>NW_004797317.1:249640-251917 GCF_000002075.1 Aplysia californica | reverse complement strand
TCTCTCTCTCTCTCTCTCTCTCTCTCTCTCTCTCTCTCTCTCTCTCTCTCTTTCTCATTCAAATAATAACGAAACTAGAGATTCACATTGGCTGGGAACAATCTTTAGTTTTCCTATGAATCCTAGGTCCAGTACCTCGCCTTCGATTGTATTAAAATTACAATTATTTCTGCGGGTGGTTGGCGGGTGCTCTCGTTTGGCTTTCTCTTTCTTTCCTTTCAAAAATCAACATATATCGTCCTTATCTCTCCTCCGTTTTTGTGTTTGTTACTTTTTGTAGCACCTCTAATCTTTAGAACTTATATAACCTTGTTGTGTTGCAAGTACATGTACAGTAAAGCTCTTAATAAAACTAAACTTATTAGTTACTGGCACGGAATGTCTGTGTGTTGTGGTTTGTCTCTGTACAATGCAACGATTTACCCAGGTAGAAGGGCGTAGGTAACCTTTACTTAGGACAAACATAAAGGCACTATTTATTTTTGTTGTAATGTAGGTGTTTTACGCCGCCATCGATGCAATTTAGATAATTTAGGAGGCAGAAATTTACTCTGTCAAAGTCAACCTGGGCTGTTGGGATACAATGTCCCAGCAGAAAGACCGATTTTACTTGATAAAAATTCACCCCAAACGGGAATGACACAATAAAAAAGAAATGAAAACTTTTAAAGTCCCTCTGCTTTTATAGAATGTATTTTGTCCTATGGGGAATGCGTGTAAATATTATTTAGTTCCTCTTTACCTGAGCTGTGACACGGATCATCACGTGACCCACAAAAGACAATACTTGTATGTACCTGTGTACAATTCCAAGAAAGATGTTCATATTGAACAAAACGGACCCCCCCCCCAACTAAATTGTAATGAGTAAACGATACATCTGATGATAAATACAGCAGATGAACAAATGAGTAGAGCTAGGTTTCCACTGTAAGTTAATCTATGTTCCGTTCCTTCCCCAGTGCAATGAAGCTGATCCGCGCCACAGGGCCCCGCCTGCACCTCCTGGTGGCCAAGTGTGACCGCTCAGTAGCCTCTAAGATCTCCGCATCCAACGCCTGATCAGCGGATATTCTGTATTCCAGAGATCCCCCAAAGGATTCCTTTCACCTTTCTGGGCCTGCTTGGGGAAACTAAATCATGTTTCCGCCTTAAGACGAGGAAGGGTGGGTGATTTTTTCGACCCACTTCGAAAGGATTTTTAAAAGTCAGATGCTTCAGTGGTGCTTGACTAGGCCTGATGTCATGGTGACCAGTCAAGCGTTTGGGTAATTCAAAAGAGGTCACAATTATCCTCTTTGAGAAACTAATGTTTTGAGGGGAAAAGGGGAACAGATTGTTTTTAGAAATATTAATATGACGTGAAGCATGCGCAAGCCCTGTGTCTCTGCATAGGCCTGTAAGCACAGAAGAAGTCAAGGGGAAGACCAATGCAACAACAGATCTGAGCAGAACTTGACCCTCGTATAGACTGAATCACCTGAAGGATTTTGAACAATCTTTATGTATGTCAGGAAGATACACAGATCTGTGTCGCCTCAGGGTGCCTAAAAGGCTACTACACTCTACGTCCTCAGTCCTCTCACTCTCAGGGAACTCAGACCGAATAAAATGGTCAGCCAACAGAATTACTTTGAAGTCGCTTGAGTCCGAATTCTGACGGGATACAAGACTATAAATTTTAACATAAACTCCTTTTTAAAACTTTTAATATTATGACTTTGATCTTAACCGACCTTTCAACTTGTTTGAAATACACTATGCTACGAATGCTCACTGCAAATACCTGCACGCATTTGTACAAACTACATGTACATGTGTTTTGGAAATAAGTGCAGTTACGCTTTGAGCAGAGGAGAAGTTTAATTTTGAAGTGTCTTGCACAAAATTCTCAACAACCCTTACCCATTCCCCGGTGTGCTTCACAACAAAAACGACAGCCACAACGGATGTGGCAAAGACTTATTGAGCACAACACAAACACCTCATCGTCAATGATTCCTGGACAACACGTGCAAAATAACTTGGTTGTAGACACAGGTGTACGGATACTCCAATGTATATACTTGTACATATTATATTACATATAGAATTATCATCGGAATGAGCTTGCATTTCTTGAGAATGTTACAATTATTGTCTTATTTGTAAAAGCACATTGTATGTAAGTGCTAGCATGCTGTGTACACACGCACGTGTGTGTGCGTGTGTGTGTGAGTGTGTGTGTGTGTGTGTGAGAGAGAGAGAGAGAGAGAAAGAAAGAGAGAGAGAGAGATG
>NW_004797317.1:246005-247556 GCF_000002075.1 Aplysia californica | reverse complement strand
GTGTAAGCTGTGTTCGGGATTCGCACCTGGGTAGCCAAACTAGCAGCAATCATGATACCAAGTGAGCTTACCTCGTATACGTATTAGTGTTAGCAACAACAGGAAAGCCCAAGCATTGTAAAATATACGTCTTGCCACACATCTTTGCCATAATCTCACCCAACATGATTCAAAATACTAGTAAAACGGTACAAGTTAAAGTCATCCACTGCGTTAAATAATTATAAAATGCGCGCATATTGTTCGCGTCCAACTGCTTCGCTCATGTCATTTTTGTGTGCCAAGAATTTTAATTTGAAATATCGTGCACAAAATCAAAGATCCTATTGTAACTGATTTTTTTGGTAATATTTTGTTTTTTTCAACGTTGCACTCTGACACTGACAGCAGAAAAGACGCGCAGAATTCAGCTATTCCAGTAGATTTCTGTGTCGTATTTTTTGTTCTAGAACTGTTGTTACAACAAGCGCGATATACACTTGCATAACAAGAAAGTCCCCAAACAACCACCACCCCCTTTCCTTTCCCTTCCACAAAAAAATCAGACTAAATCATAACCAAGCTACAGTCGACCCCTCTTGTGTTGAACTCGCTTGAGTTGATCTTCGATTACGTTGGTTAATCCTTTTCTCAGGTCCCAGCACCTCCTTTTCTTTACAGACCTCAACGGTTAAGTTGAACTTCAGATGAGTTGATCTTTTTTTCACTCCCCTGATGACATCAACGCATCCGTAGTCGACCGTGTAATAAGCTTTCTTCACTATGAAGTTTTTGTTCGTGGCGTGCTTATTTTGGATCACAAGCATCGCTGCACGGTGCATAACCTCTAGCAATCAGCCACTTATAGCAGGGGGTCGACACCAAGGAATGTCAATTGGACTGAGTCAAGTTCTCAAGTGCACGAATTACAGGCACTCGTTATCTCAGTAAGCCGAGTCATAACTTTAGCAAGGTGAAAAGATTTTATCTCATTTTATTTTCTTCATCATCATCACCATTGTCTGCGGTTGGACTCGCCTAGGACACAGGCTGTCGACAAGCGCGGCATCTATCCGGAGAAGTCTCCGACGGAGATAGACCAATCAAAATACTTTGTGTCTCTAGACCAAGTGAATAACATCTGGGGGGTTACAGGGAGGGGGAGGGGGCATGCCCCCCTGTTTTAACCTATAATTTGATATTTTGCCTTTAAGTTTGAAATTTTCCTGAAAATGATAGATTTGCAACCGTTTTAGTGGCTATATGTGTGATCTGCAGCAAATAATACACAGTTTGACCCCCCAAAGTAGTACATCTATGTGCGGGAGTGCGTCACCGAATAGTTCCTGGGTGCTCGCCGGAGACGTCTCGAAAATATTCTGTCGTCTACAAAAGCTCTCAACGCATCTCGGTCCTGGGCCGGTTTCCCCCAGATTTCCTCACGTATCCCCCAATCTCCATCATGTATCCTGTGCCACCTCTCGGCACGACGCGTCTTTCGGTGGGCCTTCCTCTCTTCTATTTTCCATGCAGATTCCAACTGACGGATTGTTTTGAAAACTCTGTTTTGAA
>NW_004797317.1:213907-245905 GCF_000002075.1 Aplysia californica | reverse complement strand
CACACACACACACACACTACCACATCTCCAGCGTGCAAAAAAGAAAACGAAAAATTGACAGTTGACAAGAATGATTTTCTTGACTCGAGTGACGCACCAACTCAGGCCACGGCCATTTTTAAACAGCTGATAAGAGGCCAGTAGACTGACAATGACATACCAGCTGTTGAAAGATTATCGCTGGAGCGAGCGCACTGAGACAATACTACAATGTATAGGTGCGCACGTGGCAATGTTTGAGAATGTAGTATGAAGCAATAGGTAATTATGTGAGCCTATGAGTGTGTGTGTATGTGTGTGTGTGTGTGTGTGAGAGAGAGAGAGAGAGAGAGAGAGAGAGAGAGAGAGAGAGAGACTTCGTTTTTCCCAAACTACCTCAGCGACTCTTTTTAAAAGAGTAAATCCAATGTAATATTGTGACCTCTTGGCATGTAGCCCTACGTGTTATGCACCCTTGTTAGTTCATGCATCTCTGACATTTGTTCCCTTTTGTTTGCCCGAGTGTTAGGTTAGTCTCGAACTAACCCCAAGTACCCCAGGTTGCTGACACTGACAGATGAGCATTGTGTTTATTGACTGTGATTTTCCTTCGACTTCCTTGTTTGTATTTTCCTAAGACTTGTATAAAAAGCAATTTAAGAGTGAAAATAAAATGCATTTTTTGTATAAATTGGAGTTCTACATTCTTTGTATGAAAACACTGGACTGATAATATTCTGGGGTTGTTTTTTTCGTAAGTGCTATAATAATATGACCTCATTCACAAAATTAAGATTGTTTAAGAGGTGGGCTTCTTAAACTTCCCCTGTCAGAGCCAGAGCCCACTCAGAGACAATTGATAAATACACATGTATAAGATTTCCTCACCCACGAATCCCATCTTCTGTGTGCAAAGAGCAAAATCGTTACACTGTTGTTGCCAGACGACTGAAAGTTTCGTAACACAATACAGTTGAAACTGCTCTAACGACCACTTATGTAAGACAATCACCAGTACAAATGGCCACTTCCTATTTCCTCCCTTGCATATTTCTTATATAAAAATGACTCTGTGTAAGGTGTTCACCTTTTTAAGACAACCACCTTTCTCTCCTTTTCAGACAACCACCTTTCTCTCCTTTTCAGACAACCACCTTTCTCTCCTTTTAAGACAACCACCTTTCTCTCCTTTTAAGACAACCACCTTTCTCTCCTTTTAGGACAACCACCTTTCTCTCCTTTTCAGACAACCACCTTTCTAAACAATGAGTGGCTGTCTTAGACATTTTCGACGCTATTATGACTGTAGTGTACAAACATGTAAAAAAAATCAATTTTGTTCTTATGATATGCAGCTGAAGATGACACAAAGTGTGATTTTAAAAGAAAGCATTTTGAACTGTAATTTTTTTATGTGCCCATTGACACTACTTTAAACATGTAGTGACTCAAGTAGAGGAGGGCTACTTTGACCCTGTCTGACAGGTCCAACCCAGGCTGAGTGGGATACCGCATACAATAATAAAAAAAGTTTTAGTTAGTTTTAGTAGACGTTTTACAGCACTCGCAACTGCATAAGGTCATATGAGCGCCAGAAGATTAGAGGTGTTACAAGAGAGTAACAAACGTAAAAAAGAAGAAGGGGAGATATAAGGACGACAGATGTTCGATAGGAAAGAAGAAGCAAACCACACCAGAGCACCCGCCAACCACCCACTAATAAGAAAAGAAAAAGAATGATTATAACAATAATGATAATAATTGCATTCATATAGCACACATCCATGCTCTACGGTATGCTCTATACTCTATACGTTTTAAAACAATCATTACCCCAGAAGACCCCAGTGCATGTCTCAGAAACATTGTCAGTTACTCAGGAAGCATACAGTGCCAGCTGTGGTAATTGCGATCAACACTAACAAATTGACCAGACCTTTCACAATCTATAGCTGGGTATACATTCCCATCCGAGTGAAGTGAGGAAAATTTGCATGAGGTGCCTTTCTCAAGGATATCATGTTGGTCCCTCGGTTTAACTGGCACGATCACCAGGCAGACCCTTTCTTGGATCCTAGACAGGAGGGAGGAGAAGCTATGGCATTGTGCCTCCTGCAACGATGCCTATTCTCCAACCAAGTAAGCAATGTTTGGTCCCTGACAAAATTTGAACCCATGACCTTACAGTTGAAAGCCCAAGAGCCTAAACACTGGATCACCGATGCCACATCACAAGAGAAAGACGGAAATACTAAATACAAAACTTCCCCGATCGGGAATCGAATTACGGTCTTCAACATGCAACAGCAAAGAGCCTAACCTCAGCGCCAAACACCAGTAAGCATTTTGAGAAGCCTTAGCACTTGATGAACTGATCTTTAAGTTGAAAACAGCTAGCAAGTAATCAACGCACATTAGACATTTTGTAAGTATACAACACATCTACTTCATACAGAACAACTCATGGAACACATCAAGATAGGTTACAAACTGTCTTTTATTTACTGAAACATGCTTTTTTGTTCCTTAACAAAATCATAATGTATTCTCATATGAACAAAGTACAAGTTGTATGCATTGGACAGAAATTGACAAAAATTATACGACCATAATAATAAACAAATAAGTCTAAGAAACTCAACAGTACTTGGTCTTGAGCAGCCCAATATTTAAATATACATGTAGTAGCTAATGGTGAGTCAACACTATTAGAATTAGAGCCTAATGTCACCAAGTACAGATTAGTCATCATAATTGTGTTTGACACAATTTTAAACATTTCCGATGCAGGGTACTTTGAGCCTGCCTGTCAGAGCTGACCACAGCTGACTGGGATGCAACATCTCAACAACAGACAGCAGTACTCCATTAAAAAAACAAAAAATTACTTCTGGATAAGAGCAGACTACAACATGATTGACAAGAAGTTGATAAAGCTGACCCACCCATAAAGTAGTGTAATGTCAGAGAACATGGGGGAAAACCACAGCCATACATTTTGTACAGCCTTTATAACATGGTGCTACAGCAAGGAAGCTCTGTAGCTTTACACTCACAAAATTAAGAATATGCAAGATAAAGTACTAACGTATACTGATGGTGATGTCAGCCAACAGTTTGAATCTGAATACAAGAGAAATAAAGAGCTGTCTGACTTCCCCTTTGTACAGTTTAGTAAATAGACACCAACTGACATAATAATGGCTATTTAGTGAAGGGAAGAAGCAAAAAAGACAGAAATAACCGAGGAAAAGAAAAGGAAGTAGATCCTACCTCCAACCATCAACGTCTGACTCTCTCTTTACTCCCAACAAAAACAGACAGTTCTGTCATGTTTCTATACAATTCTAGAACAAACTTGTGTTTACCCATGGCGAGGGACTGTTCATTCTATGACATGACAAATATCATTAGAAAAATTATCTGACTTAGTCAGTCATTGGGCACCTATAACGTAGAGGAGAACTGGATGCATGCGTTCCCTGTGGCATCAGAAGGCCCTGAGCTAGCTGCTACAACACAGACTTAAACGATACCTCATTCAGTTAACCTTTGGTGACACTGTTCCTAGGGAATAGACAGCCTAATGTCCATCATAACCTTGAATGTTGAGGCAGAGCATAGGTGTAGAAATGCAGAGTGGGTGTGGAACTACTTAGGCTGAGGCAGAGTGCAGGTTGAGCACCTGTAGGGCTTCACTGATGTAGGAACTGGCATCCACTGAGCTCTTGATGCCAACTTGGAAAGCTTTCTGGAGAATAATCGTGGCTTCCTCTGTGGATGATTTTTTTTTTCAAAAAATTTAAAAAGTCTTTCAAAGAGATTTTTTTTGCTATACAGTCAGTTATCATTTCCCTCATACCACAGACAAACATTCCATTGTTCCACAAACAGTTGGTAACATGTATAAAAGCAGCAACTGTGCATGTCACCAAGCCCAGATTTACAGAAAACACACACACACACACACACACACACACACACACACACAAAATATATTGATCTATCCAGCAAGCATCAGTTCTAAAACTACCCAATAGGATACTAAATAACTTGCAGATGTTACAAACAATTCTATGTTCTTAACCCTTGTAAGTAATCATTTAAAAAAGTAAAAATGAGCCATCTTCTGGAAAAGATAATACATTGGACTAGAATTATTTTTTTTACAAAGATTGGAGGTTCCATCCCTTCTAATGGAAGGTAGGATGCTCTGTCCTTGGGTAAAGTACATATTCAAATTTCTGCACCTATCTCAGTTTCAACTGGGTACTTGGCAGTCAGCCGAGCCAAGAAAGTAGAGTGAATAGCAATGTTTGTTTTTGTTTTAGTAGAGGCTTTACAGCGCTCGCAACAGCATAAGGTGACGAGGTCACATGAGCGCCAGAAGATTAGAAGTGTTACAAGACAGTAACAAACATAAAAAAGAAGAAGGGGAAATAACGAAGATAGATGTTTGATAGGAAATTCTACAGGGGAACAAGATGATATCTATTTTTCTCAGCTCGACTCGATTCTGTTAATGTTACCATTATTTACAACAAAACAGAAACAAAACACACGTGGTCCGAAATGGTAGAGAGCATTTCTGGGCTCCTAAAATATGACTTAAAGCGCTCTTCATCTCCCTTTAAGTCAAGAAACAGGGGATAATATTCTCCCCATGTGTCTTTTTTGGCATTTATGGGATGAACCCAGTATTCTTTCTCACCATCAAATACAAGACGGACCACCAAGTTATGAACTGTCTCCGATACAAGCAGCGAGCTAGCAGAGAGAGCTAGTACACACTGCTTTTATATTGCTTTTGGTGAGAACATGCAAGCTGATACTGAGCAGTGCAAGAGCAGCCAGCGAGCTGACTGCTATTGGACAGCTTGCCAAAATAGTGAGCCAACTGCTAGAACTGCTTTTGGTGTGGACAAACCCAAAGACAGGTTGTGGTGTACTGTACATGCATGACAACCTAACATAAAAGTACAAAAGAGTGTCTCACCATGACAAAGGGCTGTAAACTCCCCGAGATTCTTCAAGGCTGAGATGACAATATCAGGATTGTCACATTCAAGACAATCCAGGTAAGTAGCCACATAGTTCCCTGCTTTCCTGCAAAACACAACATTAACATTTAACACACAAAATCTTATACTGACACACATCAAAATGAGAAAATACTATTGTCTGCACCACTGCATAAAAATTGTGAGGTAATATAAACTTTTTGCTACAATGCGTCTTTTATTTTAAAGATATGCTCTGAAAGTTGTCATTTATAGCAGAAAAAAAAAGACAGGAAAATTGGGGTAACAGAATTTGTAAGTACATTAAACATTCATTCACAATTAATCAACCTAATTTTACATGATATGGCCATTATAGTTGTTACTCTGTCACACAAATTATCATCAACATCTCTCAGAATCCACTACCAAAAATAAAATCATTTCTTTTCAGGATACCATTTGAGAAATACAACACAATACTCCATTTCCAATTGAACAAAATTTTGCAGTTTTGCAGATCATATTAAAAAACAAGTAGAGCTTGGCAATTAGTCCTTATCAATCATACATAGGTTCCATATACTTGTAAAATATAATGTTTAACATGTCACAGATAAAAAAGAGACATGTCAGACAAAGCATCACCAATCACAAACATATTTTCAGCTACAACAGTACTTTCTGGGACCCATCCCTTTAATAGCAGTTATTCTTTCACAACTTGAACCAGAATCATATCAGGACCAATAAAATGTTCATTGAGAAATATTTTGCCGCTCTAGGATTCCCACTGACCTTGGATTATACCGAAGAGCTCTCATGACCAAGGTGAAGGCCGTGCCACGACACTGATCATTGATGGACATCATAAGGGACTGAAGCTGGCTCTGCATACAAGACAAATTACAATTATTAGTCTGTATAACATGCACTATCAACAGTTATCTTAAAAATGTAGTGATACAGAACAAAAGTAAACTGTCTTCAAAGTTAACTGAAAATAGTGAAACACAATAATTTTTTGTAAAAGTCCCACAATCAGAAAGATAGTGCAGCAGATGTAGCAATCATTATTAGAAAATACAACACAGCTCTCATGGCTCACCACTTCCTGCTTCAAAACCGCTCCTACTTTTATAACAATCGAATCCGAAATCCCAGGCTGAAGAATGATCATTTTCAGCCACATATTGAGATAGACCATTAGTTCCCCTTTATTTTCATATAAAATACACATCGCAAATATTAAAAACTAAACCTAAAAATCCTTAATTTGTCCAACAGTAGGCAGAAACAGAAAGTAGGTCACAGATGGCACCCGGTCCAGGTGAGGACCCCCCCCCCCCCCCCCCCCACTGTTAGAGAAAGATTTAACAGATGAAAATTCATACAAACAGAAAGATGCATCCAGCAGACAATCAATTCATACACATATCATCTGGCAAGCACATTGACTCAAATTAACTCAAAGAACAGGCTACTAAACAGAAGAAATACAAGATAAAAAGAACATTTTGTTAGGCCATTCCATAAAAACATGAAACACGAGGATGATGTTGACCTGCTAAAAGAAAAATAGAATTAAAGCAGTAATAGTCATTAAAAAAAAATAGATGTAACTTACACAAACAAACTAATGAAATACCAGTGTCACCAACAATGACACATTTTAGCTAGGATAAAAAGAGCTATCCAAAAGTTCTCACCTGAAAAAAGCCCAGGATATCCACTTTGCGCTTTGACATTTCATCCAAATCTCTGAGTGCAATCAAAAGTCCTGAAAAAAAAAAACAGACAGATGAAAATTAAAATAAAGAAATACAAAACATAAAAGGGAAAGGGTGAAAAATTAGCTTCACACTTCTTGGGCTGCATTATAAACAGCATCTGTCCATAACACAGTGAATATATCAATTAGTGGACCTGGCAGCATTAGTATTTACAGGCAAACGTGTCTCAGAGAACAGGACAAAGGGCACTGCATAATACAAGTTAAAGACTTTTCTCCATGGTGCTGTGTCAGTACCCTCCTAGTTTTGTTCGTGCTTACTTGAGAGGATCTACAAGTGGGAAAAAATATTTTCATCTTGCCATTGTGGAACTGAAGCCATAGTTATGGGCAGTTTATTTTTTAAAACATAGTAACATTTTTTTTTTTTTTCCTGTTTCAAGTGTTTCTCCTCCTCCCCAACCCTCTCAAAGTTACTGGTGAATGACACAAGAGAAAATCCTTACTAAAAACAACAGTGTATTACCGCTAACAATTTACATTGGGTGACAAAAACAAAAACAAAACACATTGCGAATAGTTAAAAACAAGCAGCTTTCATTACCCTCAGAGGAATCTGTATTGAACCTCCTCATAAACAGAGCTAGCTGGGCTGCACTGTAGCTGGATGCTGACACCTGCTGATCAGTCGGTGCAGTGACCTTGCCATCCTGTTTCTGGGTCGCACTCGTCTCTGAGTCAGGCTCTGGCTGCCGTGGGAGGGTCAGGCTGGTCAGTAAAGCCTTCAGTTCAAACATGTCGGGGTAGGTGCTGGCCAGTCGACTGAGAACATAGTAGTAGCAAACACTACATACTCAACGATTAATGTGAGGCAGCGTGGTGAAATCAGACACTCGTCAAAATAATCAAATTGAAGAAACAGACATTTTCCACAGGTTTGTGAATTTTTATCGAATTTTTGTTTTTTGGCTCAACACCTTTCATGCTCATTAAAGAACACATTTCTGTGTGGATTTTACTGAAAAACGTTGATTAAAGGCACAAAAAATGTAAATTTTCAGTTTCCACAGAGTTTCAAGCTTAGGAAATAACTCATCTTTGGCGGCATTTTCTCACTAATTTTACCTCTGAAACCAGGTGAACCCTCACCCCCTTCAGTCGCAAATATCTCGACTTCTATTCAACATAAATGAATATCCCCCCCCCCCCCCCCAAAAGCAAGGCAAATGAAGAGGCTTTATGATGATACCAATAACTCCACATGCCCAAAAATTGACAAGCGCCTGATTCCACCACGCCGTGACACAAATTATTTGACTTGACTGATGATCTCTCATTTAATACTGACAGCAACCCCCCCTCCAAATGAATCAAATAAATAAATTGACAGACAGACAAGCTAGTGGATAGACATGTAGACGGATAAACAATATAGGCAGAAAGTTGCACCCAACCGACAGTCATCATAGATGTCATAAGGTGGTCTCATATATATATTGGTTGGACCGGTGAAGGAAAACAGAATTGGGAGTAACAGGACTGTAGAAACGTCATAAACAGGACAAAACAGTGACAATGAAATGACACAGGGTGTCCCTTCTTTCAACACTTAACAATGGTTATTCAGCTCCGACACATGTTCCTCTCAAGAAATGAAAACAGAATGCCAGTGATCTCTTTTTTAGCATTACAAAGCTCACTATTTCAGAAATCTTTTGACAGAAACAAGGTGCCTTTTGGTCAGGTTGAACTCAGGTGCTGTATACTTTACTGGCCCGTTCGGCTAGCTGAGTTGTACAACAGTGCTGCATTTTTTTACTGGCCCGATTCGGCCGAGTTAAACACAAGCAATACAATTTGGTCAATTGATACATCCCAGAAGGAGACCACCCACCTGATAAGAGACAGCTGCTGCTGTAGAACAGGGAACGCTCGCCGGTGCTGCTGGGACAGGAAGTTCTGCAGGACACACACCAGTTTGTGCACCACGGGACCCAGTGCTTTCTGCTCATGGCCATGGTTCTAGGGATGTGACAGGAAGGAAAAAAAGGAGGAATTATGGTATGTTATGGTACAGTATAGAATGGGGTTGTATGGCCCTGGTTCTATAGATGTAAGGGGAAGGAAAAAAAGCTCCCTGAATCAACATACCTTCAAGAAGTAAAAAAACACACCAAAAAAAGCGTTTTTTTAGTAAGTGTTTTACAGCACTTGCAACACAATAAGGTAATATAAGTGCCGAAAATTAGTGGTGTTACAAGAGAGTAACAAAGATAAAAGAAGGAGGGGAGATAAAGACCATAGATGTTTGATAGGAAAGAAGAAGCAAACCACACCAGAGCACCCGCCAACCACCCACCCACACACATAAAAAAGGAAGGAAAAAAAGAAAAGAAAAAGAGTACTCAAACATATTAAGAGTACAAAGAAAGAGATATTCACAACCTTCATACATTATTGTTAAAATATAAAACAAAAAAAAAGAAAATATCATTTGGACAGACAGTCATAATTAACAGGGACTGAGCATCTTTATCTAAATTCACTTTCAAAAAATCTTTTGAGGAACTTTCCAAAACTGAAATCACATAGACAAAACAGATCAACAAAAGGCAGACAGAAACAAGAGGGAGTGAAAAGAGACCACGAGTCATGGCAACACCACAAAATTTTGAGGCAGGAAGACAAAAGGATAATTATCAGAGCCACATTCAGTGGGTGCACAAGTTAGACATTATCGATCAAAGCTGCAGTTTATCATGAGTCAGAATTATCATGCGCACCTTTTATGAGGAACAAACAATAGTGCCACTGTAAAGAAGCAGAAAGAGTAGATCATATTTAAACATTATCCCATTCACTAACCATCTGCACAAAATAAGGAATGCCTGTGCCTCTGAACCAACCTACCTTCAAAAGGTCAAAGAACGCATCGAGCACATCAGTGAAGCCAGTGTGCTCTGGTTGGAACACATGTGGTTGTAACAGCTCCACCAGGCCGAGCACGTGTGTAAACAGCTGAAACTGCTGATTGTGCCGCATGGCGCCCAGGGAGTACTCACTCTGACCTGACAGGATAGCAGCCATCAGGGGCAGTTGCCTGCATTGGGAGAACAAAGATAAAAACTTTTCTTAAACATATTTTGTGCCTTTAATCAACGTTTACCAGTAAAATTCAGACGGAAATGTATTATTATATAAATATTAAAGGTGTCAAGCCAGAAAACAAAAATTTGATAAAGCTTGCCAAACTACCTGAAAAATGCCTGTGGTTTTTTTCAATTTCATTATTTCAACTAGTGCCTGATTTCACAACAATGCCTCACTTAAAAGAAAAACTTCATACATGATTAAATCTAAAAAATAATATAAGCAAAAACAAATATTCTACTCTTCAAACTTTTGTTAAAATTCTTCAACACATACACCATTTGATAATACTCTGCAACCATAATTATTTACCTTAGTAACCTAAACATAACAAATCTAGCAAAAAACCCTTGGTACCTTAAGAATATATCTGGATGATGTGCAGCCATTTTCCGACAAGCAATGTTGGCATCATACATCTTGGCCCCTGCCTGTTTCCCTGGCTTTGCCTGACCCAAGCTAGTGATCAGCCGATGAGATAAAATGTCCATCTGAAGAGCAAAAACATAGTTATAAAGTTATATATTACTAAAATACATCATAACAAAATTAGGGAAATAACATGTGGTTGAAAAGATTAAATAATCCTTATGAGAAAGATAGTATTAAAGCTGCCACATTATCAGAGAGAGAGAGAGACAGAGAGAGAGAGAGAGAGACAGAGAGAGAGAGGGGGGGGGGATGGTGAGAGGGGAAGGAGAGACTTCCCTCATTGCTGTACGTGGAAATCATAATTTGGAAAAGCTCAATATTGCTATGCATGGACTGCAATTTTTTTTTTACGAAAGCTTAAGACAGTTTGTTCAAACTGTTCTTGTATTAGCATTAGCATACCTGGGACTGTACTTGTTGTGAAGCCATCAGCTCTGACATAAGCAGGTTGTCCTCTGTCAGCCAGGCCTGGATGTAGGGAAACTGCAGGTACAGGCTGGTGGCCAGGCTCACAGCACACTGTCTCTTTAACCTGTAAGTAATTCCACGACACAGGGGAAAAGTGGTTATTGTATTGTTCTTTACAGGAGTCAACCACAAAACAGCTGAATAAAAAGCCTTGACACATATATCCACACTGGATATTTCGGGCATTAAAGTGAATGCAGTAAATCATGCAACTATTACCGAATGGCATCATGCAGAAGAGTTAACGCTCAGATGCTACTGGATCGCTAACAACAACAGCAGTAAACCTGCACTTATCACTACATGGCATTGAACAGAAGACCAAGAGCCCAACTGTTGCTGGATCAATAAAAACATCAAGGTCAACAAAAACAATAATAGTAATAGATAACATTTGTATAGTGCAAATTCCTGCTCAACAGCAAACTCTATGTGCTTTAGAATCAATATCTGGCCATTTCAGGCAAAGGCCGTTTTTTTCTTCAACACTTTAGAGGAGTGAGTAAAGACCCTTTGATCAGACGACACTCACCCAACAGCTTCGGAGAAGAGTTTCTGCAGGCGGCTCACCACGGCCAGTACCCGCTCCAGGTCATCGCTCAAACAGGACAGCAGTAGGTCAACGCGACCCTTCATGATGGTCACCTGGCCATCAGCCGACAGCTCAGGGTCGCGATCTCTGACCTGGAGTAGGGCCTCCTCCAAGATGAGGTCAGCCAGAGAGGCCACCTGCTCATTGCTGAGACCAAGCACGTCCTCCTTCTGCTCCACCTGGTGGAAAAAGGGACATCATACTGTTAACACTTGAGTTTCCCATCTCATGGTCAACTGCACTTCTTAGATATACAATCAGACCTGTCCAAGACAACCACCCTTTGTCGAGGTAGACAGTTGTCATCTTAGAAAAGTGGTCCTCTTGGACAGTGTCATTATGAAATGTACAAACATGTAAGAGGGGGAAAGTGGGAAGTGGTTGTTTGTCCAGGTGATTGTCTTGGTAACATGGTCGTTAGAGTACGTTTGACTGCACTTATATTAACGTCAGTCGTATCTTTGTAAGATCCATTCAGGCTCTCTTTATAGAGGCCTGTAAGAGGGTTGGTAATTCATTGAATTCAAGCACATTCATGAATTAAACACCTCCACCCTGACAAAAAATCTATGCGCACTACAATGTTGACCAGCAAAAGCAGGCTGCTGTTTGACTGCCATGAAGTATCATGTTGATTGTAAGGCTTGTCATGAACAAACGGTAAGGAGACCAATAAACTTTGTAATCTCCCACTTTCAGCACCACTAAAACCCACAGATAAGACAAAAAGGCCTACTACCTCCATGACATGCACCACGATATATAAAGACAGTAGCGCTGGTGTACTACAAATGAGTCAAATGGGGGAGCAAAAAGAGATCACATTTGCTTATGATTATGGTTTTCTTATTGCCCAAATAAGGCTTGAAGACAATAGGGGGCTGCGATAAAATTTGTCAAGGTGTGACGTCAAAACCAACACTGTGTTAAAATAAGCACATAAATAAAATATTATGTGTGGAGGGTGACTAAACACAACAAAGGGCAAGTCGCAGAAAACGATACTTTTTTTCGCTGTTCAAAAATAAATTGAGGAAAGAATACCCAAGTAAAAAGCAATAACAACAGCATGCACTGACCTCTGGTGTGATCTTCTCCCGGCCCTGCCAGATCTTGGGAATATGCTCACAAGCCCACACAAAATCCAGCACAGCCGTCGGCTCCAGTCTAGTTAACAAAAATACGAAACAAAAAAAACGTAAATTTTAAAAAGACAAAGATAAAGCCAAGTATTAAACAAACTCTTTACTATTTGGGGAAAAAAAAGATTCAGAGTGAGAAGAAAGTATTTGAAGGAACCTATACGGATGTTATCTCGTGCCACCACGCATATCTCCGAGTACATATAAGAAAAGAGAAGCATATCCTTATGATAGACCTGCATGTGAGCCTCAACCAGATTGTCTGAAAATTTTGCGCAACCCCCCCCCCCCCCCAAAAAAAAAGCCTTTGTGGGTGTCATAAGGAAGGACATCCGAGTAACGAGCGACCACCCCAACAAACACAATCAATAAAGAAGAGACCTAACCCTACCCCCAAAAAGAACCTGCAACGGGCCTCATGTAAAAAGGCCAAAACAAGTCCTAAATGAAAAAAAAAATGTTTAATTAAAAAACCACACTCCAAAACAAACAAGGAGCATAGATCTAGATTCTAGATCTATATGGCTTACATCTACATTGCTATAACTATAGGGTTTGATACAATAACACAATAGAATTGGAATATGAATCCTCCATCTATCTAGATCTAGTAATCTAAATAAATCTAGATCTAGATCTAGATCTTCTAGAACAAGTGAATAGGAATAGGCTTTGAACTAGAAATCCGCATCCGATTCCGAAAAGAGGGACTCAGCTGAGTCTAAATAAATAAATAATTCACGCACCTGATGAAATGCTTATTTTTACCAATATTAATATTGCAGCACAACCTATGATAGGGTTTGACACAATAGAATTGGAATCTGAATCCTCCATTGAGGTCTATAATGATCTAGATCTATATAAATCTAGATTCTAGATCTATATTCTATTAGAACAAGAGAGTCGGACTTGAATGAATCCACACGATCTGAACAATTGAATTAGTCAACAAACGAAATTCAAAATGGCCGCTCGGGCACGAAACTGAAAGTAGATAATTCAAGTTGTCCTCCTTTTTCGTATTCGCATTTCTACTTAGGTTCCGACAATTATGTCGGAAACGCCGACGTCGGCAGTCGGCGGTGCGCGCGTCGGCGGTCGGCACGAAAACGAAAGTGCCGACGAAGCCGACGGGAGAAAAAGGGGTCGCTGGCAGTAGGCCAAGCCTCGCACTACGCACATTGACTGATACAGGCGGGCCTAGCGATAGCATCGGCCGGTTCGCGGGTCGGGTCGCGATTGTCGGATTTCAGACGATTGTCGGCAAACATGCAGGTCTATTATGATAGCAGCAATCTAGTGCAGAAGAAAAAGTTTTAGTTTAGTATGGGGTTTTACAGAGCTCGCAACTGCAGCAGAAAAAGCAAGATTGACAGACAGAAACCGGAAGAGGAAAAAAAGAGGATCTACTAGTGGCACTCTCCAGCCACCCACCAACATACATAATATATCAAAGCAAATGTAAACCAGCACATGTGTGCGTGAGAGTGTGCATGTGTATAAGAGTGTGTGTGTGTGTGTGTGTGTGTGTGTGTGTGTGTGTGTGTGTGTGTGTGATTGAATACTGTTCGTACATGCATTTATGTAAAGCGCCTAGAGCTGTGTTCACACATTAGTGGGCGCTACAGAAATGTTCTTCATTATTATTATTATTATTATAAAATAAAAGCCCTGAGAGAGCAATGGCGTACTGTGAGATCCGGTCTGGCCGCAGCAGTCGGGCCAAGCACTGGGTCAGTGTGCGCCACGAGGTCTGGTGGGTGAGCAGGGCTAGGAGGTGGGCCTGGGACGGGCCTTGTGTCCCACTTCCAGAGGCTGGGGCTTTCCTCCCTGAGGCTGGACACATTTTTTTTTTAATTAATCCATTGATTCGTTGTTTTGTTTTAGTAGAGGTTTTACGGCGCTCGCAACTGCATAAGGTCATATGAGCGCCAAGGGGTGGATGTCAACAGAGAAGTCCTTACAGGGAATCAGACTTACTCTGCCGACCTCTCTGGCTTCAACAGCACAAAGTCTGCTTCGACTATCAAGGCACCCCGGAAATAGCGGGTCACAAATGTGTGACAAACATACAAAAGAAGTAGAAGAAAAATTACGATAATACGAATTAGGAGAGAAAAAGCAGCAGTTCAGGCACAGTTATGAGTATGACATTGATGAATCAGCCCATTTACAATTAAAATTCTACTGTGCATAAGAGCTCGAGATGTTAATGTCCCCTCCCTTTGGGTATGGCCTAAAGACACTTCAGTAGGTAGCACTGCCCCCGGGGGTGATCCATTGATTAAATCAAAAGAATACAAATAACAAGAAAAAAGCATTTACAAAATCTCTTAATCAAACAAATGACAAGCCTGACAGCCAACAATTCTTTATGGAGTAGACAATACATTTGTACCTAACATTGAAATAAGACTTAAAGCTCAATAAAGATTATGTCCAAGGCATTTCTGTAAATGGATGAAAATAGGAAAAGTACCACCTTAAAGCTTTTAAGAAATTAAAACAGATAACAACTATTAATCCTGCCAATATCTGTGTCTGTTACCACCTGAATATGGCAATGGATTGAAAAGAAAATACCTTTAAGTCAGTGCATTGATAGCAACAGTAACTATAACAATGTTTTCGGTTTCCAAAGTCAACAAAGGAGCGATAAATCCCGTTGACTTATGTCAAAATCTGACCAGTCAAATATGCACTGAATAAAATCAAAAATATGCTCAATTTCATTTTTCTGTTCTTTTTTTCATTTTAAATGTACCTCTTCTGAAATTACCTTATATTTAGTATGAAGTAAAACTCAAAACCTTATAAAAGCTAAAGAGGGGAAAGCCTCCCACCTGAGCCCGTGTCCTGTCTGACCACGCTGCGCGCAAACAGCAACTTCTGCTCCAGCTCGGGGTTAGCCTGGATGATCTCTGGATCCAGCATGGAGAGCCAGTCAATGAACAGAGCAGCTGTACTGTTGGGCATGGGGGACCTGGAACCAAAGGATGGATAAAAAACAGATGACAGTAACAAACGGGTGTGCACTATAATCCAGAGCATCATCTAGTCCACAAATCATGGTCCCAGATGACATTACACAACCAGTCAATGGCTAAATCACACAGCAGGTCGTGTAGAAATGTAAATCTTGTCTTACTTAAGCCTACAAAAAGAAAACGACACCTGTGGAAAGCTTACCCCGAATCTTGAGCCAGAACATGACAGGCCAGCCGAGTCCCATCAAGAGATCTCCCCTGGGCCAGCAGCGACTCCATCAGTCTGTGGATCACACTCTCCAGTCGCTCCGGATTTTTCAGCTTGCTCAAGTCTACATCAACAACAGGGTGTCACCCAAGAGGAAAGACAGACAAACAAAAGTTTATTCCTTCACTCAAAAGGTTTGATGAGCACAATAAACAGAAACCAGACATTCCTATAGACCCTAAAGAGATGGAAAAGATCGTAATGTCACATGTATATGTGTTGTTACTGCTCAAAATGAGATAAAAATCAGAAGTTATGACCAGACTGATCTGCCTCCACTCTATAAGCTTAAATAAGAATGTTGTATTTAGGAAAGAAAACCATTTAATAAGATTTCTTTTTGTGATAAAACTGCAATAGATTTGCACCTAGTCAAGGAGGGCAGGGGAGCTGATCTCGACTTATCTGAATTCTTTCATGCCATAGAAGCCATGATAAGCTGTGCCTCAACAGTCCTCAAAGGACCCCTTTGCTTCTACTACTCTAACTCAACTAAAGTACCTTACATCATTGTCTATGGGATGCATGCATAGATAAAAGGCAGGTAGACTTGAGAGCCAAATATTGGTATAAATTAAAATATATTCATCGGATAAGATGCGCTGACTTTTTCATGGAAAGCACCGTCACTTTTGTTAGTGGACTTTTCATTAATAAAGACACTTCAAAACAAAACAAAAATTTGTTTTAACTTAACTATTTTTCCTCAGCAGTCTTAGGTCTAGATCTAGCGTGCAACAAGGAGCAGCCATTTTGTTTCACAGTGATGCTGTTCAGTATTTTGCATCTTATAGATAAGACGCAGGCGATTTTAGAGCCCTGATTTATTCAGTAAAAAGCTGCCTCCTATAATATGCGATGATAAATGGCAGTTACCAATCACATGCTATTTGAACTCCATGAACCCAATGATAAAATTTTGAAAATTAAAAAAAAAATTTAGACCCACTGCCCTGATGAGTAACCCTTACAGAAAACACTTGTCACTACTTCGCACCTTCTAACAGCATGTTGGAGTCCAGTCCTCCGTGCAAGGTGCAGCGGGCCAACAGATTCTCTGCCTGGCGGGCAGCGGTCAGCTTGGTGGGCTGGCGGGCAGAACCTTGGGCAGTCAGGAACTGTGTGACCACAGCCGTCAGCATAGACTTCTGGCCCTTGGCAAGGCTGTGTAGTTTCTCCATCACAGGAAGCAGCTCTGCATGCAGATCCGGCTGTTAGATGGTAAAAAAAGAGGTTTTAAGTATACAGTAGAGTCCACGAATCCTGAGTAAGAAAATCACAAATTCTCAGGTGTCAAAATGATAATGCCCAGTCCCGTTTCGGTCCCTATGTTTTCTTTGTATTGACTTTACGAAGTTCCAAAACACTCGGAACACTCAACACTCAAATGTCGAACAAATCCACTTCGCATTCTTAACTTTACAGCTTTTCTGGCTGTGGGAAGGGGTTTCTTTGTAATTGTTACAACAGCCAAAACGTGGTCTTTGTCTCACCACGAGAGGCTGGAGGAAGGGAGGACGAGGAAGGGGGTTTGGGGAGTGATGCTGACCGCACCGCATGACTGGCTCGCCACACGTGCATTAATGCTGTGGGACGCCCACTGTGCGGATGGCAAGAGGCGTAACTTTCTGTAAGGAATGACGTAGGAATCGGCTGTGCACAGGTGAGATTTTCTGCTTTCCACTTTCATTCATCTTCTTGCTTTCACACGGTCAACTTGTTCATCAAGGGAGTCAACTACATTAATTATTTTAATGTTCTTTTTTACTTCCCTTGATTTTCTTTCTATTTCTTTGTATTAGGGACTTTCACAGACATGACGAATTACGGAAATCTCGAACAGTATTTCCAATCTCCGACGAATTCGAGTTACCCATGTTTGACTGTATATTTTCTTATATTTCACAGATGTATTTAGTCCATCATCATCATCATAAAGTGCTAGGTCTGCGACAGATATCGGCCATAATAGTTCTTAATTGGTCGCTTTTAAGGACAAGCGGGCTAACCTAGATTTTGGAGGTTTCAAGAAATCTTGACCAAAACAAAAAATGGGCATTGGAGAAGTGTGGTTTCATAGGTGAGTATATTTGCTTGGTTATAGAAAAAACTCTCCTTGTCTTTTAATGAAACTGAGCAAGGGGCAAAAACTTTACTTTCGATTTTCTCAAAACCTAATTTTTCGGGATAGCCCACTTGTCCTTAAAAGCGACCAATTCATTCCTTTGGTCAGATGCTCTCAAAAAAGCAACAATATCCTGATCTTTATGCATACTTAATCAAGGAAATTTAAAGGAAAATACAGGGAAACCCCTTCTAAAAAATGTTGTACAGTTGCAGTGCATGTTGAGCCAGACCCGTAACTCACTCTTGACAAATATATAAAAATAACATTAACAATGAGAAGGAAAAAAATAATCCAACAACTTGAGAGCATGCAGAGTGATCAAATTCTTGGAAAAACGAATTAGAAAGAGCAGCACTATTATAAAGAAAGAAGCTAAAACTATTTGTAAAACCCTCATCTCTCCATTAAAAAAATGAAATAAAAACAGCCTCAGGAGGTTCCAAAGACAAGATGACACTTTATGGTCTCAAGCTCTCCAGCTTACAAAGAACCCACATCACAACAAAAAGTATGAGTGGCTCTGAAACAGCAGACAAAGACACAAAAAGGACCACAGTCAAGCAATAAGAATACAATTGTGAAACTGCCATAAAAATTCACTTACCTGCTTTGCGATTAAAATCTTGAATATAGGGCATGATCTGTATGTAGCATTGAATACCTTCTTGGCAAAAACTTCTTTTTTAGAGGAACTCAGCATCTGAAAAAAACAAAAAAACAATGAAAAGGCCTGTTCATTGAATTTCGTGTCTCATTTCTGCAGGGGGACAAATAATGCTGCCCCTGAGACCAATTCCACTATCATTCACACTCTGTCTCGGCCAACGACTAAGTACCGTTAAGTTACAACCTATGGCTGACACTTCTCCTGCATGACCATTGGTACTCTCTGTTCTTTCTTGAAAGGTGCCTTTCTAAGGTACTCACCATTCACTATACGAAAAGCAGTTGCATTATACAAAACGTTCCCATATATATATGAGTGCATTAGTTGAACTTACATGGTCAAATGCTTTGAGAATAGTTGATGTCTTTGTCTTGTCTGTTGAAACAGTCTGCATGGGAAAAGAAACAAAAGCAATATCCATCAATAAATCGACGGTAGCATTACCAAAAACCAAATCAAACAAATCAAGGTTGGAGTATGCAATCCAAGTAACTCTAAAAATAGTAACACAATATTTTACAACTAATTTCAAAATTTGAAAAAACCTTCACACAACATGGAAGAGTTCAATCAGTGACACGGATGTGGTACAAAAGAAAGATCTGTGACCAGAAAGTTACTTTTTTTTTAAAGATATGAATCTGCACACTAATTCGAGATGGAGGCTACCGCAGAGAATTTCCTTTTATTTGAATAGTTAAATAGTAGAACTCATAAACACCATAGTTTCCTTTTCTTTTTCTGCAACATCATCTCTTTTTCACAGCAAGGCTTAAAAGTTAGAGTGAACAAGAGAAAAGTTTTAGAGAGTGGATCAAAGATCTCATTTCATCAGAATTCCTATATTGTGAGGAGCAGTTCCCAAGTCTGAAAACATACACATACAATGTGAAACACACCTGAATCAAGCACTGGAACATTTTTGCAGCATCACTTTCCAGTCCTCCAGTATCAGAAAAAACCTGGACAACAAACATAACAGGCACCGATTATTGACACAAAGAATTTTCATAATAGTATCTATTTTTTTTAAAGGCAAAACAATTGTCGGTCAGCTGTTCAGTTGTCGGTCAGCTGTTCAGATGTACAAAGCCAAAATTTCACATTTAGTTAAATTGTAATTTCTTCATTTGTGGTATTGACTTCGTGGGCTTCATGTGCTCAAGAAATATTTTGACAAAAAATCAGATTTAAAACTTTGACAACAGAAAGAAAAGATGATACATAATGGAGGTACAATGGTTAAAAGAACGAATTAGTTTTTCAACCTCCAGAAAGATTTCGCTTTCTGGGCTCAGCACATTTGAAGAGCTTGCCAACAATATGATGTAATCAAAATCTTTCTCCATGACCTGACCAATTAAAAGTGAATATACAAAAATAGATAAGAAAGAACGCTTGAGGATACAGCTCTTCAATAAAGTTTTGATGAATAAACAGTTATCCACTTGATTATATGAACCAGAGGTCTAAGACTTATTAAAAGAATAACTAAAGTGGAGGGCAATGGAAACAAATATTTGATGACCATAAGTACTGATCACTTTCCATTATATTGCTTACTTCTATACAACGTAATATTGAAGCAACACTTTAAAATATTCTTCAACACTATAATTAGAAAGAGTAGTAATACCTATCACTGAAACATTATGATACTCTGTACTACAAATTACAAGCAAGGCTATCTTTTGCAACATAGTACTGGGGTTTTTTTCCTTTCGAGAAAAAAGCAATAATAGACTCCTTGGCATGTCAAAGTCATACCTGATCCAAAAGACGAGATATTTTATCTGCTGAAGTCGGCAGGATGACTTCCCCGGATCCTTTCACATTCCATACATCTTGTTGCGGCATCTCTTCTTCAGTCCTTTTTTCAGCTGGAAAAAAAGAAGAAAAAAAAAGTGTCTGTAACACAACACCAAAAGAGTCACTTTTCATTTCTTTGACCATATAAAACTATAGCGCTCAAAGAAAGGCATCTGTGTACTCTACAAAGAGGACAGGAAAATTATCTCTGTATTTTACTTATCATTAAATTATTCAGAAACACAGTAAAAGAGGAAGAAAGGTTGATGACTCTGATAAATGCGAAACAAGTTATTACATCACCCTGCACACTGGATTTAATGGTAAAAAAAACTGACAATGACCCTCTTCCTGCACA
The DNA here is from genome assembly GCF_000002075.1 of Aplysia californica. NCBI lineage: Eukaryota > Metazoa > Mollusca > Gastropoda > Aplysiida > Aplysiidae > Aplysia > Aplysia californica. The sequence continues at coordinate 225,190 of NW_004797317.1, read as the reverse complement.
GCAGTTTCACGGACTTTCATCGTAACGTTTTCATCCTTCAGCATTACCATTCCCTAACTGACCCCAAATCCAACTATGTCTCTCTCCCTGTACCTCAAACAATAAACTAAGTACACCCCCTTCGCCCCCACCCCACTTTTAAACCACAGTACATTAAATATACATATAAAATCAAACTAGAACTTCCTTCAGGACATAGAGATGGGTGGGCGCAAAGTTTAAAGAATTAAAAAACACCCTAGTTTGAGCTTTTCACCCCTTCCGATAGTTTTAAAACAACAAAAGCCCATATCTGAGATTGAACCTCCAAATGAACATCCAGCTGCAATAGGAAAATAAAGCCATATTAACTCTTTCCATACCCAGCCCCAGTTTCAAAGCTCTGTCGGGGGGCTCTCATGGTTGAGAGGTTACGCTGTTCGCCTCTCATTCAATAGGTCCCGAGTTCCAATCCGGACAGTGGCAACGGAAAATTTTCTCCTTTCACCTCTTTTCCTGCTCTATAACAAAGTTCTGTGGTCTGCTTTCATCTCCAATTTCTGCCCCCCCCCCTCCTCTCCTCTGGGCTCCCGACTCTTTCCTCAGCCTTTCTCGCTAACCACTGACCTGTCTCAGCAGGAGCCTGCCTGCCCTGTGTGATGGCGCTGTAGAACACGTGGCCGCCCGTGGCCCCCCGGCTGTGCTGCACCTCTACCAGCTTGGCCATGTACGGCAAGCTCTGGATGGCCTCCAACACCTGGGAAGGGTCAGAGGTCAGGGCCTGGTCCAGGGCCGCTAGCAGCCGAGACATGCTGAGAACTGGGATGCCAAATGACTGCATGAACAGAACCAGCTGGGAGGGCTCCACTTCCGCCATGGCTGAGGGAGTGGGAACAAGCATGTATGAGCACTTGGGTGAGTGTGTGTGTGTTTGAGTGTGCATGTGTGTATTTGCATATGTTGGGTATGAGTGGGCATTAACGGATAAAGACAAAAATGAACATAAATCAAGATACTAAAAAAACACACATTAGGGGCAATCCATTTCTAGAGACGCTGATAAAGAGAAAAAATTGCAACTTACCTAACTCTTTAAACCCCATCGGATACTAGTGACAACTGTTTCGTTTCATTTAGTGTCAGTTATTGCTTGTTTTTCGGAACTATTCCCGTTTTTTAGTTTTGATTAAGCCTTTGTTTCCACCACTTAGAAGTTGGAGGCAAGCTTTTGGGGACATAGTGCACCAGGTGTGGTGACCGTAAGAAAAACTCCAGGAAACGGTGAAACAAACTCAGGGTTTAAGGAGTTAAGAGGCTACCAGTAAACTGTAAAGAAATGGTAGCAAATATTTCTCATTGATTAAATTATCTTTTTTGAAGGATTGAGAAGAGAAGTTAAAAAGAATTTGAATATCCTCACAGCCTCTTTCTGAACACACCTGAGCCAGCCCCAAAAGACACTAAACGACATGAGCAATCTTCCAAAACAGTACACCAGGTTCTGGTAAACATACTGAACTCTACACCACACAGCCCATAGCAACCAGTTTCAGTTTCTTTGACCAGACTCGTAATCATGAGGGTGTGGGTTAAGGCCTCGGGCCCAACGTTGAGTCAGGAAAGGCACTTTACGCAAATTTTCCTACTTCATCAAGGTGGGAAAGGGAACCCAGCCATAGACAGCGAAAGATCTGGTCAGCACGTTAATGTTTTAGCACCTATAAAATGGCAGCTTGCGCCATATGCTTCCAAGGAAGTTGAGATTGTTTAAGAATGCCATCAGGTCTGCTAGGGTAATAATATAGACTGTAAAGGACATAGAGCTTGGTGTTGAAAGGGAATTTGCGTAGTTCAAAAGCTAAATATTATTATCATTATTATTACCTTACCTGCACTTATCAGCCCTTCATCATGGGACCTCAGCATTCTCAGCTTCAGCCAGTCAGGAAGTAGGAGGGCTTCTTCAGAGGTGTCCAGTAAGAAGCCGGGTGGCATGCGGTTGTTTTCCTGAATCCAAATGTTGTACAACTCTTTGAAATTCTTTACATCTTTGTCACTGGAGTCCCCTGAAATGATTGCATACAACACACATTCAAACCAGAAGAGTTCAGTTGTTTAGAATCAAATCAGAACCTCTTTCATGACATAAGTGAGGGTGTGCATAGAGTTCTAAGATTTGGAGACACCTTTGTTTAAGTTTTTACAGTCTTTCTAATAGTTTTAAAACAATAAGGTTGGACAGGACCTCCATATCAATATCTACTGGAAACAGAAACAGATGACTTTATTATCTTATTAAAAATTAGAATGCTATAGCAATTACATCTCAGAGCAGAATTCAGACAAAACAGTATGAACTTACATTATTCAAATGGTTCTCGTTAACTTATAAATACAAAGTGTCAGGATAAATACGTTGGTTTAGTTTGGTCTGAGAATAGACCCGTAATCATCTTTTTAGTTTTAGTAATAGTTTTACGGCACTTGAAACACAATAAGGTCATATAAGTGCTGAACATTAGAGGTGTTACAAGAGAGTAAGAAACACACACACAAAAAAAGGAGAGATCAGGACGATAAATGTTTGGTACGAAAGAAGGAGCAAAACCACACCAGAGCATCCCCCAACCACCCACCCAGTAACCGTCAATCAGCACAGTTAAAAAAAAGCAAGATATTCAGAAAGAAACAAGAAAGGAGAGAAAAGAAAGAGGACACTCATATGGCACCCTCAAATCATCCGTAAGCCTGACAATAACCACACTTTATCAAGGAAAGATCTGGACAAAAGAAAAAACCCTCACTCCAATTTGGTTGATCCCTGTGGGGAATTTTAGATGAAAATGGGGAAACAATGTGCACATAAACTAATTCAAAAGTGACAACACGTGCACATAAAATCACAAAACAGACAACACAAGCATGTTATTGTTGGCTGCCACAACATATTGCTCAACATTATTTGTGAGCCAGAGCTCACCACCCACTAGATGACTGGGGCCAAAACAAAGATAAGAAAAAGCAATATACAGTAGCTCTCACCAACCACCTGCCTTTTTAAAAAAAAGTATTTTTATTATGTCACAGGAACGTCTTGTACCCACAAACATACCTGTTTTGTTTGTCTTAGTAAGTGTTTTACGGCACTTGCAACACAGTAACGTTATATAAGTGCCGAAGATTAGAGGTGTAACAAGAGAGTAAAAAACACAAAAAAGGAGGGGAGATAGAGACAATAGATTTTTTACAGGAAAGAAGGAGCAAACCACATCAGGACATCCGCCAACCACCCACACAAACATACCTGAAGGCGGTCCAAAGGTGAGGAGCACGATGACAGCGTGCACCACCAAGATGTGCACTGTGGCTGATTGACCCGAGTCCCACTCCAGTCGGATCTGGTCTTGGGTGTTGGACTGCAGAAACAGACCAGAGAGAGGGAAATGTGAGTTTGTATGAGTAAAGAAAGGCACATTGTCGTAATAACAGTCACTGAGCTGAAGGAAAGAGTAAGACAGGCAGAAACAACTCAGTGAAAGAAAAGAAAAAAACCCAATTAGTGGGGCCCTCCAAACACCTATCGGGAGATGTGAGAAAGTTTTACCTGATAACAATTGTCTAAAGATTTGTTGGTGTTTTTTTAATGTGATTTTTATCAGCACACAAGCACTTGAATAGTACATCCAACAAGCCAGCATAATAATGGCCACTTTTGCCTGAACAGATAAGAACAAAAATCACCCTGAAAAGACAAACAAGATAAAGAGTAACATGGATGGACAACATTAAAACATGGGCTGGCTTAGGTATAGTAGAATAAGCTACGGCAGCTCGCGACCGTGAAGGATAGAGGTTTAATACGTGTCAGAGATGACACCTCGAGTTATCCAGGTATGTGATAAGGCTCTCAATTTCCTGATTGCCAAATCCGGGACAGTCCCTGGAAAATCGGGACAGTTGGCAAGTTCGCACACTCACCCAGCTGAAAGTGTCCTTGTCCTCTTTGCGGGCCACCCTCATGTACAGGACAAACATGCGGACAAAGGCGTTGAGCACCTCCTGCTGCTTCGGATCCTTCTCCATGGGCGTGGTGGCCAGCTCTGGCAGGATGAACTTCACCACCGGCGTCCTCTCCACCAGGAGCTGAGCGATGTCCTGAGGAGGGAAAGACAAAGGTCAACAAATCAACAAGTTTTAGCAATGCTGCTGCCAGCTATATCAGATGGGCCTGGAGAAGCACAAGGGTCAAAACTTTGAGCCGTTTTAACGAAAAAGAAATTGCAGTAATTTGTGGTTGAAAAAAAGGTACATGTCTCGAAACTATTCCCCTGATATATGCAATTTCACAAGATCATGTCAGTATGTTAGTGTTTTAGTGCCTGTAAAATGGCTGCTTGCACTGTATGCTTCCGAGGAAGTTGAGATTGTTTCAGAATGCTATCAAGTCTCTCTCTCTCTCTCTCCCTTGCCCTTTTAAACTCCCAATGGAGCATAGGCCATCAACAACATTTCCCCAGCGAAGCTCGGGTGATAATATAGATTGTGAGTTTGCACTATACGAATGGTGTTTATAATTCATTATTTTAACATCCCCCCAAAGACAGGAACTAACATTTGCGTGTCTCAGTGAGAAAAGCCTCATGCATCTCCTACACAGAGCATACTGAATTAAAAGAATTCATCACATTCAATTTTTGCTATTGTTTCTTAAAGAGCATGCATTGTTGTTCATACCAAGACCAGCTCATTCCATCCTTGCGAATCGTCCAGCGCATGTTGAGCTAAGAAAAGTATGTAAGAACGAATTTTCTCAGGGTCTGTTTCCACCTGGCAGGCCTGCGGAGGGAAAACAAAGGTTTTTGATATATTTGAAGTTATTCACTGGAAAATAACAGGGCACTGCACAGTGGCGACCAGCAATGGCATGTTTGTGAAATTGTTCTCCATTGGTGTGATATTGTGTACTTACGTATGTATTTGTGTGTGTATTTATGTACGTATTTATAATCAGGCGAAGATGTTTGCCATTGTAACCCAAACTGCCCTACAGGGATCAATGAACTTGTTTTATTTATTTATAAATAACAGCATTAGAAAGCACTGCCGTCACAATTGAAAACAATATGCCTGCAATACTGTTTTAAATTTCAAGTCCTGTGATGAAGGTGAATGTGGCCCATTAGGCCAATGTGTGTCAGAAAATATTCATTGCAGTGAGTACCAAAAAAATACAAATCATCAATGTTCTGGGCTCTGATCTGAAACCCAGGAATAAAAAGGTGAACTAAAATGGCTACAAAAAGGACATTCACTATGATGATCATAACTACAAACACTTATAATGAACAGTCCAGAGTGACTGCCAGAGGGACAGAAATATTTTCCAGGGACCTTGACAAAAACCTTCCAAAAAGAATGTCACACAACGAGATCACTGACCTTCCTGAGAGCCAGACACAAGGAGTCCTTGACCTCGTGGAACAGCGGTAGTGAGGGCAAGTAGATGAGCAGCCAGTCGTCAGACGACTGGGAGTCTGTGTCTACCTCCATTGACTCATCTGTCTTGGCAGGTCCCACAACCAGCGACAGGCCCTGTAAAGAGATCATAGTGATAATAATGTAGATCACGATTATATAGCACTCTCTTCCAGGTAGGCATAAACTCCGAGTGCTTCACATCGATCACATGATTACTGAGAAAATTCATTTCATATAAATGAGATAACCAGTCTAACCACCTAAAGAAAAATTTCTCAGCCATACAAATAAGGATAGTAGTGAAAATGAGACAAATCAGGACCTGCTAACACAAGCCAAATTCAACTTAAACAAATGTGAGGCATCATGGCGAAATCAGGCGCTCGTCAAAATAATGAAATCCAAGACATCAGCATTTTTCGGCAAGTCTGGAAATTTATTTATTTATTTTTTTTGGGCTCAACACCTTTATGCCCATTCAAAAACACTTTATGGGTGGATTTTATAGAAAAACTTTGATTAAAGGCACAACAAATTTAAATTTGCAGTTTCCAAGGACTCTTAAGCTATGGAAATTACCAAACTTTGGCTGCCATTATCCCGCTAATTTGACTTCTGAAACCAGGCGACCCCACCTCCTTCAATCGCAAATATCTCGACTTCTATTCAAGATAAATGGATAGTTTTTTTATCGAAAGCAAGGCAAATGAATAACCTTTAAGATGATACCAATAACTCCATATGCCTAAAACTTGACGAGCATCCAATTCAACTCCGTTGTAACACAAATGAGTATTAAGTAACAAATAACTTGGATAAATAAATTATAATAATTAAAATAATTTTGATCCCTTTTTATAGTATATTTTCACTTGAAGACTACAATGCATCTCAATACAAACCGTACAGACAAGCCATTTTGATGGTGATCTGCTCCAACTGTTGAAACTGCGAGAGACATTTTTATTCTAAAACCATTGGTGAGATCATTATGCAGGTCTTTTATAGAATCAGGAGTCAGCACACACTAAAAAGAGTATAAAAGTACTCTGGGCTATCTTTCGTGTTGATTCTCAATGTTTAAGGCAGAAAATCTTCAAGAAAGAAGTTACATGGTTGAAGCATAACACCATAAATATTTATCAATGACAACACAGATAAAAAAGAGAACACTTCACTGTCTTGGACCAAAAAGACCTGTACTTTTCCACTGACCTTAACTGCCTGCTGTCTGGTCATGGCTTGTGTGGAGGCCAGCCGCTGCAGGAAATAGTCGAGGACTTCTTTCATCGTCTTTGACTCGGCTGATGGGTTGTGCACCAGATCTTGCAGGCGGGACAGAAGTTGCTGGTGCTTGGTGTTCTTCTGATCAACACAAACACAAGCAAAAGCGTTCAATAAATAGACACCCATAAAAATGCAAACGAGACTGATAAACAGGTTGGAAATTGTTTAATTATATGCACAGCCCTAACAATGACTGGTTCTGTCGGAATTCATATAAATAAATTAGTAAATAACATGTATGGCATTATTCCACTTTGTACAATTCTACTCTATAACTGATAACCACTTTGTCTACCTGCTAAGGCCTTTCAAAACTTTATGCTCCCGCTTACATTCTGAAATATTATGGAGGTCAGACTAGGACAGGGATTGATTTTTACTGTTGAGAAGCAGTTTATGACCAGTCTGCATAGTGCAGTCGACTACAGATGAGTTGATGTCATCGGGGGAGTGAAAAAAAGATCGACTCATCCTAAGCTTGACTTAACAATTGGGATCTGTAAAGAAGAAGAGGTGCAAGTTGCAAGGACCTGACAAAAGATCAACTTAACAGAAGATCAACTCAAGTGGGTTCAACACAAGCAGAGTCGACTGTATATTTTTCAGGACAAATGACCATAATAGAGACACAGAAAGGAAGTCGAAGAAGCAGGTCTCAGCACAGCATCAACCAGCATACTGCATTGGGAAAGGGGATTGAGGCTCCATGTTGTGGGATGCTACAAAAGAAAGCATACTCTTTGAAAAGAAAAAAAAGCAAGCAAATATAAAACTCGCACTTACATGCTTGCGCTTGGCTCCAAATATGTCATCCACGTCAGAATCAAGAGCGACGTCTGTCGGCTCATGTAGCAGGAACTCACACAGGCACTGGACTGGGAGAACATCCAAGGAACCCTCACTAGACTCCACCAGCTCTGCCAGCCACGGCATAGACTGGGACGTGCCCTGACAAAGGATTGCAAAGGTCTCATTAAAAGTGCATTAAATAAAGGCTACCTTAGCTTCCCTGTTGTCTTTGTGATTGTGGGCAATCAGTGTTAACATTTTTGATAGGTAACAAAGCAAATGCTTGAGTCCTGTCCTGAACAATAAAAGAGATGAAGAAAAAGAAAAGCAAACAAAGTTCTTCAGCAGAAAAACAATGACAAATGCTATGAAATAAATAACATTTGCCAAACAAACGTGGAGTCTCCACATGAGGCAGATCCATTATTAAAACTTTAGATACTTACTTCAGGGGATACATTCAAATCAGCAACCTCAGTTCAAAAGTGGGAAGGAATCTTATTTTCTCTCAAAACATGAATCAGCACCAATATAGTCAGAAGACTTGAATTCCTCTATCTCGCTGGCCCATCATGTCTACAAAGTGGGACATAATCTGTCGGAAACCCCCCCCCCCAAAAAAAAATAAAAACAACCCAAAACAAAACAAAAACAAAACATCAAGTTTACTGACTCTGGAATATTTTGGAGGAACAGGAGCCATATCTTCACTTACTTGTCTGTTGATGATACGCAGCAGGAAGTCTGGGTTGCGACTCCGGCATAACATCTGACCCAGTTTGAGATCATTGTTCAGAGACTTGAGTTGTTCAGTGATCTCCTGGGGAGGGAATCTGGCAGGGCCCCTGGAATATCCAAAAGAGAAGAGATAAAGTGTCCCATTTCAAAACACTGCATTAATTGCATCAAAAACCAAAAAGATTATTCCAACTTGCTCTCAGGAAACAAATGGTTTATCTATAAAAAACATTTGGTAGTTGACGTTGAAGATGACTGACAGTTTACGGAAGGCATACAGGAAAACAGTTATAATTCGCAAGGCATTCATTTCATGGTCAAAAAAGAAAAGAAAGAAAAGAAAAAGTTTAATTGGTAATTAAAATAAAGAAACACAAAAAATAAGTGTTCAAAAGCAAACAAAATAGACAACATGATCTTACATGGGGTCATTGTGGTTAAGCTGTCCAATGAGAAGACTGGTGCTCTCTGTGATGGTCATCTTGCTGGTGGCTGCGGCCAAGTGGGTTTCAAACTCAAGAATTTGTTGGATCTCCTGCTGCCGAATCTGATAAGATAAAAAGTTTTTTTCTAGACTCACATTCGAATGACTTTTGAAGATTGGTAAATTATCAATACTGTTGACTCTCTCTCACACACACACACACACACTCATACTCTCTTATGTGCACACACACACACACAGAAGTAACTAAGTAGTGAGCATAAGGAACATATCACAACTGAAATACAAAAAGATACAAAAAATAAGTAATAAATCTTAACAAAATCTGCTTCCGTACAACTACATCTAAAAACAACAAGTAACTTTACTCCATATCTCAAAGTCACCCATGTCATCTACACTGACATGTGACTTTCAGATTAACCTTCAGGGAGACTGACCTGCCTTTCTCTGGCTCTGAACTCTTCGGCCATTTTTTCATCTGAGGCCGTTGTTGGCGGAGGGAAATTGTAGTTACTGGGGAGCCACATGAGAACAACAAATTAATGCCACATTGATCATAAACATTTTCTTTGACAGATGATGATGAATTAGACCCCTTTTAACCCTTTTAGGCTGTGACAAGAATAAATAATTTTTCATATCACAATAAGAAAAGTAAACATAAAAAAGAAGCTAGTTCCCTCAACTGACAATGAAAAGTAAAAAGCCTTTATCTTGTGACAGAAAAAAAATCAATTTTCTTAAAAGACTGAAAAGTAACAATCTATTTTCTTCAAGGACCTTGATAAGCAATAACCCTTTTTCAAAAAAGATTGTGACAAGCAAACTTTTCTTAACAAACTGTAAAAACCTTTCACTATAACAGATTGTGATATGTAGCAAATTTTGTCCTTGTTCAAAGTCCAATAAAATAACACTGATCCATTTGCAACATAATAATCCTCTCTCCTTTGACAAGTATGGAGCAGAAACACCAGATTAAGAAAATACTAACATAGAAGATAAACAAATAAATGAAGTAGACCACATGACAGAATCTATAACATCGAATGAATGGAGACAAAATTTGCCTTTATATGGGCATGTGGCAGTTCAGTATAATTATGTTGCTTTGATTTAATTTCAAAAGATAAAAATATGACAGTAGTGAAATCAAAACTAATCTGATCAAGCAGCGTAAAAAAATATCCAAACTTACTTTGTCATAACCATTTCCATGAGGAACTGTAATGTTGGGTACTTTTGCCATGCAGTTTCACCTGTACAAAACAAGGACCAAAATGTTGAATGAACTCAAAGTGTACAAGAAGAAGTGAAGATTTAATATGTACACCCACTGGTGCATCCAATGTGAGTTGTATAAATATATCAAATCTCTCAGCAAGCATTTTCCAGCTTCCACAAATAATAAGCACTTCAGCAAAATGCCTCTATTAGACCTGCATGCAAGCCTCAACCAGATTGTCTGAAAATTTTGCGCACCTCCCCCCCCTTTCCTGCTTTCCACTCGTGTTCTGTCGTCTGCTGTCGTCTCCAATTTATGCCCCCCCCCCTTTCCCCCTCCTGCTCCCCTTCAATCGCAGATATCTTCACTTCTATTCTAAATATGTTGGTATTATTTTCACCTAAAGCAAATTAAATGAACACATTTCAGATGGGAACGATAACTCCAATTGCCCTAAAACTGACCAGCGCCTGATTCCACCGCGTGGTGATTCAATTAGTGAACTGATGATGGCAGAGTGTGTGTCTGAGTCAGTCACCACGGCCTCGTCTAGAGCATCCGGGACACAGGCCTAGCGATATAAATACACGTGGCCTACTTTCCGATATAAAGGGCAACGCAACACAGTTTTACTATTCCTCTCAAGGGTGCCAAGCAAGTGCCACATACGGATGGCGTCTTTCTTTTTATTTTCTCCTTTTTTTCTTTCTTTTTTTCTTTCTTACTTTCTATTTTTCAAACATACTATTTCTTCTTCCTGGGTCTATTTTGTTCTGATCCACTTGAACAGAATTTGCGATCTTGTATAATAAAACAACAACACCAACAACAAAAATCATATTCATCCAGTATTTTTTGTCTTTCTGCTAGGGCGTTATATAGTTTCCACCTGATGTCTCAAACTTGAGACCTGCGGATCCACGACGAAGCCTGGAGGGCGATATTTTGCGGCCACTACTTGACATCAAAGTATTGTGTTAACCATACTGGGGGTCTCATCTGCTTCCTCCCCTAGATGCTCTGAGTTCCTCCCTCAAGCTAATAAATGTGTTTGAGCTAGGCTATGTAATACAAAGCGCTGCAAGGTTTCTGGCAGCAAGGTGTGGGCAAGAGAAGCCTGCGCCTTAAAACACTTTTCATGTTGTGAACTGCTATTAATAATGATAGAATAGATTTTAACTGTTGTGCTTGGCAAATAAAGCAACCAAAAAAAAAAACAATTAAAAATCAACAACATTTTGAAACCTTTATACCCCCCTCCCCCCCAACCAAAAAAAAATACAAAATAAAAATTGAATACTTTATGAGACCAAGGCTCACCCAGACTTTACTTTCAACA
>NW_004797317.1:192972-213807 GCF_000002075.1 Aplysia californica | reverse complement strand
CTAGCGATAGCATCGGCCGGCTCACGGGTCAGGTCGCGATTGTCGGATTTCAGACGATTGTCGGCAAACATGCAGGTCTACTCTATGTTGTATGATCAGAATGTCAGGGAAACATGAAGCACACTAGGGACCAAACAAATACAGGGACAGGCGCGCCATGAACCAGGCGAAGTGTTAATTTAGCTTGCTTTATACCAAACAGCTATAGGCACAGGAGCCTCATGAAACAGGTGAAGTGTCAACTTACCAAAAACAGCAGGGTTGTAGGCAGTCATGATGAGAAGAATGAGCCAGGACTTCCACATGAGTCCCATGATGGCCAGGTTGGGAGGGCTGTACCTGCGGCGGAAAACATCACGTTCTACATACAGTTGGGCACAGATAACACGAACACAAAAAACTCACAATCACGGATAATCCACACAATTTGCCATGCCTCGACTGATATCTCTTAAATTTTTTTAAGTTTTCGTTACTGGTTAGCCTGATTTATGGATGTGTCAAACACATGACATGTTTGAGTTATCTGTGTCTGAGTATGCTTGTTTTGTGAAAAAAAAAATGTTTCTTAAGAAACACTCCAACACTTCAAGAGGCATGATGTACAGCTACAGGCTGGTCATTGAGGAGCCTGAGGCCCGGAGACATAATAATCAAATGTGTCACGGCGCTGTGAAATCAGGCGCACATCAATTTTGTGGCACATGGAGTTATTGGTATCATCTTTAAGGATCTTCATTTGACTTCCTTTCGATGAAAAAAATATTCATTTATCTTGAATAGAAGTCGAGATATTTGCAATTGAAAGAGATGGGGTTGCCTGGTTTCAGAAGTAAAATTAGCTAGAAAATGGCCGCCAAAGTTTGGTGACTTCCGTAGCTCAAGAGTCCTTGGAAAGCGCAAATTTACATTTTTCGAGCCTTTAATCAACGTTTTTCATTAAAAGCCACACATTAAAGTGTTTCTGAATGGACATACAAGGTGTTGATCCCCCAAAAAATAATTTTTAAAATAAATTTCAAACTGGACAAAAAATGCCGATTTCTTTGACTTCATTATTATGACGAGCGCCTGGTTTCACCATGATCATACCTGCCAACATTTCCAGGGGCAAAATCTGTAGTTGACACAAATTTTTTTCCAAAAATCTGTAGTTGACCTAAAAAATCTGTAGTAGGCTATATTACCACTTGTCGCATACTTAATTTGGGACCCGTATCAATATTTTGACCCACATCAAATACGCATGAATGTGTTTGCGACTTCAAACAAATGTAGAATTTAGTGGAAAATGATTAAGAACAAAAAAAATGACAAATATGAAAACTACCAGAGGCATTTACCCTATAGTAGTTGGTGCCGTTCCTGTCCTATTCATATGTGCACGCACACACAAATGAAACCAACCCCCCCCCCCCCAAAAAAAAAAGAAGCAAAGAAGAAAAGATGAAGAAAAGGTGGGCCTTGGATGACTTAGCCTTTGCCTTTGCAGAGTTTACAAGGTAAGAGTACGACGGATCCCGAGTCCACACAAGGCCTCAACCAACGCGCGTTTTGAAGAGAGTTCTAGATCTAGTAGTAATCAAAATTTAGAATGCTAAATTTTGCTTCCAAAATCAGTTTTTGTCACCTGGAGGCAATAAGGGAATTATCAGGTTCGGTTTTCAAATATTCGACAACTTTTTCAAATTCCCGGATAATTCCTGGGGCCTGGAAGTCACCCTGCTGAATCACGAAGTCGGTGGCTTATCTCTCAAAATCGGTGGATCGGTAGTTTGACCAAAAAGTCGGTGATCTACCGATTTTTTCTGTAGGGTTGGCAGGTAAGCATGATGCCTCACAAAAGCTAATGATAAGTGAAAAAGACAAAATAAGCACGGGCTCCATCAGTTATGTTCCATACCTGAGAGAGACAGAGAAGAGAGGTACATGTACTGAATTAAAACACATACCCCTGTGGTAGAACTATATTCTCTGGGTGCTTGTAAGCACAAAGGTTGAGCAAAGCCTCAAAGAACTCCACCCGCTTCATCTGTAGGACGTCCATCAAACCAACTGGGAGAAAAAATTAAATTAAAGTGATACTTTATATTCTCCATCTATTTTTTCTGTGTCTACATACTTCTTTAACTCTTTATCTCAATGGGGCGTAAACCCACTATGCCGGGCCCTTTCTTTGGTACTAAATCTAAAAATGACAAAAACGTCACTAAATGGGTCATTAAATCAAAACAAGTGAACCTATTTTGATAGTTCTTCATCTAAGGAATGAACTCCCCATAAAAGAGACCTGTTTTCGGCAATTGCCTAAAAGTGATTTGATGTCGAAGTCGTCATAAAGGAATGCGCCCGAGCTGCTCCACTGCCAGCGGCTCACCAGCACAGGGGTTCCATCTGCGAGCCGCTGGGAGCTGATTGCCGGAGATAAAGAGTTAGAGATCATCTGTCCAGATGCAAAATGTTGCAGATACACTTTTTACTCTTTAAAAAATGTTATTTGCAAACAGCTGCAACTACAGAGAATAACTCTTTATCTGACTATTTACTATCTTAGTCCACTTTCGGAACTATCTGCAATATTTCTCTGACTCTGCCATTGCCAAGTACCTTTTTGCAGTAAGATAAATGGAGGGGAAAAAAAAATATATAGGTAGGTACTTTTTTAAAACCAATCTGACACATTCCTGGTGTGACCAAGTAAGGCTTCAATTTTATAAGCTTTGATTCTATAAATAACACCTTCTCCGTTCTTTAAACACTCATTGCTGTTAAGACAGATAAAAGTATTAGTATACTTTTTGTAATGAGACAAATAAGGTTTGCAATGGCCTTTGTCAAAATAAGGTTTCCAAAGCACAATATACACACATGTAAAAGTATACACAGAGTGAGCACCAATACAGATATTGTCAACCGTAATAAGGGCATTGCAAAAACATTTTTTTTTAAAGTCAGCTTAGAAAATATCTGAACAAATACACTCCCGCCCCCCGAAGGTGAGAGTACAAATTCACTTACGTCCGTAGTACAGCGAGGCTGCCCTTCGCACCAGCTGGTCCGTCAGCTCCACAGCATCTGGGGCAGAGAGGGGCATCTCCTTCATGTAGCCCACCACCATCACCCTCATCAGGGTGTCCTCTATCACAGGAGCCTCCATCGCCAGCTTTAGCATTAGCCTGTTGACAAGACATAGGACGAAGGACATTTTTCAAGAAGAGCAGAATCTTCCTGTTTCTGAAAGAATAAAACCTTGTATGTTGAAGACCTGACATATCACTGAAAGAAAAAACCTTGTATGCCAGAGACCTGAAAGCTGGCATAACGATCACATTAAATATTGAAATGAAGCACCCTATTTTAAGAGAAGGAAAAACCACACTCCCTCAACTTGATGAAAGAAAAGAAAACATTCTCACCATCTCTCGCTTTCAGGGGGCCAGTTGTCCTTATTATAATACTGCTCTGCTGACTCCAAAAACAGGACTTTCTTAAAGCTGAAAATATATATATATCAAGAAAATAATATCTATTAATAAATCATTCTAAAGGCAAAATGAAATTTGTACAAATTTAAACTAGTTTGAGATCAGTGCTCACACACACTATATCACATACAAAAATGAGGATCTAATACTAAATTCATATCACACAAATGTGCTGCAAAGTTGCTTACATCATATGTTGCAATACAAAGCCTTAATTTTAACGAACAACTGTAAAGAAAATAACAGACAAAACAGTAAGAAATGTATCATTGCTGTTAAGACAACATCATATGTTGCAATACAAAGCCTTAATTTTAACGAACAACTGTAAAGAAAATAACAGACAAAACAGTAAGAAAAGTATCAGTAGGCATACACAAACTCACCAATGGAGATATGGGTCTGCTTTAAGCTCAACAATTTTAGGTACAACCATGTGCAGCCACCAAACGGCATCTCTTTGAATTACCGCCACTTTTCGCTTGAACACATGGATCAACTCCAGGTCTAAAGTGTGAGAAGAGATCAAACAAAAGTAAATGTTAACAACTGTTCTATAAACATATCAATAGCCAGTAAGCATCTCCCAGTCTTCTATTAGACCATTTAATTCTTTTTCTCTTAAACTCCATGTAGGTTGTTTTTTTATTTTTAAAAATGCACCAAAATAAATTTACTCAGTAAAAATGTTGCACAACAACCTTGACTGGAAAAGATCCATCTGAATAAAGAAATGAAAGGGGACCCATGATCAAAGACAGCGATGATTCTTGTGAAATGTCAGATTACAGTGGAATTCTGAACCTATAGAAAGTTTTTGACAACATGTAAAGACCCTGCAAACATACATAGTCATTCTTGACAAACATGTGCATGTGGACAAATGTATCGTGACACAGACATAAATTTGGTGAAGTGCAGTCCAATACCAGTTAGTGAAGACCCTTACTTTTCTGGTCGCCCTGCATGAGTCCTGCAGCTGCCTCTCTGATGCTAGGGGCCACACTCAGCAAAACATCCATGGAGACGAGGTCAGCAATTGACACAATGTAACGCTCCTGAAGACAATCCAGTTAATACATTTTAGCAAAACAAGGCTGTCATGAGTCATTGACATACAAGGAACTTAGAAACAAAAAGGTGTGAGGCTGAAGGACATGAATAAAAAGGCTATGGGACCAAAAAACAAAAAAAATTTAAAGCACTTTAAAAAGCAAAAGCTGAGACAGAGAAAATGTATGCACTAATGTATCAGAATGAAACTGCTCATTTTGATCTTATAAAAACTAGATTCTAGTCAGTGGAAGAAAGTAAACAGGAAATACAACATTTCAATACAGCTTAATCTACCTGGTCGCTGTTTATTTCATGTCCTTGTGCTCAACATAAAAAGTGAGTACATGAAAGTATCACTGAATCAGAAAAGCAGCCCATTTGGATCCTCTAAAATCATCATAAAGGTTACTAAAAGGAGGTAGAGTACAGCAGGCAACACAAACTTTTAATAGCTATTAATCTACAATCCATCTTCACAGTGTAAATCTCCTGTTCAGAGACGGCAGGAACAGAAAACATGCACCGACTGGTATATCCCAATGTTCATTTCTGTTGTCTAAAAAAGGAATACAGCATTCTATAAAGCATGGAATAGCCAGTTTAAACAAACGTTGATCTAGTTGGTCTGTCTGTACAAACCCTGAGTGTACTGTCCATGTCATCATGAGGCTGTCCAGTACGTTCCTGCATCAGACCCAGGCAGAAGGCGTAGAAGTTCATATCCAGTCTCGTACTCCGTACAATCTCACGCAGCAGCATGCGGAGAGCCCGTAGATAGTCATCCTTATTGGCAAGTAAATCCTGGAAAACTTCTGCTAGAATCTGAAAAAGTATGGGAACCAATTTCATTGAAAAGCGGCTGCATCAAACTGTTTCTGCACTTCATGCACAAAATTTTTTGTGAAGGCGTAGCAGAGCAATCACCAGTAAACCAATTCTAAACCGTTTGGATTACATTCCCCATCTTATCTTTTAAGTATTTGATCTCAAAACCTGAACTGTACATTTGTACAAATATCTGAGAGAGCATGTTTCTATAGTTATTGAACAGTTCAACATCCCATGTAAGACTGACATGTATTTTACTGTGATTCTTTACGATAACTTTCATATACTGCCTGGGATAAACAGACACAGGGGTCAAAGAAATGAAATGCAAAGAGCATACCACACATGAGTGATTACTCCCTACCCGTTTCTGTCAAAGTAAGACTCCCCATTATCTACCCTCAGGAAAATGTCACTAACCTTAGCAGCGCTATCAGGGGACTGAGAGAAGATGACTCCGAGTAACAACATGTTGTTTGGGTTGCGAGAGGTGGACAGCTCATTGTAGATGGTAATGTTCATCATCAGCTGGAGATTCTGTGGATTCTCAGTCAGCAGCTCTCTGTAATAAAACCATACCTAAGGGCTAGTTTTGATTTGAGGCAAGTGTGCACAGGGGGGAACTTTAAAAAAACTAATAATCAGCCAAGTTCAGTGAGAAGAGCATGTCAATATAATGATCAATAAATATTTGGAAAAGGGAAGAGACAGTCAGAACCAACATTGTGTTGTCTCCTGTCTAGAAAGCATACGACAAAAACACCATAAACGTCAAAAGTGACAGAGTAGAATTGTAAAAAGTCAGCAGAAATGTTCAGGTTCATTTCTCAAAATAATTACTCACCAATATTCTATACAACTTCTCTTATTAGCCATATCTTTTCTTATTGACAGCATAAATATTAATGTACACTATTCCATCTGATTGACAACACTGAAATGAGCTTATCATTGTACAAATTTCTATCAGACTTAGATCCCAACAGGTAGAAAAATTTATCAATAAAGAATTATTTTTTTTACCTGATACATGTAAGAAAGTGATTGACCAGAGGCTTCGTCTTCATGCGCATCTTCGTCATGTTGGTGACCACTTCCCGGTCAGTCTTGTCCGGCTTGTCACAGTTGGTGCACACGGCTAAGAGAAGGTCTTGTGCTACCCTAGTCAACTGAAGAGGGGAAAAACATTCTTGAGGTATGGTAAAATGCAACTCAGCATGATGATTTTTTGGCGAGATTTTATTTGATTTTAGTAAGAGTTTTATGGCACTTGCAACACAAATAGGTCGTATAAGTACGGAACAATATTACAAGCAAGTAACAAATATTTTTAAAAAGAAAAAAGGAGAAATAATAATAAAAGTTCTTAATTTTAGTAAAAGTTTTACACCATTTGCAAAACAATAAGGTCATACAAGTGCCAAAGATAAGAAGTGTTACAAGAGAGTAACAAACACAAAAAAAGGAGGAGAGATGACAGATGTTTGACAGGGAAAGAAGGAGCAAACCACACCAGAGCACCTGCCTACCACCCACTAATAAATGTTTAACAGGAAAGATGGAGCAAACCACGTAAGAGCACCCCCCCCCCCCCACCACCCATGCCATGATGATGACGACAGCCACATTTCACCAGGAATAAATTACACCAAGGAAACATTAAAAAACAGTGACAGACTAGACCACTCAGCTAATCATGTCTGCATGAAAGACATGCTATGGTCTCCAAAAGCTGTTAGTTCACAATAATGAAGTACGAAAGACAGGCAGTATGGCTGAGCCATAGGCATTTGTCGAATCTGAAACTCATTCCATGAAGGGATAAATGGTTAAAGTCAGAAAAACGCTCTCCACATTTTATAAATTCCACTGTGAATGTTGGTGAAAATATTATGACTAAAATGGTATAGAAGTGTTCCCAAATAACAATCAATACCTTAGGGTTTTGAAGCCACATTTCCATGCGGTGGGCAGCCATTGAGCGCACTTCTGGAAAACCAGCACAGGAAGTCATGAGACGAATAAGGTTGCGAGACGAAGAGTCCATAGATTGGCGATGATTCAAAATGTCACGCATTGTATCCAACACATAGGACTCAATAGCCTCCAGCTGGCTGGAATACCTGAAATTTTTTCAGAAAAGCAATGTCACTAGATTTTCAAAAGTGGGCTATCAGTAGATTTTTTTTAAAATAATAAAATTTTGACTCTTCCAGTCATTCCAACTATAAATAACAAACATAACAAATAGATTCACAAGAAGGGGTAATTTTTTTCAGACTGGTGACTGGTGACATTCCTAATAGCTAATATCATGATAGTTGAAATATAAAGTCAACAACTGCTCCTCATCAGCTTGTAAAACTATACAGCACTGGCTAGAGGACCAAAAGTCAAGTGATTGTATCAAAAGCAACATTGCTGAATAAAAAACCCTCCAAAACTGCATTCATCAGGGGTTCAAAAATTTGACAAAGATTTGTCAAGTGTAAATGTGCAAGTGACAGTGTAACTGGAGGTGAAGGGGGAACTATATTACTGCATTGGCCAGGACAATGAAAAGTAGTACGTGCCTTGGAACTACAGAAACTGCCCCTCCAATGCCTGTTTTGTCTCCATCTCCACCATCGCTGATCCTTGAGGTGTCATCTTCTTCCATAGTAGCAGGGGATGGGCTTGCTAATAAAAGAAATGTTTTTTTTTAAATAGCCCATGAAAACACATTTTTTAAAAACATAATGTCAAAAAATATATTCAAGTCACTCAATTTAAAAAAACAACAATTAACCAACTTAGCATAAGTGTGAACTAGTCACTATAGCAGTCTAAGACCAATACCATTCTCGAATTTTGCTCTTCTCATCACCAGCGTCTTTCTTTTCATCAACCATAAATAAAACATACAAAATTATAACTAAAGACAGATGAACGTCTTATAGAAGGTTCATGAATCTTTATCACTGAGGAAAGAAACAAGACCGAAAACAATAACATACACATTACACACTGGGATAATCACTTTCAGCACTCAAGGTAATCACAAAGTTTGCAACCGTAACAAACAGACATCCTGATTGAGTCATTAAAATCGAGAAAGTCACATATATAGCTAGGAAAGTTACTGAATTAGAGGCAACTAAAAAAAAACAACAGACAACTATGAATCTGTTGAATTTTGCTTATTAGCAAATATATTAAATCACTGCAATATTTACAAGCTCCAGATGGCTCCACCCGAAGAGCCTCAGCTGTAGCCTTAAGTAGGTGTTTGGAGGACTTTTTGGTGCCAAATGCCGTGAGGATGTTGTCTACAAAGCCACGGCAGTCATCACGGTCGACCCATACTCTCTCTCCAAGTGAATCTTCAACAAAAACCTGATAAGAGAAAAAAAGTACAGAAATTTCTATCATATCTTTTTCCAAAAAGTTTTTAAAATCTATCTTGGTGACAAGTGAAAAAAAAGGAAAAACTACCAAATATTTGAGCAAAGTATTGCACCAAATAACAAAACATTTATCACAGCAATTTCTCAAAAATGTGAGATCTTTTAGACCATACAATGACCTAGATTCACTCTCCTCTTTAAAACTTTAACAGTACTTCATAACCAATATTCAAGCATCTCTGAAAAAAAACTTCATCTCACATTGTAAATCAAAAGACAAAACAAGTTTGTAGTACTTATAGTCAAACAAGACCCCAAAACTCCAGCAACAGAGGTAATAACTGCTTCATTAAGTGCAAGTACATAATAGAGAGACCTTGACAAAGTTGTCGGGCCAGGTCTCCTCCTCAGCAAAAGCATTCATTAGGACATTGCACGCCAGTACAGACACTGCTGGGTTCCCTTTCGCCTTGAAAGTCAGCGCAACTTCACGCTTAAGTAGACCACAGAAAGCCTAAGGAAAAAAATGTTTAGACATTTATTATAAGAAGAAAAAGTCTGAAAACTAAAGTCATATACAACATACTCATCAAGAAAAACTTTCAAAAATGGGAATCAAAATACCATATCAAAGGACACTGAAAAACATAACAGTCTATCAATAATAATTGCTGTTCCTCCCAACCAAAGCATTAAAAATAAAAATCCTTTGTAACATACAAAAAAAGAAAGAGGAAAATGTAAGACACCTAATGCAACATATATACTATATATATATTTACACCACTGTAATAAAATGTGGACACGTTTCCAGCACAGAGTAAAGTCCAAGGGAAGGCAAATTGTTATAGTAGTGCTATGCCACCAACCACTGAAACAATCTATATTTTGAAAAGGTATTTAATAATGCAGCTTCAACCTAGACAGGGCCAACCAGAGCTGTGTTGGATACACTCCAGTAAAAAAGAGGGAAATAATATCTTTTCTCCAAAAAGAAACCGAACTCACTTTCTTTGCAGGCAAATAAAAACTAACAGTAATATTTGGAAGCAGACACTTAGAATGTGTATCAGACAACTCAATAGTATTACTCTCATTGCTACTGGAACTATATTGTCAAACATATCCACAAAGCTTCTATCTATATAAACTCTTGAACAGGACTATGACAGGAAGGAGAAAAAAAATAAAAGAAACAAGCCTTCCACACTATAGAAATGGGAATCTAAGCATCTATGGAATTCGCACAAGTCTTTCCACCAGAACAAACCTCAATAATGACTTCTGTGCAAAACAAAGCCGGCTTGCTTTTTGAAAGGTACATCAGAGTCAGGCTGACAATCTGATCTGGCTTGGCTCTGTTGCTCCGTAAGTGCTTCACAGCTCCACAAATCAGAGCCTCTGCTTGCTCATCATTCATGGTTTCCTCAGCAGCCAAAATTGCAGGTAGGAATTCAGTAGCTTCCACTGAAAAATAAAAATTACACATACAATACATACAATGTCCAACTCAAATTGGATAAAAATATACACCGAAAACAAACTTTTATGAATGGTTATCTTTTCAGTTTCATAAAAAACAAACAAAATTCAACAAATCAAAACTGTCTATTCTAGAAAAAGAAAGTATTTAAAAGAACACAGAACAACAGGGTTAAAACAAGCTTTATTCTTTTTAATTTTATGCCAATTTAGGAACAGCTCAAAATTTTCAAAACTTATAAGTTAGCATGCAAAGCTTATTTGAGCATACATCTGGTATGCTTCCATGAAGAACATAAAATTAACCATAAAAATACATAGTCTTTTTGAAAATAAGTAAGATGAGCCTATAGGGCTTTTCCTAACACGAAAAAAAACCCACAAATAAATCACCCACCTGTAACAGCAATTTCATCATACTGAGGAATATTGCCGCCTGTGAGGCTACTGGTGACATCACTATGAGGTCGGCCAAGGCCAGAGAAGGAGCTGCCCCCGAGCTTTGGTTTCTTTGCAATGGAGGAAGATGACAATGGTGAGCCTGAAGACTCTTTCTTCCTCCCAGCGTGTGGAGGGCTTGACGGACGTTTGGCCTCTCCATCAGAAGTCTTCGCCTGCTTACCCAGAGCTATGAAATCCCCTGGGGCAGGAGGGGCAGCTGAAAAAAAAAAAAAAATTTTGATGATTACAAGAAATAATGTTGACTTTTGTTGTTGATTAAAATGACCATATATCAGCGCTCTCCTTTTCAGTTCTCATTAATAAAATAGGCCTAAACACAGTGTATGTGACTATGAACCAAGAATTCTCCAACCTACAGCCAAATATTGCAAAGAGCAAACCTGTACTTATAATAATTAAAATTAAATTAGTTAGGTACGAGGGTGAAAATGCATTACATTGATATATTAGACCTACAGCAAGCATATTTTTTCGTTCACCAGCCCACAGTGCTGTCTCAATGGGAACAGCTGGTGGCGTTTCAGAAAATAAAAGACCACTGCCCTCCCCCTACTGTTATTAAGTGTATGATTAGTAGAACCTGAGACATCAAAAAAACAAAACATGGGTTTTAGTAGCCATCGCACGGGATACGTTTACAGAGCACTGGACGATGGAATATATATGAAGATGCATGAGGTACATCTACAGCCCAGTCAAGGGTTTATGTTTTAAAAGTTTTGGGGATACCAGATATATGTCAACTCCGAAATCCTCACATATGTGTTTTTAACACCCTATGTACCACCTAGAACGCTCAGATCATCAAGTGACAAAACAACCCCTGTCAAACCTAACATAAAAGAAAAATCATATGGCTAACACTCTTTTTCATATTTTGCCCCACTTGTTTGGAATAGGCTTTCAAAAACTATCACAGAAGCAGAAAATCTAGAAATTTTAAAGAAATAACAAAAAGCATTTCTATTTTAATCATATTTCAATTAGACAGAATCCATCCAAGCTGTAGATCGTTGTGAGTTTGTATGTGCGTATGTAATACTATGTGCCTATATAAATGATTTGTAATTCCATAATAAGTTTCATGTTAAGTGCATAGAGCATTGAATTAGTGGATACACGCGTTATATAAAAATGCAATATATTATTATTATTATTATATATCATCCCTTGTTACATTCACTACAATTTTCACCATAGATATTGTGATCCTTCGTCCAGAATAATTTGAGTGCGCACATGAACAAATCCATCACATTTTAATTGAATACCCGTTTTAAGGTAACACTTCACCACTGGATGCTTACAATAGTGGAATCCCTTTCATACTGAAAGAGTGAAGATTCAATTTTGAAACAATTCACCCAGAAGGTATAAAAATAAGTAAAATCAGTTTAAAACCACTCTGTGACCTACATGACGTACTCCTTTCGTAATTTTTTCTTATACGGTTCACCCGCCTGTAAAGTCACAAAAATTATAGATACATCTAGATAGGTCTAGTTTGCGATAGTTTTTAGCGCAAAAAAAAGTACAACCGGCAGCTTCAATTTTACCTCTAGACTAGTTAGTAAAGTTAGTAAGTCTAGATAGATATTAGATCTAGAATCTAGATTACATTCGATCTAGATATCTAGATCTTAGATCATAGTAGAAATCTAGTATTCAATTAGCGAAGCGGCTAGCCGTACTCAGATCTAGGAGGTTTGGCCCTATTGACTAAGACCTGTTGAGTACACAGATCTCATTAGATCTATCTTAGTAATTATTCAGGTTTAAAATGTATATCAAGTCAGTAAGGTACCTTTTGGTTTTGTCTGAAATACAAATACTTTTAGCACTGCAAACTAAAAAATTCACATAAAAAAGTACGGCTAGCCCTATAACTTACTATAACAAGCCTGCCAGTCTAACCGTATTATCTTAGGGTCTGGAGCTTTTTCGGTAGTTCCCACCCCCCCTTATTTGAGCCTAGATCTGGAATCTAGATTTCTTAAGGAAGAGGCTAGCCGTACTTAATGACGGCTCGACAGCTGGGCTAGCAGTACTTATTCTTTTAATATAATGGCCAGACTGACCATTAAAAAAAAATAGGCCTACGGAATTGTAAATATAAATTTTTAGTTTGCAGTACCTAAAGCCTAAAGTATTTGTATTTGAGACGAAACCAGGTGCCTTAATGAACGACAGTGCACGTATTTTAAACCTCCTGTTTTCTAATGTTAATAGGGCCTAAGATAAGTACGGTCAGTCTAGCCGGCTAGCACTTCTTGTCTAGCCGTACTTAATAAAAGTACGGATAGACAGCCAAGCTAGCCGTACTTAAGGTCGGCTAGACTGTCAGGCTAGCCGTACTTAATATTGATGGCTGAATTGTAAATAAAATTTTTAGTTTGCAATGCCTAAAGTATTTGTATTTCAGACAAAACCAAAACGTGCCTTACTGACTTGCTTATTTGAACCTGAAAAATATGTGAGGAAGAGTAAAATGAAGCATTCATGTGCCTGTGTGTGAGGAAGATGTTCATATGAGTTTGTGATATGTGTGGAAGAGTAAAACGAAACATTCACGTACCTATGTGCGAGTAAGATGTATGTGAGTCTGTTGTGGTGGTTGTAGCATGTCAATAAACATTAGTTCTGTCTTAGGCCCACTGTACAAAAGGAGTTCATCTTTGCTTCTTTCCTCTTTTCAAACACCTAGTTGTGCTTCAATTTGAGTATACCGGTATGGGGTACACGTCATGACATGCCTCAAATCTCGGTTAGGGGTCTTCTTTATTATACACTATCTGACTAAAAACTTCACCCCCACATCGACAGGAAAGGCTGGCCTCTCGTCGAAACTAAATTTTGGGTCAATGTTTTTTAAAGAGCCGAAGTTATGGTAAAATAAAAGTTCACTTCCGGATATAGTCATCACAAAACACTAAGGTGTCGGTATGCCATACGGAAGTGGCTATTCTCATCCGGGGTGAGAATAGAAAAACGATCTACCTCTCACCCCGGGTGAGACTTGCGACCGTAGGCTATTCTCACCCGGTTTGAAACAAGACCTGTTTTTCCTAATTTCGGAATACTTTCTATCGATGTGGATGATCAAATTGATAAAAGCCAAGAAAAAATTACGTTATAGCACAAAAGTAAGCTAATTTGATCGTCTTCAAAGATGCTATGGCTATTTCACTGTTCGAATCGAGCCGAACTACGCGGGTCGCCATTTTGTTTTGCCCGGAAGTTCTCGCAAGATCTAGGCATACTCCTACCCCCTCTCTCTCTCTCTCTCTCTGTCTCTTTCTGAATACTGTCTATCGGTGTGGACGATCAAATTGACCAAAACAAAGTTAAAAAATGATGTTAAAACACAAAAGTAAATTAATTTGGTTGTCTACAAAGATGCTACGGCTATTTAACTTTTCGAATCAAGCCGAACTACGCGGGTCGCCATTTTTTTTGTCTTGACCGGAAGTTCTCGCGATACTCTCTCTCTCTCTCCACTGCCCACAGACAAAATTGTACGCTTTTAGTAGGCTACAGTTGTAATGGAACGTTTGTTCACAGCACAGAATTTTACAATTTTTCTGTTATCACAGTGTAGAATTATGTGGTTTAGGGTGAACGCAAAATTTGTTGGCCTAGATCTAGGCTATAACGGTGAACGCGCACCGGGTGAGAATAGCCAAAAGACTCGCCTGCACTATTCTCACCCCGGGTGAGAATAGAGGTGGCCATGCCATACAGACAGGGGCTCTAGATCTAATGAGACCTGTACTTAGCAAGTTTGAGTCGATAGGGCCAAACCTAGATCTAGATCTAAGTACGGCTAGACTGGCAGTCTAGGGCTAGCCACTTCGTTCTTATTTCTACATCTAGATCTAGATCTAGATATCTAGATCTAGATTTTAGATCTATTATTCGTTTGAACGCGCGGCGAGCCAAGATATCAAACCAAACAACTGCAAAACATCAAATTATATGGTAAAATCAGGAGGGCATGCCTGAAACCCCACCTTATTTTTATTCGGTCAGGGGGGCAACCTTGCCCCCCTGAAACACCCCTACTCTTTGGGCCAACGCTTCCCTTGGGCCAAAACCAGCGAATAACAATTATTATTTTAATTGCGGGGTGGGAACTACCGAAAAAGCGCCTAAGTCTAAGGTCTTAGGGTCCTGTTAACATTAGAAAACAGGTCTCATTGGTAATTATTCAGGTTTAAAATGTACATGCACTGTCAGTAGGGCACCTGGTTTTGTCTCAAATTACAAATACTTTAGGTACTGCAAACCCAGCAGTCTCGCCGTCATTTTAAAGAACGTCGTACGGCTAGCCTCTTCCTTCAACTTCAATTAGCTTACCTCGCTTCTTTCTCCCAAGTATAGATTTCTGACGCTCCATACTTGAGGTGCATGTAAATATCGATAAGCAGTGGCCTAACTTGAGACAATAAAAGCAAAATAAAGCTCAGTTCAGGAAAGCATCTTTTCAATTTCTTGGTTGCACTGACATGGCTCAAGCCTCAAGGCGTCAAGTCAAGGCAAATGGCAAACGACAGGGGAGAGTTTGGGTTTTTAACTTGTTCGCATTTTCACTTCTTCTTTAGACCAATCTTTTTTACTGATAAAACTGCTCTCCAATTCGGCTGAACTAGAATCTAATATAATACTTTGAATCTCTCACTTACAAAATCAAAATAAAAGTTTTAAGAAACTGTTTATAATTCACCAAATAATAAATTGTACTACCCCATCAGCTTCAAATAGTTTCAACTTCCATATTCTTTCATTTTATAGGTTTTATGAGCACTCAGTCAAATTCTTTCGTAAATCTTTCACTAATTTGGTTGCAGTTTTATCTTAACTAGAAAAGATCTTGCCACTTAAGCTAACGATAAGTAGGGATTCAAGTTTCAGAGAAAACAAGAATAACACAATTCAGAAGTGAATTTTACTATCTTATCAATAATATTCCAATTTAGTTGGAAATTATCTGTTTTCTTTCTCTATATTTCAAAATAATTTAATGTGGCATCCCAAAAATACTCCCGGACGACAGACACCTGGCAGGAAATTTACCCATGCTTCGACAACATCCGCTGTGTCCTTAGTCCTTGACTCCTTGGAACGACAGAAAGCAGTTTGCATCATTGTCATTCGAAGTTTAGAGTTTCCCCCTGTTTTTAATATTGTCAGAAGTTGTCAAAATGGAAGATAAAGTACCACCTTCTCCGAATTATAATCCTTATTCTTCATCTGATCCATCCATGAATGTACCAGGTAGGTCTGAGTCTGGCAATGGCAGTTGAAATGGAAGAGGCTAGCCGTACTTTATAGTATAGTCTAAGACTTCTAAGAAGTGGCTATATAAGGCAAGCCTATATTATAGTAGCCTATATAGCACAAAAGTAAGCTAATTTGATCGTCTTCAAAGATGCTATGGCTATTTCACTGTTCAAATCGAGCCGAACTACGCGGGTCGCCATTTTGTTTTGCCCGGAAGTTCTCGCAAGATCTAGATCTACTCCTCCCCTCTCTCTCTCTCTCTCTCAGCTCTGTCTCTTTCTGAATACTGTCTACTGTCTATCGGTGTGGACGATCAAATTGACCAAAACAAAGTTAAAAAATGATGTTAAAACACAAAAGTAAATTAATTTGGTTGTCTACAACAAAGATGCTACGGCTATTTAACTTTTCGAATCGAGCCGAACTACGCGGGTCGCCATTTTGTTTTGACCGGAAGTTCTCGCGCTACTCCTCTCTCTCTCTTTCTCTCTCTCTCTCTCCACTGCCCACAGACAAAATTGTACGCTTTTAGTAGGCTACAGTTGTAATGGAACGTTTGTTCACAGCACAGAATTCTACAATTTTTGTTATATCACAGTGTAGAATTCTGTGGTTTAGGTTAGGGTGAACGCAAAATTTGTTGCCCTAGATCTAGGCTATTATAACGGTGAACGCGCACCGGGTGAGAATAGCCAAAAGACTCGCCTGCATTATTCTCACCCCGGGTGAGAATAGAGGTGGCCGATAGTCTAGATCTATCTAGATCTAGAATGTAGTCTTAATGACGCCAAGGGAGGACTTCCGTAACGAGCGACCACTATGAGACAGAGCAGAATTGAGGGCTTGGGGTAGGGGTAAGGTAAGGGTAGGGTAAGGGTTAGGTCTAGGCCTCTTCTTTATTGTGTTTGATGGGGTGGTCGCTCGTTATGGAAGTCCTTCCGACACCAATGACGGCTAGCCGTACGTTTTTGATTAAGTACGGCTAGACAGCTGAGCTAGCCGTACTTATTCTTGATGGCTAGACTGACCATAAAAAAAGGTAGCGTCAATTGCCACCGAGTGACGCTGTGGCAATTGACAAAAGGAAGTGGTTATTCTTACCCGGGGTGAGAATAGAAATACGATCGACCTCTCACCCCGGGTGAGACTTGCCACCGTAGTAGGCTATTCTCACCCGGTGTGAAACAAGACCTTACGAAGTGACTATTCGGACTCGAGTCCGAATATGAAAAAATGTTATTCGGACTCTGATTCTTGTCCAACATGACATCAATTCCGACTTCCTGTGACTCGTGACTCCGGCTTCCTGTCCTGCCTCACTCGTGACTCGCCTCAGGATGAGGAGAGACCGGGACCACTTCGGGCAAAATGGCGTTAAATTGTGCCGGAGCCGAGTTCTTATTTTATGATGAATTTTAGGCCGGCCTGAGAAGTTAGAGTGCTCCTAATAAATGTTTATTTGTCAAGAAGTCATCAGAAGCAATTAAAGATGGTAGCGTGTGTCGGGGTCAGATGGGCGGCCTGCACACGTGTGGCTGTGTGTGCGTGTCGGGGAAGGGGGGGTTGCTATCGGTCCGGGCGTTGAACGTCGCATACGCGTCAGGTCCCCCCCGGCAACGGATCATTATTACAATAATAAGGTAGTCTTGACGTAGATCTACATACATAATGAATTGTGCGCTGGTCTATGGAATCAAAAGTTGCCGTTTGCTCAGCTCTACACAGCAACACAACTTTTTCTTGGTAAACAATCGAGATGACACAAGCTTGAGTATTTGAACGAATTGGTCTTTTTTTTTTTTTACACAGCTCATAATATGCAGGTGCCAGGTGGTCTGCTGATCTTCAATTTTACCTTTTTCTACAACAAAGAAAGTGGGAAACGTGGGGGGGGGGGTATCAATGAGGCGGCGGGCATCGGATCGGCAGAAAAGGTGTTGGGGGAAACTAAAAACGAAGTGACTATTTCTACGAACGTTCGGAGAAATAGTGCCCATCTTTATTTCTCCGAACGGTTTCCGGCTTCCGGTCTCGTGATTTTTTGCCTATTTATTGCGAGAGTTCGGCGCCAACTTTCATTCTGCCTCTGGTCTGGGGAAGGAACACCGCATGGCAAGCCCGCCTACAGACAACCTTCAGTAACACCCACCACACTCCCACCACCATCATGCACATGTACACACACAAACTTATACACACAGTAACTAAACATGACCAGTGGGCAACTTTTGAACATTTGACGAGCTGAGCTGTGAATGGAGAGACAGTGTGAGTGAAAGAGCGGGTGAAAGGAAGAATGTGCGAGTGTATCCACAGGCGACAGCAACTACAAGTCGACGACACCGACCCTCCTGGCCTGGTCCACAGCTCACGAACGAAAGTAATGCAGCTTAGGCAGTGTTTTGCCTATATTATTGTCCATGGTTCGCAGGGTGCAAGGGAATGAGTGAGATTTTCTTTGTGTGTGCCTGGAGGGAGGGGGTGGGGTATGAAAGTCATGCGGACGGGATGAGCCGCGGGAGAGAACACGGGAATTGAATGAATGAGTGAAACTGAAAGAGAAGAACGACTCATGAGCCCTGGAGTGAATGGATCCTGTGTTTCTATTTTTGTATACTTTGAACTGTTACTGAATGAAGGCTGAAATAAAGTCCGAAATACAAACACACACACACACTCCTCACTCTCCACTTACACACTTACTACCACACACAGACACACTCACACACGCACATACATACACATACACACACACAGGAGCAAATTTTTGGGTCTATATCTATTTCAATTTTCAAGAGCTAGTCTAGAGATGTTTAGATGAGTGTAAAAACGTGAAAAAGAAAGGTTTCACAACAGAATGAAATCAAAATTAGAACAGCCCATAATAAACAACAAACATTAAAAAAATAAGGGCGTGTCGTGTCCACCTGTCCGAAGAAGATTTGCTGTTTTAACCCTAAATGTGCGTAATAAAAAAAAAAGTACAGGATATTACATGTAAATTATGGAATCACACACATTAAGGGGCCTGCCAGTGTCAGTACATTATTGGTCGCGGCAGTGACCAGAGCAGATGCCAGTTCTATGTGTCATTATCAATAACCCTCCGTAGATCTAGATCTAGATCTAGACAGCACACGAGTGAACACAACACATTACGTTTAAGAGCAGCACCCTTCATAGGCAACACGTCATATCTGTAGCGAAAAACTGTTTGGAATTGTAGCATTCTTTATAAATATTTACTGTGGACATTTTTTGGACCGATTGAACCATTATATTGTATACGAACAATCTTTGGTAGGCCTATACTATAATTATAGATCTATATAATATCCGAAATTTGCAGGAAAGGATGTGATTTTAGAGTGTTCGGAGAAATAGTGCCCAGCTTTATTTTCCCGAACGTTCGGAGAAATAGTGCCTAGCTTTATTTTCCCGAACGTTCGTTGAATTAGTGCCGGCCAACTAAAAAATGGTGGAAAATTGGAAGCACTGAACGTTAGATCTATAGAACGAAGATACTTCCTTTTTTCCGGACCCGAGTCCGAATAACATTTTTTCATATTCGGACTCGAGTCCGAATAAGAATTTTTTAAATTCGGACTCTAGTCCGAATATGAAAATATGTTATTCGGACTCGAACGACAGCCATTTTTATTCTTACCCCGGGTGAGGATAGCCACACATTGAGACAAAACCAGGTGCCTTAATGACAGTGCATGTATTATTTATACCTCCTGTTTTCTAATGGCACTAATGTTAATAGGGCCTAAGGTAAGTACGGCTAGACTGGCAGTGTAGCCGTAGTAGACTTCTTGGCTAGCCGTACTTAAGTACGGGTAGACAGCCAGGCTAGCCGTACTTAAGGACGGCTAGACTGTCAGGCTAGCCGTACTTAATATTGATGGCTGAATTGTAAATGAAATTTTTAATTTGCAATGCCTAAAGTATTTGTATTTCAGACAATACCAAAAGGTGCTTTACTGACTTGCATGTATTTGAACCTGAATAATTACTAGATCTAGATCTAATGAGACCTTTGTACTTAACAGGTTTGAGTCGATAGGGCCAAACCTAGATCTAAGTATGGCTGGACGCTCAGGCTAGCCGTGCCACTTTGGTTGAAATTGTCAGTGTCAGCCTTGTTGTCAATGTTGATGAACCCTTGAATAATGAATTTTAATTGGCCGGCTCTATTTCTCCAAACGTTCGGGAAAATAAACTTGAACTCTATTTCTCCTAACAGTTTCCGTTCTTGAGATGTGTTGATAATAAGCGAATGGAGTGGCCCGTGTGTGTGTAAGGTGTGAACGAGGGGGGTGGGGGAGGGGCGTGGAGGGATTTTCTTTTTTTGTCGTTATTCTCACCCAGAGTGAAAATAAAAATATAATTTTATTCTCACCCCGAATATCCATTTCTATAGAAAGTGGCTATCCTCACCCGGGGTGAGAATAAAACTACGATAGACCTCTCACCCCAGGTGAGACTTGCCACCGCTGGCTATTCTCACCTGGGGTGAAACAAGGCCTGTTTTTCCTAATTTCAGAATCTATCGGTGTGGATGATCAAATTGACAAAAGCAGAGAAAAAATGACATTTTATAGCACAAAAGTAAGCTAATTTGGTCTTCAAAAAGTGAAATAGCCATAGCATCTTTGTAGACCTCCAAATTGGTTTAATTTTGTGCTATAACATTATTTTTCCTTTGTTTTTGTCAATTTGATCATCCTCATCGATGACAGTATTCAGAAATTATGAAAAACTGGTCTTGTTTCACACCAGGTGAGAACCAACACTGGCAGTCTCACCCGGGGTGAGAGGTTGATTGTATTTTTATTCTCACGCGGGGTGAG
>NW_004797317.1:191328-192872 GCF_000002075.1 Aplysia californica | reverse complement strand
TAGCCGTGCCACTTTGGTTGAAATTGTCAGTGTCAGCCTTGTTGTCAATGTTGATGAACCCTTGAATAATGAATTTTAATTGGCCGGCTCTATTTCTCCAAACGTTCGGGAAAATAAACTTGAACTCTATTTCTCCTAACAGTTTCCGTTCTTGAGATGTGTTGATAATAAGCGAATGGAGTGGCCCGTGTGTGTGTAAGGTGTGAACGAGGGGGGTGGGGGAGGGGCGTAGAGGGATTTTCTTTTTTTGTCGTTATTCTCACCCAGAGTGAAAATAAAAATATAATTTTATTCTCACCCCGAATATCCATTTCTATAGAAAGTGGCTATCCTCACCCGGGGTGAGAATAAAACTACGATAGACCTCTCACCCCAGGTGAGACTTGCCACCGCTGGCTATTCTCACCTGGGGTGAAACAAGGCCTGTTTTTCCTAATTTCAGAATCTATCGGTGTGGATGATCAAATTGACAAAAGCAGAGAAAAAATGACATTTTATAGCACAAAAGTAAGCTAATTTGGTCTTCAAAAAGTGAAATAGCCATAGCATCTTTGTAGACCTCCAAATTGGTTTAATTTTGTGCTATAACATTATTTTTCCTTTGTTTTTGTCAATTTGATCATCCTCATCGATGACAGTATTCAGAAATTATGAAAAACTGGTCTTGTTTCACACCAGGTGAGAACCAACACTGGCAGTCTCACCCGGGGTGAGAGGTTGATTGTATTTTTATTCTCACGCGGGGTGAGAATAGACACTTCCATTTTCCTAGATTCTAGTCTAGATCTAGAGATTTTTATTATAATTAATTTAAATCTATAAAATATTTTAAACTAAAATGAGTTAGCCAGAGTTAGCCTTTGACGTGAAATATGATAATTCTATGTCATGTCGGGATAATCTGGTTTTGGTCCCAACAAAAAGTCTTTA
Source organism: Aplysia californica (assembly GCF_000002075.1). NCBI lineage: Eukaryota > Metazoa > Mollusca > Gastropoda > Aplysiida > Aplysiidae > Aplysia > Aplysia californica. The sequence goes on along the minus strand of NW_004797317.1, from coordinate 191,942 downwards.
GAGTGTGGGTTTTGGCTTCGGGTGTGACTATTCGAACATGGACACATTCCTGTGAAGCGTCAGCCCTGGCCTCCCCAAGGGTAATTTCCGGCATAGGTGAGATTGGTTTTCAGGACCCTCCAATGCTGATTGCATATTTCCCGGTCACAGCAATTTTATGCAAACTGCAAAGATACATTGGTCCAAAAATAAAGAGAAGCATGTCATTTAAGTCCCACAATGTACAGTGGGCCTACTCACATTCATGCTAGCAGGGATCACAGTTTTCCGCGGATCTGCGATTTTCCACGGTTGCGAGAACTTTCTAAATTCTCGGTCTTAATCGCGCCGGCGGTCGTTCCACTTTGGCTGTAAGTCAGCCCCAAGACAGGCGACAAACTGAGAATTCCCTCCGGGCACCTTGACAAGAGGCTTCATTTTAAGTATCTTATTGACTTTGATACCCTTTTATGAAATTCTTTGGAACCCCATGGATTATTTATGTACCTGCCAAAGCCAAAATCAGGCAGCTATTGAAACTTAAGCCAGAAGCTTATGAGATCAAAGTCAAAGTCAATCAAGCACATGAGCAAAGTTAGTGAAATGTGCCTATATTTTGGTTCGTTTTACAAAAA
>NW_004797317.1:181298-190901 GCF_000002075.1 Aplysia californica | reverse complement strand
AGGGGTTGCGAGCAGGAAAGCAATCGCTACCAGGGGGGGGTAAGCCCTGTCTAAAACCCCCTTGTTAAGAAAAACATGTGAAATATTAATGCTCATTTTGAACTGAAAAATAACAACGCATCTCTCTCTCTTTCTCGTTTCCAAAACAAAATATTTCCACTTCTATTACATCGATCTCGACATTGAGGACGCCATTTTAAAGCTTGGATTTTCTTAGTTAAAATGGTGTTCCAGGTGCCATGGCGGTTCAGAAAACGTAACCAAAAAGCGAAAGGTTTCGGGCCCACCCAAAACGCGTCGCAACTGGAATATAAAAAAAACTGTGCAGCGCAGCGTGGAATCCCTCGTGCGCGTTTTCGATCACTGAACTGCCGAATTAGAGTAGGCCTAATTTTCAAACTGTGGATGGGGGTGGGATTGCTACTTATTTGTAAAAAAGATGCTATGCATTTCTTTTCCATCATGTGTAGGTCTGAAGTAGGTCTACGATACGATTTTGTCAGTTTTTGAAAATGTAATTCCAAATTTTTCAATTCTTTGCTCATGTCTTTTTTTTTTTTCAGATAAATAATAATCTACCAATTGTGTGAGTCAATATTCAGATTTCAAATTAATTGAACTCATCTTTGTACTTCACAGTAACGACAGGAGCTGCTGGCGCCATCATGTCTCCTTATCTCAATTTTGATCCATCGTACCTTGGTCCTGTAAGTGAAGAACTGAATCTAGATTATAATTTTGTTTTACTGTTTCCCCATAAAGAAAAAGACTTACAGTTGCTTTGAAGTTTTGGGGGTGCATTTACACCTCTTGAGGCTCTGAAATATACGACTCCCTGCCGAGTGTGAAATGGATACTTTCAAGGAAATGTGGCATGAGATGAGGTGTTTATATATGCCATTATGAATGGAAGCTTGGATATGAGACCCTTTAGGTCATACGACCTGACTTGCCACAAGGCTCTTCTGTTTTAGGAAGTGTTTAACAGCTCTTGCAACGCAATAAGGCAATATAAGTGCCGAAGATTAGAGGTGTTACAAGAGAGTAACAAACTCAAAAAAGAAGGAGGGGAGATAAAGATGATAAGCGTTTGATAGGAAAGAAGAAGCAAACCACACCAGAGCACCCGCCTACCACCCACCAAGGTTTTTCTCTGGCCCATGTTCTTTTCAACCTGTATACATCTGACATAGAAGCAGAACTCTAATTTTCAGTGATGTTCCATGCAGTAATGCATATATGTGGTTTGTTTGTTTTTAAATGGGGGGGGGGGGGGTGACTTTAAATTTTCTTTTTCTGTAGATTTGCTTTTATTATTGAAAAATAGGATGATGTGTCCATTTTGATAATAATTTGTCACTTACAACTAGCTTTCTCTTATTCAGTTTTAGTCATTGCATAGGGCATCAGTAAATCTATCAGTGGTACCACCTCTTCCATCTACTCATGTTGCCTTCCTTTTCCAGGGTGGTGCAGATTCACAGTTTATTTTCCCAGAAGGGGCAGCTAGAACCCGAGGACGACTTGAGCTTTCATTTTCACAAATTGGAGCCTCTGTATTTGTTGGTAAGTAGCCTACATATTTATAATAAACATTTCAGTGCCTGTTGTGAGAAGTATTTTTTTCCAATGTTAGGTCGGGGGGTTGACCAAGTGTGTGTGCACTGTGCTGTTTTTATTTTGTCATTTTGGTTAGCACTTAGACATAGTTCAAAGTTTGTTCTTCTTGGTTTCATTAATGGGTTGTTGTTGCTTTTTTTTGGTGTGGTTTGTTTTTTTATATCATGGAAAGAATTTCTGTTTCTTTAACTTTTTGGGTGAAATCTTAAGAAAATTTTTAACTTTCTGTCTATAAGTTGTTTGTGGATGTTTTTTTCCAATGATATTACATGAAATGTAGTAAAGTTACACCTTGAAGTAGTTCAATGGTGGTTAGCAAGCTTTGGTTGCTGTTAGGCTAATGTTGCTGCTTCGTTGAGTTATAAATCATTATCTTTCAAGTTTACAGTCTCCCCCCCCAACCCACCCAAAACACACACTCGCACACACACACACACACATGCATGGATTCTAATTGTAGGATGTGGTGATGTTGTTATATCAGAAAGTGAGAGCATGGCAAAGTTCAAACATCAACAGCAGTGCTATTTACAGTGGCCAAGATTTTTTCTCTCAAATTCTTGAAGGAAGGTGGCTCTTGGCGGGAGTGCGTGTACTCAGAATGGTGCATTTTTGGCCTGAGGTTTTGGGGAAATATGCAAGAGAGGATGGCTGCACACACACGTACTAAAATTATAGGCACGGTTTTTTAATCTTCTGAACAAAAAGTTTCATCGGACAGTGTATAAGTGTGTTAAAGAAGATTTGTATTGGGAAAAGTTCCATTACAAAAGCTGAGGTTGCTGTAAGGTGAAGGTTGCTATTATCTGGAATGCTGATAAGTGGACCCTGCCATAATTATAAATCTGGTATAAATGCCTCTTTATGTTGTAGTAAAGAAATATCATATCACCTGTACAATTTAGTCAACAGTCAAGGGCTCAGAAATGTTCTTATACGTACAGGCTTATTTCTTTTTTGAGGAAACATAATGCCTCAACATTGTTGTTTGTTGAAAGCTGTTTGCAGAACCTGGCTTTTAATAAACTTCAGAAAATTTGCTTCAAAGGAAGTTGCCATAACTTACTCACATTCTTATGTCATCTATCTTATTCTAGGTGCTGCTGTCGGAGGGCTCAATGGATTGTATTCCGGTGTCAAGGACGTTCAAGCTCGTCAACTTGTTGGTGCAAACAGAAGGACACAGTAAGGAGTTGAAATTAAAATAGCTGTTCTAGTTTTCAAGGCTATCTTAGCGTTAAATTACTGGGCTTTTTGTTTGGGCCTCCTTGATTAAAAATTCTTTTTTTTTTTTTTTTTTGCAGGGGGTTCAAAATTAGATGTAGGTCATAGTGTGTGTGTATATATATATATGACTTTATATAGAAGGGTTGTGATGTGACTTGTATGCAGACAGTATTGAGTTAACTTACACGTCTTTGATACAGGGGTTGCGAGCAGGAAAGCAATCGCTACCAGGAAATAGCCTTATTTGGCAAAGCAGATTATCATTCTTTTTCTTATACTTGTAACTGGCATACATTGGCCAAATGAGCAATGTTGTCTACTGTTCAACAGCACACAATTTTTTTGGATTAACTCTTATTGATTTGAAATATAAGTGCTATACCCTTTTTTTGTTTCCAGGTTGTTGAATTTTATCACAAAGGGTGGAGCATCAACAGCTCAAACTCTAGGTGTTGTGGGTAAGTTTCATGATCAATATGTTTCTTGTTTTGAAATGGTTTTAAGACTTTATCATATACCAATGACTGCCAGTGGAAATGGCAAACAACTTTGCATTTTCATTTTGTCTATCTTGTTTTGCACAATTAACAGTAAAGCATGGGTGGTTGACAGTGGCTATGGCTGGTTCAGTAAAATTTTGAGGGGTTTTTTTTGGGGCGGGGGGCGGTTCCAATCACACCATTTGCCTCACACAAAAAGGACCATTATTGTCTCTCTTTTCCTCTTTCACTTGAACTGCCTGCTCTTCTACTGATCTTGAAATGAAGAGAGGGCATTCTGTTTAAGCTTAGGTCATTAAGTTTTAGCCTGAATAATTGGATGACAAAAACGTTGTGTTATGGTACTTTTTGAGTTGAGTGGGTAATGTGAGATAAAAGACATTCAAATGGCAGGAAGACATACAAATCTCAGAAAGACATACAAATCTCAGAAAGACATACAAATCTCAGAAAGACATACAAATCTCAGAAAGACATACAAATCTCAGAAAGAAATTAGAGCCTTTTTTTACGTATATAGAGGCAAGAGATAGTAATGATTATTAACAGCTGTCATTGTTAATGACAAGAATAGATTAAATATACCTGAACATGTGACTCGGTTTTTATTTTGTGCAGCCCTGATGTACAGCGTGTTTGGAGTCATTTTGTCACAAGGACGTGGTGTGGATGATGAGCTCAACACTGTGGTTGCTGGCACAGCCACAGGAATGCTGTACAAATCATCAGGTAAACATTCTTTTATATCTTTTTAAGGTCCATTCTAATTTCATTAATCACTAGCACATTGTCTTATGAAATGCAGTGGAGTCCACTGAAACAGAACTCAAGTTAATCCGGAAATAGCAGTAAATGGAAAGAAAGTAATGGGGTTGTTTTTCCTATGTCTTTATAAGAAAACTAACCTTGGCTGAAATGCTACCGTTTCTAAACTGAAAAGAATTTCAAGGGCTGTGTCAACTAGACTTTCACTAGCCACCCTAACAGTAATGCAATCAACAAGTGTTGAGTCCTTTGAGGTAGTGAAACAGGAGAAAGAGACAGACGAATGAGGGTCTGTTTCTGTTGGATGCCAGTGTGCTGCTTTCCTTGGTCATGGCCTCTTGTCTCTGTGAAGTTTGTTCATGAAGACCCAACACATGAACATATGAACTATTCCATGACTTCACTGGCATTGGGCTTTTTCACTTCTCCAGACTAACACAGAGAACAGTACAGTGTGCTGATCTACCCTTTCTTTTGCTCTGTGCAACAGTTTGGCGGATTTAAAAGCAATATGACAATGTCGCCAAGAAGACACTACGGGTACCGCCGCGGTTCAAATTGCTGTAATTAAAAGAAGTAGATGAGAACATTTTTTTTTTTCAAAAATTGAGTATTGCTGCAAGCATGGCATTTTCAACTCTGCATTGTGAACAATCATCTCTGTTACAGCAACTATTTCTAAACCGAAACCACAGTTAAAGTACGTTGGTTGGTACAGAAGAGAGCTTGAGCTTTGCTTTGATTCTTGGTAAAAAGTGATTTTTGTGAACTTTATTTCCTTTGTCTTTCCAGTTTTTCACTCCCTGTATAGCAGTTTTAAGACTTTTTTTTCTTCCTTTTTTATTTTGAGTGTCTACTACAATAATTCCACTTACATTGTGTTATTAAAGAAAGCTTAAAACATTATGTCTCATAGATTTTATTCTATGTTTATATTGTCCACAGCTGGCTGGAAAAGATGTCTTCGGGGTGGAGGCATTGGTCTGGGTCTGTCAGCAGCATACGTTCTTTTCACCAGCAGAGACAGAATCAAGAGCGTTCTTGGGAGATAAATGTTGTCCTGTTTGCTTTTGATTTTAAATGTCTGGTTTGTTTTGTTTTTATTTTATTCTCTGGAAATGAGAAGTGCAACAATCTCTGAACAGTGCAAGGCTGTGTGAAAATTCTGACATGATGTCAACACTGGTATCAATTCACAAGGATAGGCTGTCTGTTCTAGAAGGGTTCCATATCTTATTGAAAGTTTTAAACGATGTGCAGGGAAGATATGATTTTTTGGTATGAGACACATTGTGTGGGAGTGAGTACATTCTGTCCTTCACTCGCACTACTTGCCTTTCATCATCATCCTGTTTTTGATATTCAGAACTTTGATTACTTTATTGCGAGATTTGACAGTTTTCATATCAGTGTAATGTGACATTAATTGTGAGGCAGCATGGTGAAATCAGGTGCTCGTCAAAATAATGAATTCAGAGAAGTCGGCATTTTTCCCCCGGTCTTGCAATTTTTTTTCAAATACTTATTTTTTGGTTCAACACCTTTTATATCAATTGAAAAACACATTTTTGTGAAGATTTCAATTTTAAAAGTTGGTAAAAGGCACCAAAAATGTAAAGTATTTGTTTCCGAGGTCTCTCAAACTATGTAATTTTCTTGCTAATTGCACCTCTGAAACCAGGCGACCCTACCTCCTTCAATTGCAAATATCTCGACTTCTGTTCAAGATAGGTGGGTATTTCTTTTTATCTCAAGTAAGACAAATGAACAAGCTGTATAATGATACTATTAGCTCCATATACCCGAAAATTAACGAGGGCCTGAGTCCACCACGTTGTAACAAGGCAGGTGTTGTGTTTTTTAAAATCTGGTAGAAAAGCTTGACTTTTGTTTTCTTACAACTTTACAGAGATATGACTACATGTAACTAAGGTGAAGCTTGTCTCTTTCTCTAGATGTACGATAGAATGTATTAATCTATTTTGCTATTTTTGAGAAGGTCGAAAGACAGCAAAAAATAATTTGCAAGTAGGCCTCCATATGTAAGTAGCGGTATTCTTTTACCAGATATTACAGCCAAAGTCTGTAAAAATGCCAGCTTCATAACTTATCATTCAACACAAGTGTTGTGTAAAGAGAGTCAGCAGATGTGGTTTTAGGTGATTTTTTTCCCAATTGTTATTATGTTCTAGTTGCTGTTGGTTCAGATTGTGATAGAAGTGTGTTTGCTTGTGTGTGCATGCAAGAACCTGTAAGGACGTATATTTGCTTTGCGTGGGTGCTTGGATTCCGCACTGGTTATAAATTTGTTGCTCACTTTGAATCTACAGTGAGTTTTGGGAAGTTCTTCAATATTTTGCAACTGTTTAGACTAAATTTCATTTACTGAAGTAATGTGTTTGTCTTTTCCGGGGGGGGGGGGGGGGGGGGGTGAGTCTTGGGTACTCTTTTTTTTTTTTTTTTTTTCATCAGCAAACACTCATTAATTCAGTAAGATATGGTGTTTTCGTTTTTTTTTAAATACCACAGGTCTAATGTTTTTCATTAATTTACAAATTTGACACTTTTTGTAGACTGGTGCTGACGTCTTGTGAGGTGTGTGACCAATGAATGAGTGGTGCTGATGTAAGAAATTGGAACCAATGCATGAGAAATAAATTTCTTAAAATTTTGAACTTGTCATTTTGGTTTGTTTGGGTTTTTTTAATTTGTTGAATTGAGCTGAAGTGGACATATTTTACTCTACTGTTTGTGCTTTTTACCTTTGAATATTATACTGTATTAGATTTTTAACATATTCTCTATTATTGCAGTAGAACACAGCTATAGCGGGACTTTTGGTTCCAGAAGAAAAATCCCGCTGTAGGCGAGTTCCCGCTATAGGAATGCAAAGGGGAAATTACTGGAAAAAATTTTTTTAAATCTACCTGATTACCTCCCTCCCATATCAATAAAATTTTCGCTTTAGATCAGTGATTAGTCTGAGAAGCATTTCCTGTTGTCTTTGTTGGAAGCCATCTTTTCCTCGGTCTCGTTGCTTGTTATGTCTTTCGTACCGTTAAGCCTAGGCCTACTGTAGCGCTGGTGAAGTGGATGCGTGTGCATGCCTATAAGCATAAACGATTGCAACTCAATGAATCAGGAATCATACACTACACGCTCTCCTCTTCTTTTACTTTTTGGCTCAGCCCAGGCCTAGGACTATGGCCTGTAAGCTCTCATACTGAATATGTAAGCTTCAGCACATCACTTTTGGATTGGCTCACGTAACGCGTCTCTCCGCACCATCTCTCTCTGCCGCCTGCCCCACCTCACTCATCACTGTGCTGGCCAATCACAACACTGCACTGCTGACTGCCTGTTTGGAGCCCCCCTAAAGTCCCCCAAACCCCTTCCCCCCAGCTAAACCTTGCTCGATCTCTCCCGCTGTATCCGAGTTCGGCCTTTTCTTATAAACCCGAGCACATGTAATTGAGTTTACATAGAGAAAAACGGGGGTTCCTGTAAGGTCCCCGCTGTAGGGGGTGACGCTATAGTCATGCTGTACTGTACATACTTAATATATTATAAATTTTAGGGAACTCTACCCATAGACTTGACGTATCGTATCTTATTGTGGGCCCTGCTTGTAAGTTTCAATTATGGCAGGATTTTAGCTGTAACGGGCTTATAATAAAAGTGTGAGTCCAATCTCTGTAAGTTGTAATAATAAAAAAGATTTTTTATAGCAGACATTCAGAATAGACATGCTCAGCTATAACAGGTCCAGCTGTTGACAAAATCCTCAAACAAATGGACAAGAAAGCAGAAATAAAGCGACAAAAGAACATCCTTGGCGAAGTTTACCTACATGACCCACAAGACGCCTAAGTTAATTATGATGTGTCATACCATGTATTAAGTATGCAGGGGAGAGAGTGGCAAAGCTGGATGCACTGATGTTAATCCAGATTTTCCAATCAGTGACTCAAGTGACATAGCATGACCTCAGCCTAGCACCACATCGTTATTGTCCCCACGTGGGGTGGCGAAACTTGTAACACGGGAACATAACATTAACTGAAGGAAAAAGTAGGCACAGGGCGCTTGAGCTACTGCAGATCTACAGTGGAAACCATAATAACAATAACAGGGTTTTTTTTAATCCCCGTTTTTTCCTACTCTTTGTCTCTATTAAAAGTTATCGGCCATAACACTAATAGGGCCTCACCGGAGCCCAATCGGTTATAGCAGGGACAAAGGCTCGTTAACAATGTGTAAAAGGTAAGAGAGAGAGAGAGATTAACGCAGTGATGGAGCAACCCTCTCAAGTCACGCCACTGCAATTGCAAGCAATTTTCTTCTCTAAAATTGTCTTCTTTCACCTCCCTCCCTGCTCTGTAGCAATGTTCTGTCGTCTGCTTTCGTCTCCACTTTCTGCCCCCACCCTCTGACCCCTTTGCCCCCTCCTCTGGCCTCTGGGCTCATGACTCTTTCTGCTGCTACTCCTTGGCTCCTTACTCCTGTCTTTCAGCTACATGTACACCCCTGATCTTTTGGTAGGAAAGATCTACACCTAGCCTTCTCGGACAAGGGTGAAAAATCTCGGAGGTCCCGTGTGCCAGTTGCGCACGTTAAAGATCCATTGGTGGTCTAAAATAGTTTAGAGTAGGCTTCGGCCGCCACCCGAGCAAAATTCAAAATTTCCTACCAACTGAAAAATGTTTAATGTGTCCCGCACGCTCATAATAATATGATCTTACGCAGTTGCGAGCGCCGTAAAACACTTATCCAAAAAAAAAGCGCACCGGCGACGGACCTGTGTTCTGTCGTTTTGCTCTCACAACATCGTGCGCTCGGCGTCTGCCACACCCATAGATCTATATATATACGAGTAATATAGTCAGATTCTTCTCAAAGAATGTGTTTCGACAAAAGTGCGTTGATTTGGCCTAACTTGAATCCCACATCTTAAACAAATATATGTCGAAATTATATTTTGAATTCTGCACACAAAGTTTAATCCGCGTCTGTGTCATCAAATTCAAAGGGATTCTGGTACGGTTTATCGCTGAATATAATTATAACCGTGGATTAAGGAGAATTAGTGTAAAAATACTGCCAGTAATGTGACAGTCCTTAGACTGAAAACACTGACAGTAAAAATTCGAAAATATTGTGTCTATTCAGTATCAAGCCTGAAAGCACAGAGGGAAAAATAGAGTTTATTTTAATTTTAATCTGACTAAGTTGTAAGCTGCAAACACTGCCCATCAAAATAACATTGGAGTGAGTGAGCGGAAACCTTTAGTAACCAAGGGAAGTGAGTAATTGAAAAAAAAGCCATCTTTCTTTGACTCATGTCCCTTTGATTAGAATTAGAGGTTGGAAGGGTTATTGTTTGGTTGGTTGTTTTTTGTTGTTTTTTATTTGCTTTATTATTATCATTATTATTATTATTATATAGTTTGAAAGAAATTTAAATTTTAAGGCATTTCGGAACAAACGGATT
>NW_004797317.1:172054-180943 GCF_000002075.1 Aplysia californica | reverse complement strand
ATATAATGTAAAATAATATATATCATAGGAAAGAAGGAGCAACTCACACCAGAACACCCGCCACAACCACCCAGAATGCAGTAGTGCAATATATAGTCTGTAGAATTAAAAAAGAAAACTAACATAATCATAAATTTTTTTTCACACCGATTTTGTCTTCTTTATTTTTTTGTTTGTATAACCAGTCAAGTCGTCTGGGTTTTGTTGCCTTGGCAATTATTAATAGTCATGTTTCAGGAAAAAAATAACTTTTCATGATCAAATCAGTAGTGCTGATATCATCAAATATAATGTGATATGATATCAATTAATACCGGTACAACATGTAGCCTAATACAATTATTAGTAGGCCTACATGTAGTAGTAGTGAGTCAGAAATGTGTGTAAGAACCGTATACATCAGTACTGTAGGGAATTTCATGGAATAAATGGTACGGCACCAAAGTCAAAGGACTAAGAGAAAAATAGTATTCGTCCTGCGCTCTTTTGAACGTACCGGTATACCAATTTTGAAATGTTGTGAAAAAAATATCTATATGCATATTATATAATATGACTTATACAAATTCAAAAGGCAAAAATGTTTCGGCTCTCAAAAGTTCCAAACAAGCTTACACCTCGCTCATACTTAATAAAAAAATTCATATACATGTATTAGGCTTTCTGCTGGCCATAACAGTACAATAGGCTCATGTTCCGTACTGTCAACTTAGTTAAATTATAGTTAAATTACTACAGAACAGCCATTCACAACTACACTCTTTTGAAACTCATGTTCCTGTAGGGTTGGTACTTGGTTGTCAATAAACTTGACACAGCAATTTATAATATTTTATTTACCGTACACGCATACACGTGCCCAATCACCAAGCACAGGTTTTTATAGCAAACATTGGGCTAAATTAAATGTTTCTTGGGTATCGGAGCAATCACGTTCAAACTGAATAATAATTTTTTGGCCATCAAAGAAAAAAACAAAACAACAACAGACAAATAACAAAATGAACAGCACACAATCAAACATCGTTTACAATGCATAATTTTAGATAGAGTACACGTACATGTAATTATTTATAATGTTCATTTCCTCAAGATCTTCTCTTCCTTTACTTGTAATGGTAGTAAAGCTCTTGAGTGTATTACGTCCTCATTGACACTGTTTAGATGGTTTAAGATGAGGGCTGTTTCGACACCACCTGTGCTTGTAGAGAGTCTTACTACTAAACCATAGACGTGGATGTGTTACATTGTCAAAAGTTACCGCAGACTTTGACAACCACAGATAATTGTGATTTCTTCGAAGTACATGCATAGGTACAATAGGGCTCAAAACTGGTCATATTTTAATTTTTACTACGCGCACATATTTTGGAGAAACAAGCGAAAAAAAATAATTGCCCCATTATTAGCATACGCCAATGTAACGTGGTTTTGTCTTTGCATAGCCAATGAACAGTATACATGTCTTCTTACGGTTTTTATAAAGCACATACGTTTTATGCTAGCACGAATAGTTTAAACTCAAAATGTCGCCGAAGCCTATTGTAATAAGACATTAATTGACTCTTGAGTGTCCTGGATATGCGTTAAGTGTGGAAGGGTGAACAATTCAATGATTGTATAATGATAAAGCGAACAAGTATGATTTGTTCGAGAGTGTCTCAGTGATGATGGGAGATTTTGTAAAGAGAAGACAAAAAGTGTGTTCACATTGCTCGCTCAGGCTGCATTAGTCTATATTCACAAATTATTGGTGGCTAATAGAGTACGGCAAGTCCTTATTTTTCTATAGGAGCAACAATTATTGCTACGCCAACACCCTCTCCTCCTTCTCTCTCTCTCTCTCTCTCTCTCTCTCTCTCTCTCTCTCTCTCTCTCTCTCTCTCTCTCTCTCTCTCACACACACACACAAACACACACACACACACACACACACACACACACTCTCTCTCTCTCTCTCTCTCTCTCTCTCTCTCTCTCTCTCTCTCTCTCTCTCTCTCTCTATCTATCTATCTATCTTCTTCAAGGTTTCTCTGCGAAATGACTACTTGGAAGAGGGCACGTGTGTGTGTGTGTGTGTGTGTGTGTGTGTGTGTGTGTGTGTGTGTGTGTGTGTGTGTGTGTGTGCGTGTGTGTGTGAGTGTGTGGTCGAGCGTGCTCGCCCTTGTGCGTGTCTCCTTATGTGCATACGTTTGAGCGCAAATTATGCAATCAATTGTGAAAATGTGGGTTTGACTGGTTATACAGCATATAACGTACATTTTTAAAAGTAATTCTAACAATAGGCGGTTGAGAATGAACGGAATGATAGCATAGATACAAAAACTCCTATCGAATATCCTGCTTCTTGGGCCGGAAATAGACGTATCTCGTGAGCATTGAAAGTATACAAGGCATCGTCTTCATATTCTCCGAGAACTCCTTGTCTGTGCAGGAGGCGAACTCGTAGGCCACGATACGGTTGACGTGAGTGAGCATGTGCATGAGTTCCATCTTGGTGCTGTAGTTCTCCAGCACAATACAGAGCGCCTGAATGAACCAGGAGCCATCTTGGTTGTTCCGCCATGAATAGTAGCCTGGAAAAGAAAAAGAAAATTAACGGAAAGCCTTGTTTACATCTGAAATTGGCTGCATACAAGCAAGAAGATGCAAAGCTAAAGAGACATATTTATTGGCCCTCGAAGAAAGACGTTTCGTTCGTTATTAATTCGTCACAATCTAGAATGATTCGACTACTACAAGTATGAGCATGAGCCATTTCAAATAGTGTCATTCATTTACTCATAGGGGCAATGTAGTGCCCTGATTTGTTCCATGATTTGTTTTAGTTTGCGCTAACGTGTCTTACTTATTCATCATAGACTAGATAGACATTCGACCTACTTCTAAAAGCTAACGCACTGAGATTGTTAGACACCCGTTGTGAACGAAAGTTCACGGAAAATTTTGAAACCAGAGGTCTCGGTCATGTTGTCGCTATGGGTTGCCTGAGTAGATTGAATTAATCTAGATTAGCGTCCAGCATAAATCTGTCCCCAATGGCCAAGAGTTCAGGCAGTCTCGTGCGAAGCCCATGTTATTTGGGGAAAGTAGACACAATTTAAATTGCACATAAATCAGAAATCTGTTTATTTAACTTCAGCGCTAATAACAACAACAAAAAAACAATTATTCAGTCCCTGCAAAAGTTTAATATACTTTTCCCCCCGAGAAACTCACCATAAAGACAGCCCAGAACGAAATATCTTCTTTGCACTCACTCACTCTACCATAGACGGTTTTATTTCTGTATTGACCGCTCTGTGAATTCAGTTCGATTAGGGGAAAACGGTGGCGGTTTTGGAAAAGGGTGGGGGGGGGGGGGGTCTTTTCTGCTTAACCATGTCGTAAATTTTTCTAAAAAGATTAAAAAGAAAACAAAGTGAGTAGAAAAGAAGCAATCTCTCACTGATAAGGATGATGTCAAATGTGTTGTCTAATTTTCATTAAACAGAGCCTGTATGCCAGTCGGAGTCTATACTTATGGGGGAAAAGTTGGGCATTCACAGATCGTTTATTTATCTGTATGTATGTGTATATGCGCATGTGTGTGTGTGTGTGTGTGTGTGTGTGTGTGTGTGTGTGTGTGTGTGTGTGTGTGTGTGTGTGTGTGCGTGCGTGCGTGCGTGTGTGAGTGCGTGTGTGTGTTTGTGTGTATGGGGGGGGGGGGGGTGTTGTAACTTCTTGTTTTCGTTTAATGTATTTTTTTGGGTGTGTATGTGCTATTTTTAGGGTTTTTTGTTGGGGGGGGGGATTCTTTGCAACGACAGCTGTAAAAAGATATCTGGAGCTCTTGCCAGTAATAATATCTGGTTTTATTGAACACTGAGGAAAACCTACCAGGCACTGTGGAGTAACAGAAGAGGCAGTCAGCCTCGATTGGGATCTTGCGCATGTGTATTATGCCCGAGAGTTCCGGTGAGTCCTCGTCGCCGGCAAGACTTGGCGGCGACACTGGTGATCGTCTGCTGGAGGAGGGAGAAACAGGAGAGCGCCCCCTGGAGGAACACGACGTGTCTAGGTAGTTTCCACTTCTTTCGCTTTGGCACGCCTACGGAGAAATCAAGACAATATATAATATTATAAACATAAATTACTTTTTTTTTTTAAACAGCAAGTTTTCGATTTTGGTAAGGTTTGACAAGGATGATATGGACGGCCATGTTTCGAATCCACAATAAAGGTTTCTTGAAATTTGTTATATTGACAGTTTTCTTTCAAGACTCTCAATCCGAGTCATGTCGGAGAAGGGCGTTATAATCCGAGGCCATGCTATTTTTAAAATAACGTTATAATTCTGAAAGAGGCCGTAATTCCATACAAAACAAGCGCCTGGTACTTTTTCCTTTAAAAGGATTTCGACCAGACAGGAAAGCTATTTATACTGGAAAAAGGAGGAACAAAAACCTGGGGGCCTGAGGGATCAAACTGTCACACCGAGTCACACCTATACCTATTCTTGAGGCTTCACAATGTGCAGAGAGGTGACTGGAACTGAAAATGATGTTTATTTGCAATGCTTAACAAAATCGTTCCATTTTGATTTTCATAAGAAATAAAACGTGGATTCGAAAAAAACAGTGCTAAGAATTCTGTTTAAGAACACAGGCACCTATGTTTATTATTTTTTTAAAATATATATATTATTATTATTATTATTATTATTATTATTATTATTATTATTATTATTATTATTATTATTATTATTGCTATTATTATTGTTGTTGTTGTTGTTATTATTATTATTATTGTTATTCTTATTATTAAGCTTAACAAGAATTAATGGTCGTAAACTGACAGGCATTCATATTTGAGTTGTTCATATTATTATAATAGATCGATAGATAGAGAGATAGATAGATAGATACATACATAGATAGATAGATAGATAGATAGATAGATAGATAGATAGATAGATAGATAGATACCAGCATCATCAACATCATCTTCAACAGGCATACAACTGTTCCTACTGCATGTATTTGTATTGCTGAAAGTTTGATCATTGTGATGGAACTGGTAGCTGTCCTGAACCTTCTCTTAACGCGTTAAGTTTTGGAATGTCTTTAGGGAGAAGATGAATCGTAACAAAAATAAAAGAGCCGTAACATTCAACAACGTAAAGTCTATCATCTACAAAACTAACCTTATCATAACCGTGTGTTGACTACAACAAAGATCATACTCTAACTACAGCCAATACATCCCATGAACAATGCTATACCAATCAGATGGCGTCATTTTGATAGGATTGGGCATGGGGGAAAAGCGCCCCCCCCCCCTTTTTTTTAAAGGGTCTATAGAAATGGATCAGCTTCTGTCTCCACTCCCCGCCCCAGGCAATAATATAAACATCGCCTTCCCGTAAGGGCTAGGTCTAGGTACGAGCGTTCATCGATCAAGGACGTTATTTCACAAGTCTCTGTGGCTAAAGAAAATAGCTGGAAATGATATTATTACGCCTACGGGAGCGAGTTACGCCTACACATAAGCTCCTAAGCTGAATAATCTTCCTTTTTCGCCTTCTCCAACTCCGGCCTTGCACGTAAGCCTTCCCATTTCCACTCAGGCTCAAATACAAGGAAAGGCTGATGCTTCGGAGGAAGGAAAGGGGACGCCGGTGATCAGGTTGTTGGTGGGGTTTTTTTGGGCGTGTTTTTTTATATTTTAGGATGTGTTTTTGTTTTTGTTTTTTTTGGGGGGACGAGGAGAGGGGATGAGGAATTCCCCGAAAGTAAGGTTTATATTCTTTGTCGTAACAAGAATTTGAATTTAATTTGTAAGAAGCTGACCATCCATGAACATTTTCCCAGCACACGTCCAAGGGCCTTGCAATGAGAAATTTCCTTGAAGAAGAACTGGCAATCAATTTTATTACTTGTATTGCTCTTTGGATTTTATGCCTCCGAGAGAGAAACAGTCTGACCTATATTTTGATCCATTCCTATTTCTCTTAAACTCTAGTCCACATTTGTGAAAACTGTGTGACTCCTAGTGTGTTTATTAGCAACGAACCCACCCGAAAAAGCCCCAAACATCCATTCCACCTTGACAAAAGAAAATAACAGCCCCCCCCCCCTAAATCTCCTTTAGAAACCTTTATTTGTTCCTAAATCCCTTAATCTTTCTTGGGGATGTTACCTAAACCCTTCTCGTCCAACTGACAAGCGCGCGCCTCCTGCGTTTTTTTTATCCTGTCAATTTCTGGACGCTCCCCTCAACCCCATCATTTGATTGGTCGGGGTTATTTTTCTCGCCCTTGGCGTGCTACTTGTGACCGCTGCAGAAATCTCTGTCACAGGCCCACTGACTCTGTTGACCTGTATATATTTATTCTTAAAAAGCACACACAAACGTCCAACGGCAGAAAAATGGGGATTTAGAATTAAAAGGGGGAGGGGGGGGGAGGAGTGGTACGGGTGAATATAGAGTCGGGAAGGGTGGACAAAAACTAGTGAGGACTTACTTTGCTTCCAAAATGCACGTATAAGAATGACAAAAATGGAGAGAAGAGTGCCTTTATGGTCGAACCCCGTGGATGAAGCGGGTTTGACAGACAGACAGACAGATAGATAGATAGATAGATAGATAGATAGATAGATAGATAGATAGATAGATAGACAGATAGATAGATAGATAGATAGATCGATAGATAGATAGATCGATAGATAGACAAATTTATCAAAGTAGGATGGGGGAGTGGGACGATTCTATTGTGAAAGGCTCCGTTTTGGACAGGTTCCCGTTAAAGAAGGTATATAAATATGAAAGAAGAAAAAATGTTGATAGAAAATTATAACAGTGTATTACTTTTCTACCTTAAACAATGCAATGTTGTTTGCTCACCTGTATGAAAAAGAGTTTGGGCTTGCCAATGAGGGATGGACACCGGTCGCCTTTAAAGGGGAGTACCAGAAGGTCAAGGGGCACATGACCGTCCTTGGCATAGACCAGACCCTCACGCCCATGAGACAGTACGGCACAGCCAAAGCAGTCGTGGTCCGAGTGGTCACTTGCTGCCGCTGAGGGAAGAATTGTTTTTGGTGTAAGTTTTTCCCCATTCAGAGGTGGTTTGGACTTCTGACACGTACGGCACCTCACCAACTTGCCAGTAAAGCGTAATAAAAAGAATACAAGGGTACAAGGAAAAGAGAAGACAAGGGAAGATCAGTATCAAGGATTTGAGGGATACCCTAAAAACATACAAAATTCCACCCAGCCAGGTCATCCAGCTTGCTAGAGACAGATAGCTCTTTCTCCCCTCGACGCCCTAGAGGTACAAGAGGAAGGACAAAATAAAGTAAGTAAGTTTTCCACATTAAAAATAGCAGTTGATGGCGGGGTCAAAGGAGAAACAGTAGCGCTCTAGAAGATCTGTTCTTGTGTAAATTGTAGTTGATGATGATTGTAAAGTTAAAGAAAAAGTAACAAAGCTCAGGGACTACTAGGATTAGTGTTGTGACGTAAAATGACTTTGCTGATGGTAGAGGTTGGTGTTTTGGCGGCGGTATATGATGATGATAAGTATAAAATTGGACAATTCCATAAGTCTTAACCATTTTTTATTCCTTGCTATTTACTATGATGATGATGATGATGATGATGATGATGATGATGATGATGATGATGATGACGATGACGATGATGATGATGATGATGATGATCATGATGATCATGATGATCATGATGATGATCATGATGATCATGATGATGATCATGATGATGATCATGATGATGATCATGATGATCATAATGATGATCATGATGATGATGAAAATTAAACGCTGTTATCGTCGAAGTTAAGTCCAAACACTTAACCACATCGTTTCAAAGGCTATAGAGCTGAGAGGAATGTTTTACTCCCAAAAATAATACGAACAATTTTGACCTGTGTCAGTTTCGCAGCCACAGCGTCCAGCTGATAATACGACCACTACATCATGTACGTCCTGCATTCATTCCTGCACTGCCTGACCCTATGATAGCAAGTATTATAGAGTAGTAAAAAGTAAAAAGAAAAGCCTTCGTTTCTTATCCGGCAAAGTGCACTTCAAGACCTCAGTATCAAATTCTCCCGTCTCCGATCGCTTTCTCCTCCAACAATTTTAATGAGCTATTATCCCACGGGAAAACTTTCAGAAAAAGTGCAGTAATGCCGGAATGGGAAAGTTTTTAAGAAATGTTACATTTTGAAACATAACGAGAGTATGGAAACGAAACCGCCCCCCCAACCCGGTCACCTTGTGATATTGAATTGCTCCCCTTCACAAAGCGGGTGTAATAATTATCTTTAATTAAAGCTCAAACTTGAACGTGCATGTCAACCGTACCTTTTTAACTTTTAATCCACTATACTTATTACTTATACGGCACACGTATAGTGGAGTACATGCATTAATTACTTTTTTTTTTAAAGGGAATTCACACCTCTGGATAGTCAACAATTTAAAAAAAAATTCTTTTCCAACTTCAATCTATTGAATCATTACACCCTTAAGCAAACAGTCGACACAATCGGTGGTCAGTTTTCGATCTCCGTAATATCATTATAGATAGAATAGCTCCAATGCTGGCGTATTCATATATCGCTCTCGCTTGCCTCTGCTGTGTCCCTCAGAGCGATATTATTATCATAAACCCTAATTAAAGAATGGTCATCTGGTGTATTATGCTAGCAATGTATCATCCGCATTTGGATAATTGGGTTTAGGATCCGGAGTCCTTGATATTTGAGGATGCGCGCGCGTTAGCCTAGAAAAATATGAAAGCGTTCAGAAAAGAAAAAAAAAGTTTAGCCTATATAAATGATAATGCGGATGGTGGAATGCACATAGTAGAGAGAGAGAGAGA
>NW_004797317.1:168819-171013 GCF_000002075.1 Aplysia californica | reverse complement strand
TCTATCTATCTATCTATCTATCTATCTATCTATCTATCTATCTATCTATCTATCTGTTTGTCCGTCCGATAATGTTTTGCCTAATGCAGAGTTACAGTGTACGCTCCCTGTAATTTGCAGGTAGATATGTAACAGTCTGAGTTGTTGGATGTCTTGGTAAGTTGGGTTTTTTTTTAGTTTTGATTTTGATAAGAGTTTTACGGTGCTTGCAACTATAATATAAGGTCATATGAGCGCGCATGATTTAAGATGGTCTTTCTTATGTTAGTTCGTAGTAGCACATCTTGGTTTTACTATTTTAAAAATCTGAATAGTTGGCGTATTTTAAATGTAAATTGGAAATCCTTTTGTAAAATAACAATAGTTTACACGTTTCAAATGACATTACTATCGTTTATCGTACAGACCAATGGCCTTAAAAAATCGAGAATTGTGCTGGGATCAACAACGGAGAACACATACTTCAAATAAGTGCATTTAGAATATTTCCTTCGGGTCTCTCAACTGTCTGGACATTCTATTAGGATCTGCCTGATCGTAAAGATGCAGTATCGCATCCGACACAAAAGGGGTTTTCATCTCCCTGCAGGAGATATCTATGCGTCAAGGAGGTATGTCCAATCCAAAACGTAATTTTGTAAAAATTACTTTGTCTCTTCTTGAGAGACCTGGGGAGTTTCGTGGACCCAACTGGGGCATGATGTTGTGGAGTTAATTATTCATAGTTTCGCCCTAATGCTCACTCCATAGACTGTAAGTGTAGGCTTTTGCGAAGAAATTAAGAAAAAGTATTATCTGGACAAAAAGACTGGAGGAAATATAGATAAAAACAAATATATGGCCGAGGAAGAGAATCAAAACATGTGAGAGTAGAGAGACGTTGGAAACTCTTCTGACAGTACCTACTGAAGAGCGCCTGTTCCAGGCTCGAACCAGGATCTTCTTGACCGTAGCCCAGCAAGATACCTAGTGAGATGTCGCGGGTGCAAAAACGAGCTGTGATAGCAACTTTGAAGACAAAGGATGACTGAGGGTGCAAATTCAACTGATGTGAAATTACACACTGCGTCAGAAGTTAAAGTTTACTCGTTCCTGTTTTGTTTTGTTTTTTAACTGCCCAGTATTTTACTTCGACTGATTGGAAATGGGTAAACTGCGCCCTAAAATCTCGCAATACTCGACTCTTGGAAGCTTTTCAGTATGTCAAAACACGATGTCTCGCCCTTCCCGCGACCCCCACTCCTCCCCCGGTAGAAGTGGCAGATAAAGTAAATAAATAGTAAGAAAAGTAGAAAAGTATTGAATATACATGTTTTACGGCCCATAGAAATAATGTTGACAAAATCAGAGGCTGGCTGTGGCATGGTACACCGTGGCTGAGTGCAGAAAGATGGGAATACTCGGTATAATAATCTCCCACGTTAGGAATCGAACTCACAGCTTTTGCATAGAAGAATAAGAAGCTAACTTAATTTGCACCTCAAACGCCGGCAAGATTATTCTGCCCGTTATGACTAGCACAAATGTATGGTTCAGTGTGAAATTCTGACAGTGTGACCGTTAGCCTTATCTTCCTGATCCGATCTTAAATACCGGAATATCGGACAATAATGTACATAATCATCACCCAGCCGCGTTCATCATTGCTCCCAGCCATCTACCGAGCAGAATACGATTTCGCACCGAAAGCCCTGGGGACAAAATTATCAAGTCTTTGGAATCTAACGGTAAAGTATTTGACCTGGTACCGTCAGATAAAAAATGTGATTAGCGGTTGGATAATAGTATATATTCATACATAGAGCGTATTTGCCTTTCCCCTTCAGCGAATCGGGACAGTAATGTATTTACTGTTCATCAAAAATCTCATCTAACTATTTACTCAGGCGTTTATTTACTTATCCCTTCATCATTTCCTCTAATTTGCTCGTTTTGTGCAATAATAAGCAGAAGAGCAAGACAATAAATAGGAGGAAGGGGCGACGTGGAAAGATGAGGGAGAGAAAATGAATAGATGGCATATAAGGAGTGGAAAGGAAGAAAAACAGAGGAAAATTAATTCAAAAGAGAGACAAAAGAGGAGGAGCAGGAGGGGTGAAAATGACGATGATGGTGATGATGATGGTGAAGATGAAAGAAAAAAGAAAAAGAGTTAATTTTGTTTTCCTTTTCTGTGTGTGATTTGGGGGTGGGT
>NW_004797317.1:164281-168117 GCF_000002075.1 Aplysia californica | reverse complement strand
GTGGGGGGTGGGGGGGAGGAAAGGTTGAGTGAAGGGTTAGGGATAGAGGAAGTAAAAGAGCAGACGGACGAGAGCAGACGGAATGATGATAAAAAGGGAGAAAAGGGAGGTAGCGTGAGAAATGTAAAAGGGGAGGGGGAGGGGAGAAACGAATGTATTGTTGATAGAGGAAGAATAATAGATCGAAAAAAAGGTGTGGATGGGGGAGGAGAATAGATGGAGAGAAGGGATGGAGGGAGGGAGGGGAGACGGTTGGGGGGGGGATGAATGAGGGATGGGGTCGTAAGGAGACTTCAGAGACGTGAGAGAAGGGGGGAATGAGAAAATCGATGTTCAATCAGGGATCGTCAGCCGTGTTCATCAAGCTGGAGAGGACGTAATCTCATTGAGGGCTACCGTTCCCTTTCCTTCCCGGACTCCACACCGCCCCTCCCCTCCCCTCCTCCTCCACCTTTTCCTCCTCCTTCTCCATCTCCCCTTCCCCACCGTGTTCCCCCTCTTCACACCGACCCCTCCTCCTCCTCTTTCTCCCCTCCCTCTTCACTCTACACACCGGCCCCTCCCCCTCCTCCCCATATCATCCTCCTCCCTCTCCTCCCCTCCCCACCTTGTTCCCCATGTCTACACCGGTCCCTCCTCCCCCCTCTCCCTCCCCATCTTTTTCCACTTCTCCTCACAAGACCGTGACCCAAAACGATCTGCCCTCTCTCATAATTTCCTACCAGAAGATCAGCCAGTCTATCAATTAGCCCAGAGGATTTACCAGCGTGACAGTTTGAGCATCTGCAAGGGCGAGGTAATTGAATCACTCCAAGAGCGTCTATTTTTGTCTTGTATGACAATGGCTAGGTTCTGGAGGGACTAATTCGTTCTCCCAGCAATTGTTCTAATTTATTGGAGGTTTTTGAAACGACAATTTGCTTGATTGATCTATTGATTGACAGGTTGATTAATTGAGCTATAGGTAAATTGACTGATGCACTGACTGATTAATAGCCCGATAAGCTGGGTAATATTGGGGCATGTTTTTTAAACAATTGAAACATTATAGTATTAAATAGTAGATAAGTGGCTAGATGAATAATCATATTATTTAAATAGTTTAATGGGTTGGCGACCGTTTGGATATAAAAATTAAACGGATTGTTATTGAGCTTCGTATTTGTGTTGCCGCATACAATTAGAGGAACTTAAACAGCATTAGAAAGAATACCGCCACCCCCCCCCTTCCACCTCCACCCCCTCAACTCTTGTCCATTCCCCCACTCGCACACACAATTATTTTTGGTCACTTCACAATTTTGACGCAGTTTCCAAGAAACACACGGTAACAGCTTGACTCAAGTCACTAGGTTCGAGTGGTTAAGGAGAAAATAAACGAGTTTGGGAGTGTGGAGGGCAGGGTAGTGCTCTGCAAACAAGGATCGTCTCCGCGAGATCAGCTCACCATCGCTTACGTTGTTGGGGGGAGACTGTTATGGTGGTTACCAGACTTTCGGTTTGAGGGAAGGGGGGCGAGGGAGATGGGAGGGGGGGGGGGGGCAAGGTTAACAAACTAATGGCTAAAAGAAAAAAAAAAAGAAAAAAAAAGGAGTCTATGACGAATGTCTATGCCTAAAAACTAAAACATAATATGAAATGCACGAATGTACGTTTACTCTAGGACCTTCTCAAGTACTCAAGTTCTTGGGCCTGGCAGTAAACTGGATTAACCCCTCCACTATTAGCTCCGAGACTGAAATGACCTCTTTGTTGGGTTGTAAAGCGAAAGGGTTAAAACAAGCCATTGCATTGATATACACCGAGGCGAGGTTATCCATAGATACTCTCGCGTCAATAATATGCATGCACCTTGTATCCTTTTTGTTTTGTTTTGAGTATCCTCATGAATTGGAGGAGGCGGGCATTCCAGAGATTGCTTTGCAGTAAGGTCGATGAGAACTAACGAACGTCTGATGTCTGAAACTCATTTTTTCGATCAATCATACATTTCAAGGGGTGTTTGTTTTAGAAAACAGAAGCACATTGACAATGTAAAGGCCATCTGGTGCAGGAAAAGTGAAATGCAGAGAGGAAGAAACAATAGAGGGAAAGAGAAGAAATATGAGACCTTCTGCAGGCACCCTCCAACCACTGACTTAAATGCCTGTATGGATGGGTATTTGAAAAATACTAGGCCTACGTATGGATAAGTACTTCATAAGGGTGAAGTGAAAAATAAATGATTCATGCGTAGCCATATCAACCATTTTCCAACTTCGACGAAAAATGCCAAATTTTATAGCTTTAACACCCGTTTCAACACTTTAAGGTTATCTGAGAGTGGGGACCTCCGATTGTAACGCCCATCTCAAACAGGACTGAGCCAAAAGGGCGGATGACCTAAAAACTTCTAAAAATAGCTCCACTTCAGAACGCCCTGTAAGTGATTCAAACCCGGGTCATCTACGCCGTAGTCCAGCATGCTACCAACTGAGATAACGGCGCGCCCCCTTCCAACCTCTTACGAAAGAGTAACCAAGAAGATGTTATACCTTTTAATTTTGTTTTGATGAGAGTTTTACGGCTCTCGCAACGTTAGCGTTTTTGCTAATACCGAAGTCGAAAGATTTCCATGATCCCCCCCCCCCTTTTTTTAAACCCCTCCACATCTGTTCCTCAGCTTACCGTCATACAAAAGTGACGTCATTTTAGCGCAGGTGACGTCATCATAACGCCGCACCTCGAAACCCAAGTCCTGGAATCGTTCCTCCAACCTCTCTGCATCGACGTCGCTGCCCTCGCGCGGCGGTTGACCAGTGTCGTCTGTGAAGTGGCGGTTGTTGATGAGCAGGAACAGGCCGCGCTTCTTGAAGTTGAAATTGTACTCGTTAGGTTCTGACGGCGCACCGGGACGAACATCTCGACGCTCACCGCTGGAGTCCAAAAAAAAACCAAGACAAAGATGAAAGGAATGTTCAGAATATGCAGGCGGGATGGAAAATTCAAAACGTGTACTATAAAATAAATCAATTTTTCTAGATGTTCTTTGTTGAAAAAACAAACAAACAAACAAACAAACAAAAAACACAAACAAACACAAACATTCCAAAACAACCCAATCTAAGAAAGAAATACAATCCAAAATAACCCCCCCCCCCTAAAAATGAACAACAACAAAAAACAAACAAACCAAAAGCAAAAAATGAACTTTTAAAAACTATAAAAAGAAACTCACAGAGTGAGGAACTTTTTGCTAGATAAAAAGGTTTATTGGTATTCTGCCAAAGAGGTTATAAGTAGTACTATTGTAACCTCTTTGTATAGATCTACTACACAAAAGACGGCAGGCCCTGACGTTTTCTACAGGAAAAGATAGCAGAGGGGAATTCAAACTTACAGGATGGACAGCTTCATACTTTCGGTAGGCTGGGTTTAAGTTTCTTGTTTATATCCTGTAACACTAGAACGAAAGTTTACTAGTTCGACAGGTTATTTTGTTATACAGTGCATCAAACTGGCAAATTACTGCCCCTATTCCCCTCCCCCTTTTCCACCCCGCCATGCACTATAATTAACAGAAAGGGGAAAAGATATACATCTGTCAAGATAAATCAAATCTTTTTTGTTTTAACCATGTAAGGCATCGTGGAGAGAAAGAATTTTAAAAAGGTTAAAAAAGAACGAAAGAAAGAAGAGCTGGTTAGACAACATTAGAGCCCCGACAAAAATGACGCTGTCAAATTTTTATTCAGCATACGAGGGACAAACTATCAAGACAGGCAAAAAGAACCCTTAAGCTTCTTATGACTTGCGATCCCCTCTGCACTCTTCCGAGATCGAACACGTGGGGGGGG
>NW_004797317.1:162055-163596 GCF_000002075.1 Aplysia californica | reverse complement strand
AGAGAGAGAGAGAGAGAGAGAGAGAGAGAGAGAGAGAAACTTGATTTGGCAGCAAAAACTAAAACGTCTAGAACTGAAATAGGGGAAGAAACCGGAAACGTATCCTGATGAATTCAGTTATAAAAAATACCCCAAACCCCGAAAAAAAAACCCAAAAGGCAAACCAAAACAAAAAAATTTTCCCGAAGAAACAGCAGCTAGCCCAGACATAGATGGACTGTGATCTATATATATCCCAAAAGCAAAG
Organism: Aplysia californica; assembly: GCF_000002075.1. NCBI lineage: Eukaryota > Metazoa > Mollusca > Gastropoda > Aplysiida > Aplysiidae > Aplysia > Aplysia californica. Next base: position 163,349 of record NW_004797317.1, on the reverse strand, counting down.
AAATATCAGACATATTGTGTCAAAATAGTCATTTTAAGAGCAGAATGCAAGGCCACAATAAGATATATTCTTAACCGACTTCTTAGTGCACTGGTGGCAAACTCGGTTGACGACCTTGTTGAGAGTGTTTTTATTTCTTCACCCTTCTATAAATGGACGCCGTCTGATTACGTCTCGCAAAGTACAATGTCTGTGATTTGTCCATTTATTCCAAGCACTTTCTGAAGACCATCATCAATTCTGAAAGTATGTATGGCATCGCGGTGAAATCAACCGCTCGTCAAAATAATAAAAACGAAGAAACCGACGTTTCCCCCCCGCCTGTTGTCTTATTTTTATAAGACTGTTTTAGCTTGTTTTGGGCTCTACACCTTAAATTTCCATTTACAAACACATTCCCGCGTGGATTTTACTGAAAATCGTTGATCAAAGACGCATACACAAAATGTAAATTTGCAGTCTCTAAAGACACTACAGCGGTGGAAGTCACCAAAATTTAAAGGGGGGCTCTCGTGGCCTTGAGGTTAAAATGTTCCACTCTCATGCAATAGGTCCCGGGTTCGAATCCGGACAGCGAAGGAAAATTTTCTTCTCTGAACTTTTTTCCTTTCACCTCCTTTCTTGCTCTCTAATAATGTTCTGTCTTCTGCTTTCGTCTCAACTTTCTGCCTCCACCCCTTCACCTCCTTTGTCCACTCCTCTGGGCTCCTGACTCTTTCTGCAACCTATTTACTGCTACTCTTTGGTTCCTTCTTACTGCTGACAAAGGCGGAAAATCTCAGTGGTCCCGTGTGCAAGTTGCACATGTCAAATTTCCCTTGGTGGTCCAAAATCGAAAAGAGTAGGCTTCGGCTACCACGTGGACAAAATTTAAAATGCCATACCAACTGAAAATGTGTAATGTGTCCGCCGCGCTCATATGACCTTATGCAGTTGCGAGCGCCGTAAAACCCTTACCAGAATAAACAAACACTTTAGAGGCAATTGTCTAGGTAATTCTATCCGGATACCTGGAGGCCTGCATCTCCTTCAATCGCAAATATATCGACTTGCATTTGAGAGAGGTAGCTTTTTTCCTTTGAAAAAAATAAGGCAATAAGCTTTGTTTGGGATTATACCAATACTTTCGTATCATGCTAAAAAAACAACAACAACATCAACAAACAAAAAAAACAACAACAACAAAAAAAAACAACAACAACTGACTAGTGCCCGATTCCACGACGTTGCGACACAAATGTACTTTTGCGAAGATGCTCTTTATGGGTCTTATCTAGATTCCAAGTCTTCTTCC
>NW_004797317.1:158860-160352 GCF_000002075.1 Aplysia californica | reverse complement strand
ACACACACACACACACACACACATACATACACACACACATACACACACACACACACTTCCTCATTTTGCTCTAGTGCCACTGGTATTGATTCTTGACATCTGATGACAGCCTGATCTGTATTGATTTAGGATGTCGCCGCTCGCTATGACTGATGGCTACTTCACAGGCTAGTTCAGGCTTGTTTGGGGTGTCGTTGGGACTGGAACCTGTGCTAACATATTTGTCGCTAAGACAATAGCCTGTGTTTGGTCGCTAGGTTTAGAGTCCATAATAATCCCATTTGTCGTCATGTCTAGAGCCCATGTTAAAACATTTGTCGTAAGTCCATATAAAGCATTTGTCGTTAAGGAAAGAGCCTGTCCTAAAACAGTTCCCGTTAAACTTAGAGCCTGTGTTAACACAGAGCCTATATTGAGACATTTGTTGTTGGAACTAGAGCCTGTGTTGAAGCATTTGTCAGTATAGATATAGACAGACACACACACACACACACACACACACACACACACACACACACACACACACAGACACACACACACAGACACACACAGAGACACCAGAGCAGTCGTGCGGCAGGGATGGTACGCCAAAGGAGGAGAGATTCGCATGTGAAGATGGTGCTGCCTTCGGTTCTATCCACTCTTCCATTCAGCGTACAAGTCGAACGTTCGACGTAAAAAGATTATGAACGAATGCAGCTGTAAGAAGGTTAACTGTAATATAGACCACAATTGATGTTCAATCATTTTAGAGAGCTGCCAATCCATAATATATATTGCACATGATTTTATCAACCGTGTTGAGCCTTTCGGCATTTCCAGAGGGCCAAGGAGTTCATAAAAAGGAAACGAAGAAGAAAAGAAGAGGGGGCGGGAGGGGAGGGGGCATTTTATAATAATTGTCGTGGCGTGACAAGGTTACAAATGTAGAAGTGTTGACACTGACAAACCCCCAGAGCATGACAACTAGCCTGTGTTTAAACAGATTGAAATGGCTGGGCCATCTCAAGAGAATGGACGACAACCGGATTCCGAAACAACTTCTATATGGAGAACTTTGCCCAGGGAAAGAGACCAAGAGGAAGACCAAAATTGAGGTAAAAGCTTATCTAAGCTTGGAGTAGATATTAGCATCTTGGATGAAATAGCTGAGGACAGGAAAACATGAAGGAAAATGATAAAGGAGAGATCTATAATGCTAGAGAGCAGCCTTAGAAACAACAAGGCTGAAAAGCGCCAACGACGAAAGGAAAACGGCGGAAATGCAGAGCTTTGGTCCACGTCACTGACATGCACTGCGAGAGAATCTGCGCTTCAAACTTAAGAAGAATTAGCCATGAAAGAAGCTGCATGAAGACAAGCTTGAGACCTTATTAAGCTAAATTGACCGTCTGCTGGACGAAAAGAGTCATACATACTGCACATATAAGCACACATACATTAACACACTCATTCACACACACACACACACACACACACAAACACACACACA
>NW_004797317.1:154826-156389 GCF_000002075.1 Aplysia californica | reverse complement strand
GGGGGGTGAGAGAGAGCGAGCAAGAGAGAGGGAGAGAGACAGACCGACAGACAAACAGACAGACAAACAGACAGACAGACAGACAGACAGACAGACAGACAGACAGACAGACAGACAGATAGATGTAGAGGAGACAGAGAAAGGAGGGCGGGGGGTATTTGAATAAGGGGTGGATGGAGTGTGAGTACAATGGGACCCAAAGGCATGTCTCTACAGCGGTTGCTCATTGGTCAAATTGATATGATCAGATAGGATCAGGTCAGGTAAACATAATATAGCGCACCAGTACCTACTTACTTATGCCTTAGTCTTAGATGACTGTTGGGACACCAAGGGTGATCGGGCAACCACTTTTCTCCTTCCTTCTCTATTTTCAGCTTTTCGAAGGGCTTCATCCAACTTTAAACCTGTCCAAGTGGATGGTTGGCGGGTGTTCTGGTGTGGTCTGCTTCTTCTTTCCTATGAAACATCCATCGTCCTTATCCCCCCTTCTTCTTTTTTATGTTTGTTACTCTCTTGTAACACCTCTGATCTTCTGGCGCTCATGTGACCTTATGCAGTTTCGAGTGCCAAAAAACCTCTATTTAAACAAACAAACAAACCTGTCCATTCCCCTATATTATCTTCTCATCTCTTTTTTCCCGTCTTTCCTTCTCCCTCCTTGTACGGTGCATCTGCTCACGTTGTATCAAATAGTCCTCTGATTTGTTTCATTGACTTTGATCGGGTCCTATCACATTCAAAGAGTAAAGAAAAGATCTGCAATGTGTAGTTTTCTGATTCGCAATTTTCATCAAACGTATCAAACGGTGAACCAAAAAAATCAATCACGTTTGGTTATGAAGGATTCGATCAAATTGTGCCAAAATGGTAGATTTTGTACCTCAAAGAAGGAATAACTTGACCTCCGTTAAATTTATCAAACGTATCAAATGCAGTTTTTATGAATATTTCTGTTATGCGCACCACTGGCCATGACCGTACTGTTACAGAATCACAAAAGACGCCCACTTCGACACTCATGCACAGATGCACACCTGAGCAATGTGGTTAAAACGAAAGGACATATAAACAGACAGACAGACTGATAGCTGGACAAACAGACCGACAGACAGACTGAAAGACAGACAGACCGACAGACACACCGAATTCAGACAGATAGACCGACCGATAGACAGACAGTCAGACAGAGAGACTTATTTATGACAGATATATAAACAGAGAGACAGACAGGCAGGATGATACACAGATGAATTAAGGTTGATAAATATGTATAAATGTATAGTCAGATGAACAGACAAGCAGAAAAAGGGGAAAGAAGATCAATAGACAGAAAGATGGCCAGATAAATTCGCAGACAGAAATAGCTCATTGTGCCATTTAGTTCATAAATCAATGGGGGAATTTCCCCTTTCTTTGTTTTTTTAACCTTGGCAAACCACTGCACCTTTGTGTCCTAAAATTCCTCTGAACTACTCCTCTCACCCCACTCTCTCTGTCTTTGTCTGTCTGTCTGTCTGTCTGTCTGCCTGTCTGTCTGTCTGTCTGTCTGTCTGTCTGTCT
>NW_004797317.1:150657-152838 GCF_000002075.1 Aplysia californica | reverse complement strand
AGACAGAGAGAGAGAGAGAGAGAGAGAGAGGAAGAGAGAGAGAGAGAGAGTAGAAAGAAAAAAGGAGGAGGATGGACAGAGGATCCACAGAACTAAATATCAAGTGCTATCAGGTTTGACAGGTTGATTAAAGGGAAGCTCACCGACGGGACTGGGAAAATCCAGTGCTGAGGAAAAAAGCCAGACGGGCAAAACATCACAGGCAATAGTATATAAGTTAAAAAAATACTGACGAAGAGATCTTATCATTGTTGTTCATATTCCCACCTTGTTTCCTCCCTCTCACGTTGAAATATTGTTGTATTTACCATTCTCACAGCCAACCACTTTCTGATATGAATAATATCATTAAAGTGGGATCCAAAAAAGGGCCACGGGACAACAAATCCACAATAAAACAAACTAAAAACTAGAAGAAAAAACCCAGCTTTAAGTAACTCCCTCCTAGGGCGGTGGTAAAGAAGTAAGAGCTAATAGTCACTCCCTCCTAGGGTGGTGGTAAAGAAGTAAGAGATAATAGTCACTCCCTCCTAGCGCGGTGGTAAAGAAGTAAGAGCTAATAGTCACTCCCTCCTAGGGTGGTGGTAAAGAAGTAAGAGCTAATAGTCACTCCCTCCTACCAACATTTTGCCTTTGTGTGTGTTGCAATCATACGTATGACCTCAAGTTTCAAGGCCACTGGTCCCTGATGATTTTGGACGGGCTCTTAAATTCTGTTCCTATTATTGTATCATTGAGGTTTATACGGGGTTAAGAGGAAGAGATTTCCTCCGAAAACTGAATTAGTCGTAGCCTATCTGACCCGGATAATTTCCTGTTAAAGTGTTATTTTCTAAACTCTCCAATTAATGTGTTACCTCTCCCCTTTCACCCCCAACCCCCCTTCCCCACCAAACAAGCTGAAGTTCCATCAAAGGAGCTTAAGTTCCTTATCAAAATTTAATGAATTAATTCAATTTTTGAAGATTCTATATTTGATAGAATTATATATTTTTTTAGAAACATTTCATAATGATTGGACTGATTCCAAATTTTAGAAAGCAGGTGAGTACACCTTTGGGCGTAATGTCACGTACAACTTTCACCATCTTCTTGTAACACAATCGGTGTTACTCACGTAAAGTAATTTTTGAAATCTCAAAGGTAACTATTCAAAAGATAGGATAAGTTTATTATGGGTACAAAAGAACTGCTATAAACTGGTCGTCTTGAATCACTATTCCTTTCAAATGAGAAGTGGTAATCATTAGAGCAATTCACACTATAATTGTAACAGTGGACGTTTCACACCCATATCGACATAATTTAGATATCTAAAGATGCGGGCTGCTTCGATAGGCCTAATGCTGAGAGACGAGAGGTATACTGCGTTCAGCAGAAAGACGGAGATGCTCGATAAAAAAAATGGACCTTCCCAAACGTACCTGGCGTACAAAATTGAAAAGCTTAAGGGAAGGTGCTACTAACTTTCTTTCTTTTTAGATTCTCTCTATATACATAATATTTTGTGTTATTACAGTGTTCAGAATTGTTAGTGGGAAATCGTCATTCATCGACAACTGGGGGAGGGGGGGGAGGAGGAGGAAGGGAGTATATCATGTAACGGTTACCTTAAAATTGAGCACATTGAAAGATCACAAGGCTTTTTTCCATTCAAATCCATCACCATCACCCTCAATTATACTGAAGACAGTTATAAATGCAAACATATATATGGCAAATTTTTAAAAGTTCAAATTTCAGTAGCACCCTTCCACTGCAGATGCCGATTATTATTAGGATGACGAAGAAGCCGTCTCTCACAGTCCAGGTATTTGTCCACGCCATCGGAGACAGAAACAGAACAAAGTAGAAAAGAACGTTGCTGGGCTCCGGCGAAGTAGGGTGCCGCCTAGGTCACCCCAAGAACTTTACCACAATTTATAACCCCCTTGGCTCGATCTCAAATGTTGCTGGCAACCACGGCTCTGCTTTAGCGCCGACAGGCTTAACAAGCAGCTGCTGGGATTATAATGGCTCGAAAAAACTACAAGCCAAAAAACACACTGAACAAAATGGTTTGATTGTTTGTTTTAGCTACGACTAAGCACATCGACCCGAAAATGGTCATAAAGGGAAAAAAGCAAGACAGGCTGAAGGAAACAAAAGACGGGTAGAAAAGTAATATGACCTATCAGTTAT
>NW_004797317.1:144533-150557 GCF_000002075.1 Aplysia californica | reverse complement strand
CACACACACACACACACACACACACATAAACACATCATAACTACACACACCCAAACACACACACACACCCCCCCACACACACACGCACAGAGAATGACATGGGAATATAACAGGATTATGGCAACAAGGTCAGAGGACGACCAAGAAAATAGGACACAATTGAGTCAAGGAGACCTTGGCATCGTACAACACCTTATAAAGTCAGGCCTTCCGACTAGTTCGGACTAGCAGGGACATCTCCTCCGGGTATAAGTGGTGACTGATCGCCTCTTTCAGCTACAACAATTTTAAACTCATCTTCACCGGGTCGGATGTTTCCACCGTAAGCCGTGTCAGGGCAAACCAGGGCTGAGTGGGGCACAGCGTCCCGGCCAAGATACACTCCATAAAATAACTTCACAACACAGCATGGGAACCGAAGCAATAATATCTTTTGAATCAAACATCGAAAAGCCTAATCATTACATCTCAGACACTGGTGTATGAGCGAGAGACCAAAGTGAAATAAGTCTTGAAGAGGAATATATTAGATGACGAGTGATGGAAATCAATTTCGGGGAATATTCAGTCAAAATTGGTCGCTTTGAAGCAAAATGGAGCTATCACGATAAAAAAATGCTGTTTTGAGAAAATCGAAGATAAAGATTTTGCCACTTGTTCAGTTTCTTTAAAAGACATGGAGAGTTTTCTCTATAACCAAACAAATATCTACACCAATGAAACCAAACTTCCTCTATAGGTAGGGCAATGCCCACTTTTGGAGTAGGTCAAGATATCTGGAAACCTTCGAAATCTGGGTTAGCCCGCTTGTCCTTAAAAGCGACCAATTGTGCATACGCCACCCATTGTCGAGGAGAGAAATGGTTGGTTGTCTTATATTATATAACTTATATTATAAGTCGACTTTTTGGTCAGAGTCATTTTAGTATACAAAACGCAAGGGGAGGGGTAATGGAAGTGATTCTTTGTACAGGTCATTGTCTTAGACAGGTGACTGCGAGAGTTATTCGACCGTATTTGCTTCTCAAAACTGATTTAGATTACACTGGTGGTCTTTTTCCCTTTTTGTATAAAATGTATTAAGAATTTTTAGGCTATTCTTGTTTTTTCTGACCCGATCCGATCGGGTAGAAGTGACTGGTCGAACAGATGTGCACACCATTTAGATCTTTTTGGGTGTTTGGAGCAATTCTTTGACTGCTCTCCGAAATGCCTCGCAATAAACACGATTAGTACCGCGATGGGGGTTGTCCGAAGCATGTCCCTCTCTCGGGATGATCGTGTTATGTCCGTAACGGTCAACGCACGCGACTTGGGTCTTTCTATTGAGATCTGATTGTTTACGGATTGTGGAGAAGGTCCTTCATGGCTTACTCCCCGGACGGACCAACGACTTTTGCCTCTACAGTCACATGGGAGAGGAATTTTTCGCAGAGGGCAGTTGATTTATCGCTGTTTTACCCTAGAACACGGAAGAAGGCCACAGAAGTAGATAATTGATTGTTTGTATTCACAGGGAAAAGCGCATTCTGCATTGAAATGAGTACGGCATATACCTCTGAGTTATGTATTATGCCTTAGTTGTCTATACAGTACAGTGTTCTAATAAAGGAGGTGAATTAGAAGAGTATGTTTTTTTGAGGACCTCTATGTAATATTCTGGTCCACTCTACAACCAGCACTGCAGGGGATCACCCCCTACCCCCTTTTCCCTTCCCCTCCCATCCCTACCCCCAAACCTGAGATGTCTTCCTGTGATGTAAGAGTAGCATTTTACAGAGTACTTACTGTGTCTTATGGCATGTTTTCACTTCGCTGATCTGTCGATCAAGTGTCCAGTGTGTCTAAAAATAGATCCCTGAAGCCCCACAGCTTGGGTCTCTACGTCTAGAAGTAAGGCGTTAGTCTCGAAGAGAAAGCAGTGCACTAGGGCAATCTTCAAGCAGTTCTAGAAATCAATAAAGTAAATCGATTCATGAATATTGCAAGGCTATTTGGGCAACGTTAAAACGTTCCGAAATTAAGAATGCATAGTTGCCTTAGAAGTGAATTAACAGTCTGCGAGTTTAACTCCCCTATCAACACTATTTAGTTATTTCTTGCCTCGTTGACTAAAGGATGAAGAAGAATGATCTTGCTTACTTCGACGTGAAAAACAAATCACAAGCGTCCTCCATGTTATAAAGTTTACATTTTCGCGGTACGAGCACGTATTGTTTGCTCACAGTGATATGGCTCCTCCTAGATCGACAATGTTACGTTATTTGCATTTTCTAGAGTAACAAGGTTCTTTTGAAATCACGGAGCCCATGATAGTAAAAGAGAGAGAGGGAGGGAGAGACAGAGAGGGAGAGAGAGACACACAAACAGAGAGAGAGAGAGAGAGAGAGAGAGAGAGAGAGAGAGAGAGAGAGAGAGAAAGAAAGAAAGAAAGAGAAAGAGATAGAGAGGGTTGGAACTTGGTTTTTAAAAGAAAGAGATTGTACTATAATAGTGGTGGCTCCTTAGAATCTGACAATGAACGAACGCTAAGAGGACGTACCCTTTAGTTCTAAACCCTGTCCTATCGACAATGGATGACCAACGGGAGGGGGGAGAGCCAGTAACATAAAATTGCATCATGTATGATGACAGGGCCGTAACAATCAAACTCTTTTTTTTTATCAACAAATAAAAAGGATGGTTTGGGTCCGCCGTTGATATCTTTATACTTTGTCTGATTTCTGGCTGGAGCATACAAATCAGCTCCTGACTCGATGCCGGGTAACGGACAATATTGTTTTCAGATCCCGGCCTTGAGTTCCCGGCAACACCAATGCATAAACATGGGACTGACGCAACACAAAAAAAGAAGAAGGGTGAGGTTCGGGTGCTTTTTGCTCCATGTCGTCCGCTAGATGGAGTTTTCATTACGAGGTAATTTTACACACCCCTAAAAGGGATGACAAAGGAACAAAAACATTTTTAGTGGCACCCACAAATATAACGAAAACAAAGCAGTTCTTCGGCTCACTTTCAAGTGATCTCTTTCACCTAATAAATTTGTAGTTGGATTAGGTTTAAAACAAAAATCCCTTCCCTTCATCGATGAACTCCTGTTTCACGTTCTCCTTTGAAACAAACCAGAACTATCAAACAGAACAACAACAAACAAACAACGCGCAAATGAACAGACAGAAAGCCACAAAACAACTCCAAACTGTCTCAGTTTTGAGGCCATTACTATTGACTATTATTAGTGTTATGTGAGTGCAGGTGGTTGGATGGCAAAAAAAAGAAGAAACAGGTGGATCAAACCAGGTACATATTAATTGCGCCTCTTTGCTGCATTTTAAAACTTTCAATGCAGGCATTTTCACGTCCCCATCAACAAACCTTAGATCATTAATTTAGGAGGCCGGCTTCCAACTCTGCCTGCCAGAGCCTACTCGTGCAGAGTTGGATAGACCCCAGCAGAAAGGCCGAAATACTCGATAGAAAATCTTTCTACTCAGGAATCGAACCCTGGTCTCCTGCATGGGACGGCCAAACACTACATTGCTATACCACAAACGCCAGTCCTTGTTAAGGCACATTGAGAGTTGGAAAAAACCGGAAGTGTGTGTAATGGCATGGCACAGTTTTAGCGAATCTTTCAGAACTGCAAGGTTTTTCAAGAGAGGGGATCTCCAATTTAACATTCATTGAGCTGCGTGGGTGGGAAACCAAATTCGAAAACATTATCTAGGAGCACTAACCACGGTCATCACCATCGCAGTCCATCAAGACGTCGACACAGTTAATGGGTCGTCCAAATTAACTCTTTGAGATCTCAATTACACAAAATAGTTGTTGTGCTTAGTCTCTCTACCACGTCATGGGCTTAGTTCACTTGACTATTTAATGTATATAGTTATATATGACCTTAGCTTCGAAGTTTTATTAGGGTAAAAGAATAATATTATGTTCTTGTGCCGTAGCTTGGGCACTGAACAAACAAGGTAAAAATGTAAATCGAGAATACTCAACGTAATGGTTTATGCGTTTGAAAAAAGTCAGAGCAGATGAAATTTTAATTAATGAAGATGAGAGAGAGAAAGAGAAAGAGAGAGAGAGAGAGAGAGAGAGAGAGAGAGAGAGGGGGGGGGAGAGAGAGAGAGAGGAGAATGAGAGAGAGAGAGAGAGGGGGGTAGAAAGATAGGTAGATAGATAGATAATGAGTGAAAGAGATAGCGCGGGTGCGAGAGAGCGAGAGTGAGAGAGACAGAGATATACAGAGAGAGAGAGAAAGAAAAAAAGAGAGAGAGACGGACAGAGAGAGAGGAAGAGAGAGAGAGAGAAAGAGAGAGAGAGAGAGAGAGAGAGAGAGAGAGCACGCATCATTCATGATTGTCTAGACCTGTTCGAAGTTAGAATCTGTTCGCACTTGCATTATTGATAGAGCTCAGCAGTGAGTGTTAATGAAGATGTACGTACAGTACGCCATTATTTGAGCAGAAATCCCCAGACGCCAGAACCAAAAATACAAGCACAACAAAAAAAAAAAACCCAAATAAAATCGTGCAGAAAATGCACCAAAGCATGGTCATCTGGTTGTTTATTAATACATGTATAAGCGTAATCCAGATTTTTTTGAATGTCTGTAGAATCTAATTTTTAAAAATTGCTGACATGTGCACTGTGGAACAGCAACTTGAAATGAATTTTTTGGGTCAGGACTCTGTCTTGCTCTTGCAAAATAGCCCCCACAAACAGTCTACTATAACGTAACCCACACAGTCTAAAATTGATAATCAATGAACGAACGAATCGACTGGTGGACGAATACAAAGTGAAGTGTGAAATGCAGTTTTAATGCTTCTAGAGTGAGCGGCTTCCATTCCCTTAACCTTCAGTTAGTAAAATACGCGGAATAGGGAAGATTCCGACAGCGTTTGAACGTCAGAGCGGGTCTTCTTAACTGACTATCTGGTTCAGGAAAGTCCAGATTTGTGTCTCCATGAGCGGGAGGTAAGGGTGGAAAGGGACACAGCGTGGGTGGGAGGTTGGGGGGTTGAGAGGGGAGAGAGGGGCTAACATTTTATTATTCTATTTGTTTTCAATTCTGAATGAGATGCACCCTAACTAGAAATGATGACGGAGACCCATTTCACATTGACACAACCCTTATGTGTTAAAAGGTTACTGAACACAAAACAGAATAAGTACAGTTTGTTACGCATGGGTAGCACCCCCAGCTGATGGAGAAATGCGCCCCATGCAAATGGGATAACAGTTAATTCATTGTAATAATAATACATTGACCAGCTCTTGTCGAGCGTAAGTATTCATTAGGATTATATCGGGGTTTTAAAGATGTGGGCGTATTCACTCTACGGCGCAGAAATGGATTAAACCATTGGTTAGAATTGGAAGATCCTGGTCTCGACAAGTGCATTCTTCGTGGCACGTGGCAGAGAACTAAGCTGACAGCTAGCAGACACACACTGATCAATGTTGCATGAGACAACGGCAGCGTCTAATGTGATCTCGGCAATGAGATGAGACACGTCTCTTTATCGTGTGGACAGGAGGCACTGCATCACTCGGCCACGCCCCGCAGATTGTCACTGGCTCCTCGGGCACTGGGGCTGCTTCTCTTCCTGTTCGCCCTTTCAGAATTACTGAGGCTTCATTCTGTACCTCGTCGCCCACCTATACTATTAATTAGACCTTTAGGACCAGAGTTCTGAAAACGGCTTAGTGAATATTTTCATCGCAGTTTTTGATACGTAGCTTGTCGTCTTTTTGGGGGGAAGAAGAGAAGGAGACAGGGATATAATGATGAGACATGAAGATGGAATGGAAAGAGGAGGAACGTGGAGAGGAAAAAGACAAAGAAAAAAAGAGAAAAAGAGATAGGGAAAAGAGGGAGAGGAAAAGAGAGAAGGAAAATGAGTTAGAGATAGAGAGAGAGAGAGAAAGAGAGAGAGAGAGAGAGAGAGGGAGAGAGAGAGAGCTAGTGAGAGATAGAAAGAGAGAGAGAGAGAGGGAGGGAGAGAGAGA
>NW_004797317.1:141904-143410 GCF_000002075.1 Aplysia californica | reverse complement strand
TTATTTCGTGTTTTTGTGGTACTGGTGTCGTATTATTTCCTTCAGCTTTTTAGTGGTTGCTTCAGTTGTTTCAGTGTCCTGGTTCTTTCGGTCCTTTTTTTCTTTCTTTCTTAACTCTGCTATTTCTATTTTTGTTCGTTTGTTCTTGTATCATTCTTTTTTATCCCGTTTTTTATTGGATAAGAAAGTGGAACTTAGAACTCACGGCAGACAAGAAGATATGCGTGTAACTAAATTATAGCAGAACAAGATAAAAGGTCATGAATTTTGCATTGCGTTTGGGGGAACAAATAACGACAACAGCAATAGTGACGAGAAATAAAAGGAATATATACATAGCACACTTCTTATCAAGCACTCGCGCTAGCAAAATTGCGCTCCCTAAATGTAGTCTAAGACTTAGGAATTTCTATTCTCAGCTCAGATGTTTCGTGTGATATTTACTTTGTCATAATAATGTCTCTGTTTTCTTTGCTTTTTCCTTGCACTTCCTTTTGGCAATAAGACAATTAATTCTCCGCCTTAAAAATGACGATCTTTTCTTCTCAGGCGAGAAGATTAAACAAACAAAAACCAAGAGTAAGAGAAGACACTCAAAGGACAAGGCAGCGTGGCATCGCCTTCTGATTCAATATAATTATTCCTCGGATTCTTGTTTTGTTAAAAAATGCAACTACATAAAAGTGGTCGCACCACGGCAGGCCAATCTAAATAATCTAACAACTTTCGATCGATCTAAATTGCAGACCCAATTGCTGGGAATCTTCCTTAAGGCCAGTTTTAAGGTGTGATTATACCGCGTACGAGCATGCCTAAATCCTTGACTCTAAATTATCTCACTGGGATTAGGTTGGCTAAATTTGTGTAAATGCCTTCCTAACATTTTGTTATAACCACGCAAAGTAAAAGGAAAAATTAGCTCCTTGAGACCTGTAGTCAGCACGGGTCGCGGGCTGTCGCCTGATTTCTCAAGAGTAGCAGGGGAGGGGGGGGTGCATGGAGAAATGAAGAGAAAGGTGAGATAGAGAACGTACTTTTAGCTTAACACTTATCACTTTATAACACACTGACAAGACGTTTCACAGCCTGGTACCCAAAACACCTGGGTAAAGTGAGGAAAATTAATGTTCCTTTTGCAAGGAAACAAAGTCGAGCCTGAGGCTCGAACCCCCCCCCCCCCCCCCCAACCCGAAACCTCACGATTACGAGTCCAGTAGCCTAACCACTAGACCACGTAACCAACGAGAACGGACAGTACACCAAGCATGAACAGGACATACTTTTGGTCAGGGGCACACATCCCCAGCGTCTGGCAGACTGCCTCGTCAGAAAAAAACAACCTACAAGCTGAAAAAGCGGTCAGTTGCCCTTCAATCCATGTCATCAGCAGCTTAAAAATCGTCATTCCGCTCCGCTGATGTTGAATGGTACAATCCCCTCCCCTTTTTTCTTCTTTCTCTCTCTCTCTCTCTCTCTCTCTCTCTCTCTCTCTCTCTCTCTCTCTCT
>NW_004797317.1:136826-139027 GCF_000002075.1 Aplysia californica | reverse complement strand
GAGAGAGAGAGAGAGAGAGAGAGAGCGAGAGAGCGAGAGAGAGGAACTGGGTGAAGAAAAGGAGGTCGTAGTTTACAAATTTTCTGTAGTCGAGAACATCATTTTGACTCTTTAATCAATACTGATTCAATTCAGCCACCGAAAGAATCTTATTCGGCTGCTCTCAACTCTTCATGTTTACTACACGTTTCCTTTTTTGACATCTTGGCTTTCAGCACACATCACCATGTATACCAAATGGAAACTTATTATAATTATCTTACAGCGAGAACCTTTTTCTTTTGGCATGTGTTTTACGGCGCTCGCAACTGCATAAGGTCATATGAGCGCGCAGGACACATTAAACATTTTCAGTTGGTAGGGAATTTTGAATTTTTGCCCGGGTGACGGCCGAAGCCTACTCTTATTCTTTTTTTATACCTTAAAGGGATCTTTAAAGTGCGCAACTTGCACAAGGGACCGCCGAGATTTTTCACCATTGTCCGAGAAGGGTAGGTGTAAATCTTTGCTACCATAATGTCAGGGGTTTGGCTAAAAGACAGCAGTAAGAAGTAGTCTAGGGGTAGTAGTAGAAAGGCTGCAGAAAGAGTCAGGAGCCCAGTGGAGGGGGCAATGGAGGTGAGGGGGTAGGGGCAGAAAGTTGAGACGAAAGCAGACGAGAGAGCAGTGTTACTCTTACAGAGCAGGAAAGGAGATGAAAGGAGACAATTTTAGAGAAGAAAATTTTTCTTCGCTATTCAGATTCGAACCCATTACCCGTTGAATGAGAGGCGAACACCCTAAACTCTAGGCCACGAGAGCCACTCATAGTAACAACCTTTAAGTCAGGTAGACACAAACAGGCGTCTGTAGTGTAGCGGTTGGGCGATTTGAAGTCACATGAAGGAGACCTGAGTTCGATTCCCGGATAGAGAGAACTTTTAACGAGTATCCCGCCTCCTAAGCGATCTAAACTGTGTCAATGGGTGTATTAAATCACTTACATAATTTAAGGCACGCACGACAATACATAAATATTTTAACCATATGTAGGGAAAGCCGGCATGTTATCATATTACATGTATTACTATTATTGTCAAATGTCCGTATGACATTTCGCTCAGACACCCAAAATACATTGCTATTGAAGACAAATCGAATAGAATTAGTGCGTTAGATATATGCACATCAGGAAGAAAAAAAAAAGAAAAATATTGCCCTCAAATTGGAATACTTATTAAGATTTTTCAGAAACTTTGTTAGACTTGTTTTAACTCTCAGTTTCGTGCTTCCGAAAATGTTTTTGCACCGTTACACGTGGTTTGGGGGGGGGGGGGTATCTATTGACCTGTTTAGTGCGAATCTGAAACAGAGAAATAATTTTAAAATGGGGTGCATATTTTCGTAAGGGGATCATCGTTATAGTTTTATCCTTTCGCTATCAATTTAACGGTTTAAATAACACTATTATTTATACTATACGAGCACCTTCATCCTGGGGTTCGTATTCACAATGGATCAATGGGTTAATTCAAGAGCTCTCCGCTGGCAGAGGAGTTAATTAACCTCTGGTGGTTTGAGTAGTATGAGAATAGCGACACCTATCATTTACTCTCTCCTTATTTCCTGTTGACCCTTTGTGAGGAAGGTCAGTTTGTGATTTGGCGGTGAGATTCTCGCTTCTCCAAGTGTCCGGTCTTCGATCGTAGTCCCTGCACACCCTTGTTCGATTAAGCAGAGTGAGCGCTTGTCCGATTTCGCCTGCAGCATAGAGACAGCCAATCTGCGCTACATTGTTCTAGACAGTGCAGTGATGTAAGTTTGACTTTGCAGGACATGATGCAGCTAAGCCAAGGACTCTTTTGTTTAGGGGATCTCGTCCCCTGCGTTTCTTGGCGCCCATTGGATGTCGAAGGAAAATGCTGATATGGCGAAATTTCATCCGGTTTGGGAGGTGTGTGTGTTTTTTTTTTTGGGGAGGGGGGGTAATTTGGGGATAACGTGGGGACGACACATTACATTTTGAATGATAATGATACAGTCATGTACTTCTGCCGCTTCTATTACTACTGCCAACACCACAAACACCAAAACCATCCCCATCACAACCACCGTCACCACCACAATACTGTTACTACTACTACTACTACTACTACTACTACTACTACTACTACTACTACTACTACTACTACTACTACTACTACTACTACTACTACTACTAT
>NW_004797317.1:130167-132881 GCF_000002075.1 Aplysia californica | reverse complement strand
CCCCTCTCCCTCACTCTCTCCACCCCCTTCATTCCCGATCCCATCCCCCAACCCCTCTCTCTCTCTCTCTCTCTCTCTCTCTCTCTCTCTCTCTCTCTCTCTCTCTCCCCTCGCCTGCTGTCTGACACTTTGCAGCTAGCGTACAAGTTTATTCCCTAAGCCCAACTCGGATTTCGTCCTCTCACTTCGTATCTATGCAAATCGTGACAATAAATACAGAACGACAGGGAACAGCTCTAGAGCCATATTGTGATTTTTTACGAAGTTTTTTGCTTTTTGGTGAGAGTGATGGCTGTTTTGGTTTGGAGTTTGGCTTCTCTTCGGCAAATAAAACCGTTCGGGAGGTTGCCACCTAAGTTTGATAAGGATTCCTACTACATGTATAATTCTTAAGAGGAAATTTTGAAGAATTCTACCTTCATTTCCTCCCTTTTTCTAGTACGAGCCCGTTTTGTGTGTGTGTGTGTGTGTGTGTGTGTGTGTGTGTGTGTGTGTGTGTGTGTGTGTTTTGTTTGTGTGTGTAGATCTATATGTGTGTGTATGGGTGCGTGTGTGTTTGTGTGAGTGGGGGTGGAAAGGGTATATAATTTTGTGGGCGTGTGTTCGTGCCACATATTGACTTTGAGAGTATGTATGACTTTGAAATATTATGTTGGTGCGCTTGTGCGTACGTGTATGTGAGAGTAATCTCTGTGTGTATATATATGTGTGTGTGTGGGGGGTGTCTTTGTCGATGTATTTGTCGGTGTACAACTATGTGTGTGTCCATGTGTATTGGTGAACATGTCTGTGTCAGCAACGGATTCACTTTTACACAGCCAGTATTCAACCGTGTCCATTCTTTTTTATTGTGCTCCTTCCTGTGTTTAGTCGATCCTTTATTCTTTCAGTCTCGAGTATAAAGGCCTCTCTCCATGAGTAAACGCTCGTGTACCTCGCTTTTCCCTCAGGGATGTGGATTGATTTCTCCTGTGGGGAAGATAATATTCCATCTCGCATCTCTTTATTTCTTTGGGATGTAGATCTTTTGCAAACAACCCTCAATGGCCTTAGTTGACATTGTTGAAGCAGTCCTAGTGGTCTAAACGGCGCCAAAGAAGACATAAAAATAATATTCTACAATGCAAATGAATACCATTTGTGTTTAAGTGTAAACGTATGTCTAAGCTCTGGTTCTGATTACAATCTCAGTATACGCCACTGTTTATTAGACGGCTTTACACGAAGTCACCTCGCTGAAATGTTCTAGAAACACGACCAGTTACATTAAGACAAACACTTCGGGACAATCCACCTCTGGTGTGCCAGAAACATGGCAAAAACTTGCCTTTGTGGAAATAGTCTTCTACACCTCCTGGAAAATAATTTTGCCGAAAAGAAACCATTAGCCATGTTTACAGAAGAGATTCAAAGTTAAAAACATGTAGAATGTTTCGCCCTCACTGAAGTAACACAGATATTTCGTTGATCAAGTCCATATTTCGTGTTTATTGTGATAGTTGTGAGATGTGTTATTTTTTAAATTCTTTAATTCATTCATTTCTTTCTTTCTCTTTCTCTTTATTGATTTCTAGCTATCTATATATCGTCTATCTTTATCGTTTTAGTTCCATTTATTTATTTATTCATTTTCATTGAGGTGGAAAGTGGGGATTCCAAAGAGCTATGATGTTTTATCAAGCGAAGCAAACTCATGTTCGTTCCATTGGGATAGACCTTTTATTGTCTTATTTTATCAAGTCTGTTTTCTCAGTTTTTCTACAACAAGAATGCATACTTGAGTCCTATAATCTGTAGCAGAAAAGCACGCACTGTAATGTAAATATTAATATTTCAGCATTTGTTATTTCTAATGTCGATACGCTCATTAACACATACAGTCGGTGTTCCAAATGTCGTTAACTTAAACTTAAAGGGTTTTGTCTCGGATATAAATATTAAAGAAGGTATATCCCTTTAGTTCGCATGCCACGATGTATAACGTTTTATCCTCGTTTGACATTCTCCGGAGCTGACATTGGCGCTTCGGGATGTCTTGCTTTTGAATCGAAAATTTTCCGTTGTTTAACTCGCATTAGCAATTCCTAGCAGATTGGAAAGATGGCAATCAATGGCTTTGTATTTTCTTCGATTCGCAGAGCAAAAGCTGAACACGACCCTCATTTGAATTCATCTCCATGGAAATGCATACCGTCTAAGTGCTAATGTGGCTGTCTCCTCTACCGTTTTTTGTCAGCATGTCTGACTTCTTGTGTCTTCGTTCATCAGTCTGAATATCTTCATTCTGTTCGTCTGTCTAGATCTCTTTTCACTCTGTTTACATCCTTCTCCATTTTCACCGTTCTTGTCTATCTCTTTTCCTCTTGTATTTTTTTCTCTAGCTTTCAATACATTTTGTGTGAGTGTGTGTGTGTGTGTGCGTGTGTGTGTGTGTGTGTGCATTTGTGTGTTTGTGTATTTATGTTTGTGTGTGTGATTGTGTGTGTGCACGTTTGTGTGTCAAGGTATGTGCCTGTGTGCGTGGGTATGTGTACGTGTGAAAATGACAGAGAAAGTGAGCGAGAGAGAGAGAGAGAGAGAGAGAGAGAGAGAGAGAGAGAGAGAAAGAGAGAGAGAGAGAGAGAGA
Organism: Aplysia californica; assembly: GCF_000002075.1. NCBI lineage: Eukaryota > Metazoa > Mollusca > Gastropoda > Aplysiida > Aplysiidae > Aplysia > Aplysia californica. Next base: position 130,255 of record NW_004797317.1, on the reverse strand, counting down.
GAACAGAGAGAGAAAGAGGCGGGGTGTGAAAGGGAGGGAATGGAGAAGGAGGTGGGGCAGAAGAGCAGTTCATAAGAGAAAGAGAACG
>NW_004797317.1:128453-129330 GCF_000002075.1 Aplysia californica | reverse complement strand
GGGGGGGGGTCACGTTATTTTTTGCTTTCAACTCAGGTTTTAAGGATTTTAGTTTTCCGGAATTCTTATATAGATTGAAAATGCAAAACGATGTGGTATTGAGAAAGTGACTTAATTTCATGCCAAAAGAGAGCATGGTGGTATTATAATCGTATTTCACGTGGCCCTGTTTGGGTCGAATCAACCTGCTTCCTAAACGTTCCTAATTGTAACAAAGGGGCCGTAGAACTTCTACATTCACAACAAACTTTTCCCTGTAGGGGGTAATATCTGTTTTCAGTCTCATCTACTTTTATAGCTGGAATGACTGTTCACAATATCGCTACCGCAGAATTACAAAGTTCTATCTGATGTTTTTCGCCGTTTTGAGTTACTAAGACCATGAGATCAAAAACCAAATGCTCTATCCGCTTCGTCAAAATCGTAAATATTTTCGGAATCGTTATCAAGATATTTAAAGAATTGCATTCGAAAAAGTCTGACATAACGTGAAACTCAAAATCGTTGATGTCAAATTTCTCAAAACTAGATACTAAGCAGGTAGAACTTTGTACTTCCGAGGTAGGCATGATATATGATGATATGAGAACGCGCGGGAAAATAAGGCATAAGGCAGATCCAAAACTATTTTTGGAAAGTGTGAGAGCTTACGGCATGTATCTGGGGTACCACATATGATATTATTGTGTTCTACCTGTCCACACTAGGCGGAGAAAGTAAGGGGGTGAACGTGAAAAGATACAAACGAACTGACGGATTGGAGTAAAAATGCATCAAATAAGGCAAAACAATCCAATCATCTCTCTCTGTCTCTGTCTCTCTCTGTCTTTCTTTCTCTCTCTCTCTTTCTCTCTCTCTCTCTCTCTCTCTCTCTCTC
>NW_004797317.1:125608-128272 GCF_000002075.1 Aplysia californica | reverse complement strand
CACACACACACACACACACACATACACACAAACATATATACATACGTACACACACAGCGAGAACACAATGTTCTCAGACTAACGCCGTTGCTGCTTGTACCGTAGTTCACAAAAGCGTGCTATCCCGATGTGTATAATCTCCTTTAATTTCCCTCTATTTTTCCAGACAGCAGGCATGAAGTAGTGTAATAGTGGAAAAATAAATGTCAAGTAGTTGGAGATCTCATTATCACCCCATTTTCTCCCTACGAAATAGTTTCTATCTTTAAAAGTCTCTTCAATGTTGAACAATGTAATTGCTCTATGGGGTTTCTTCGAAAAAGATGTAGGTCTTTGTATACACGTACGATACTTTCAACAATTCAATCTAAAACAGACAAGAGCCAAACCAAAACCAAAACACAAGGACAAGACAAAAAAGCTTAGTTTAATAACAGGTATTAGATAGTTGTGCATGGCTGAAAACCGACATTCGATAAACTACAACCTGAACTATGATAATTCGACTGTCACTGACAAAAATAATGATAGCACTACTTTTGGCGAGACATTTTTTTATAAGGTAGCGAGTAAATAATAGTCAAGTTTCACGCACACCGTCGTCATCAATACGAAAGTGTTTTTCAGACGTTTTGAAGTGGAGCGCGCACTGGCTTGTCCGATTTGTTGTAGAAAATGTACGATAGCTGCGACCATTCACACCGATATGTTCCCAATTGCTGCCTGCTCTACTGCAGTCAGATTCGATTTGCAGACAGGAAGCGTCTTCTATGTTGTGCCAACGCGTCAGGAGGAAGTCAAGGGAAATTCAGGCGGATAGCATAATTTCGTTCTCTGGAAAGTTGGGCAATTTACTTTCTCCTACATGATAACAATGTTCCAACGATTTGGATCGTTATTCCTTTCAAAGAGGGAGTATTAGACGAATAATGAGACATTTCCCATCTACTATTTGATAGTGAGTATTGGTAGTATAATAGTCACGATGGTGGAAGCCGCGAATGATCGATGGGACGAGTCAAAGAAGGGTATGATTTTCATTATAGCAGTGGTCGAAGTGTGAGCCCTGTTTCGATTTTTTTTTTAAGAATTGGCGGGAAACACGTAATTTAGGGGCGGGGGGGGGGCTTTCATCAAACTTGAAATCATCTTCTCGCGTCCCATAGAGAGTGGAGACTCCTGGGCGTGTACTTTGTCAAGTAAAATTTTGAATGGTAGGCCTACGTTTACTTTTATCTATCGGATAACTTGTGTTATAGTCGGGTCTATTCATTATGATCAGCCTTGTCTAGCCGATGAAAGTCCCTAAGATACTACAGCTCTTGTTGGCTCTGTCTGTGCTTTAAAGCGATGAAACAGTACTGCCTTTAAGTGCACCATAATGACTATGCAGGCTTCTGATTAATTATTGCAAAGTAAAGTTATTGAAAAACGCAAATAAAATATAATTTAATCACTACATAGCGACGCCTAAGATTTTACCTCGTGATTACAAAGTCGTCACTATGAAAGAAAAGCAGTGCTTGAGACATCAAAGAAACAACTTCCACGGGTAAATATGGTACTCATTACGAAGTATTTGCCTACTTTTGTTTCTGGAACACCACCACCACCACCGCAACAATAACAACAACAACAACAACAACAACAACAACAACAACAACAACAACATTAACAACAACAACAACAACAACAACAAAAGCGTTTGAATTCTAACAATTGGAATGTCGAACAGAACAACCAAAGACATGTTCCTAGCACCACCGACAACACTGACCCAGGTCTAGGACAGTTTGCTCACCAGGCCTTGTAAATACCATGTTCTGTCCAAGGTCTGAATCTCAGCAATAAACGTGCCCTTCTTCTCATCACGGATATCCAAACCAAATGCGTGAACTTGCGAAATAAGCAATATAGAGAATTCTCCGTTTACCATAATTAATTTGTTTGCCTTTTGTGTTGTTTTGTTTTAATTTATTTGGTTTGTTTGTTTGTTTGTTCGTTCGTTCGTGAGCGTGTGTATATTCTCTCAGTCTTTTTTTTTTCATTTCTCTTGTTTATTCTCGGACCTGGCTTTCGACATCGATACTAATTTCCGTCATGTCCAATACTTCAGTGATCACAATGTTCGCTCGAACAGCACCTTTAGCAAAAATCAAAGAAGCCCTTTGAAGGGGCAGTGTTGACATGTAATGACTACGACATTTGGAAACATTATTATCTGGAGCCAACGATGGCAATGGATTCAAATTTTTGATAATGTATTTCATCTGTTGGAACTTATTTTACTTTTACTTTCCCATCCTCTACTGCTGTTAAGCGTCGAGGGAAGATGCTATTTTCGATGTTGGGCCAACCCTGAAGCTCCATTGGTTGGGATGTTATATATACGTAATTTCTTAACGTACTCTTTACTGCTTCCATCCATACTTTGCTTGGTCTACCTGTTCCTTTATAGCCTGAGTACTTGGTGTTTTAGGCTCTCGATGCTAGCTGGCTAGGTGACATTTGTAAAAGGTGGTCAAATATTGTCTAACAGCTGTTTTCTGATGCCATACATTTCAAATGTCTTTAACAGTTTGGCACGGTTTACTCTGTCAAAAGCCTTCTCCTGATCTATGGGAAAAGGGAGAAAAGAGAGAGAGAGAGAGAGAGAGAGAGAGA
>NW_004797317.1:121754-124773 GCF_000002075.1 Aplysia californica | reverse complement strand
GGGGGGGGGGAGAAAGAGAGAGATAGGGAAAGAGAGGGGGATAGAGTAAATTAACAGTACAGCTAAGAAAATACGATTTTTTAAAGGAAGGGATATACGACTACACATACGATAGGTACTATATTTTTTCCCTTGTTACTTTGGTTTCATCAACAATGGTCAGAAATATCCACGATCACATCCCTAGAACTAATTTAAGTGTTATGATAGCATTCTGGATTTATTATTTTACATTTTTAAAAACAAAATAATAAAATAATAGCTAAGAGTTATCATTTTCAAGACGGTTTTGCTGTGCACCGTTCGTACTGAATTCTGGTTGTCACCAAAACATCTTCTTGATTTAAGTTATTGTGTCATGTTGATCTGATTTGATACTAGAAGATGAAGATTTTCTCCAAGTAATAGGAATGATGACTTTTCAAAAATAACTAATAACAGAGCGTTTGGTGTATATCTTGCAAAAATCGTGAAAGGAAAATGAAAATTAGCATTAATCGTGAGGTTTTTATTGTAACCTGGAGATGTTATTAAGATAAAATGAGATCATTTGAAAACTAATTATATAACTATGTATGTTACTGTGCTCACCAAGATAAGTTAATTGGAATTATTAATTAGAATTAAGATTTGGTTCGTGACCCCAATTTCGTGCACGGCTGAACAAAATCCAAGCCATCATTTACTTCTAACTATACGTAATCGTAGCGTTCGGTGATATTAAAGCATGGGGCAATTTCAGAGATATTCACTGCTATGTTTGACCGAAAACTGGTGTTGTTCGGTCTCACAGCCAGGGTGGACGTGGCTAAAATGATGCCAATTTTTAATTTTTCTTGGCCATGTTCTCCACGTAAAATGGGGCACTTGATCGTTCGACGCGTCTCGCCTAGAAATCTTTACCATCTTTGTGATGATACATTTTTGTAAAACTTCTATCTTTTTCTCTGTGTTTTTGTAAAGTTGTTATACAAATGTATTTCAGCAACGTAAAGGTACCATTATAACGAAGTGAAGAGCCCAGCTGTGACCAACTATTTGCAACATGACGGTGGCCAGTCTGTCTGACGTGCACAGAGCTCAGAATGTCGTCAGCCCGTCGTGGGACACACTTTTTGTTCAGTTGATAGCACGCTCGACCGCCATTCCGATGGTCTTTGTTCGTATTCCTAGAACACTTTCTCGAGATCGAGACACTTAAGTAGTTTTCAGGACTCTTCACTTTTGTCCTATTTCTATCGATGAGAGAAATTAAAAAACCGAAGTCCTGCTTGTGAAAACCCCTTGCTGCGTTGAAGGGGTTGTTTGACTCGTTTCACGTATAATAAGAACAATTATGTTTCGCACGTCTAATTATAACTATAACAGTAGTAACTGCATGCTGTTTGCCGAATTGACATTCAATCTGACTCAAAAGTACACTACTAAGGTTCTAGACATAATTCCAAATACTGTATCTTTTTCTACAATTTTGCAAGCAGAACTGAAACATTTCAAATATAATATTTGTCTTTATAGTTCATGCTTTTGTACCAATATAATTTCTCAAAGGGTATTAATTAGTAACTTTTAAACACAAGGGGGCTATCCCGAGAAGTGCTGTTTTGAGAAAATCGAAGGTAAAGTCTTTGCCCCTTGTTCAGTTTCTTTAAAAGGCAAGGTGAGTTTTCTCTATAATCAAACAAATAAACACACCAGTGAAACCAAACTTCTCCTATAGGTAGGGCAATACCCACTTTTGGTGTGGGTAAAGATTACTGGAAGAGGTTAGCCGTACTTACTGACAGCTAGACTGGCAGTCTAGCCGTACTTATTCTAAATACGATGGCTAGACTGACCACTAAAAAAAATAGGCCTACTGAATTGTAAATATATATTTTTAGCGTGCAGTACCTAAAGTATTTGTATTTGAGACGAAACCAGGTGCCTTAATGACAGTGCATGTATTTTAAACCTCCTGTTTTCTGATGTTAATAGGGCCTAAGATAAGTACGGCTAGACTGGCTCGTTTCTGGAAACCCCTGAAATCTGGGTTAGCCCGCTTGTCCTAAAAGTGACCAATAGGGTGGTAATTAAGGCGACATCGTTCTCTATTGCACTAACATAACGACAATAATTATTTTCAAATACTCGAAAGACAGGAGGTTAAAAAGTACAGCATTTTCTTTTGGAAATTACTCTTTGTGTCGATTAAAGTGAAGCGGTGTAATAGGAAAGAATGCGGTCTCCACTTTCGGGTATTTCACCAGCAAATAGGCCTACATTGTCTGTAAACTGCTATTCGTCTAACTCTATTTGTAGTTCTAAGTAAGTCAATTGTCCTGTCATTCTAACTGTCCAACAGAAATAGATGGCCTCTCCCCTTCCTTCCTCCTCACTCATTACACTCCGTGTGACTGTTTGTCTCCCCTTTTAAGTTGTTGTTGTTGTTTTTTAAAGAAAGGCTAAGACGTATGAAAAGACAAAAACATACCCCCACAACAACAACAAAAAAACCCAAAAAACAAGTGAGATACAAAAAAGCAATTTTAAAAAACCAACAACCAAAAAACCCAAACAGAACCCAATGCGTTAGGTATTCGTAAAACCAAAACAAAATATTATAAAAGACTCCATGATGGGCATGCACTCGCCTTTATTTGACACTAAATAAGTAGGTTGACATAAGCAGCGTGTTGACTTGAAGATGAGGAGACATTACAACTTGTACAGCTCAGCCATTTTACCTGTAGAGGTCACGAGACGCCTATTATACTGTTTAGACTCGCTACAGCAGATCGGAGATCGAAATCACAGTAGAAAGTTCAGTTAATAAGATGTTTGATGAGCGTACGAACTTGCCGCGAAGATAGGTCGATCAATACTCGAACAAAGAAGTGTTTTCGCTTTTAAAAACAAGATCTCAGTCAGTTTTCACTTTGTACCTTTAACAGAAAGATGGCAATTTTAGCTCTTTTGCTTGGTCGACCTAAAACAGAGTAATTATAAAAGAAAAGGAGAAAAATAAACCCGCGCGGCG
>NW_004797317.1:117128-121252 GCF_000002075.1 Aplysia californica | reverse complement strand
CTCTCTCTCTCTCTCTCTCTCTCTCTCTCTCTCTCTCTCTCACTCCCTATGTTGGTTTCTTTGTCTCCCCATCCCTCAGCACCCACTGACTGGCGTCGGGTCGGAGTGTCCCTCCTTACCCTCAACCCAACAAGAGAACCCTTTCATTCTGTTACATTACAGCATTTCCTCTTCTATTCTTGGCAGTAGTCCCAAAATGCTACCTCGTTATCTGTCCCAATCTGCAATTTAGTTCCAATGAACTGACAAATCGACCAAGCCCATTCACAAGAAAAATTCTTTTACGCGTACTTGATTGCAATTATCTTTTACTCCCCTTCCAAAAGATTCCGGCTGTTTCCATTCTGTCTGTCAGGGTCAACACAGGCTGAGTGGGATGTAACATCCCAGCGCCGAGACTAAGAAAGAATTTTAAAAAATAGAAGTAAAATAAAATGGAAAAAAAACCCACTTCCTCGAACGGAAATCAAACCCACGCCTATGCATGCAGAGTTGAAGTCAACCCCTTACTCATTGTGGAGTCGGTTATCCAGTAGTTAGGCTCTCGTTCTTGCAAGAGACCGTAAATACGGTATTTATAATCATTGATTCTTGCAGCCGTAAGGCTGTGGGTTCGAATCACGTCTGGGGTCCGACGTTGTGTTCGTGAGAAAGGCACTTTACCCGAATCGTTCTCACTATAACCAGCTGTAGATAGCTAACGAGCGTTCCAATTTGTTAGTTTTAAGCGCTTGATGATAAGGTTAATCAGTTGCATGCGCTGTATGCTTCCTGAGAAGCCGAGAAAGTTTTTGAGTGTTCTGGGGTCTGCTGGGGTAATAACAAATAGTGTAAAGCGCATAGAGCTTTCTATCAAGCGGGTATATGTGCAAAAGGAATCATGCTTATTATTATTATCGCTCCACAAACGTGAAACAGATTTCTCTACATTGGAATCGAAACAGCATGAAGATAAAATATATACTATCAGATGACTATAGAGCATTTGCATTTGAGTCCATAAGCGCGAAATGTTGTTCGCCTGGTGCAGGTCCCATCTCCCATTTGATTGTATAATAGTTTCGTATCGGTATTGTTACGTATTTTACCCCTTCGCTGCCTGATCATCAGCTTTCTTTTTTTGAAAATTCCACGCAATGCCACACTGGACGACTTTGAGATGGAAAAGTCGTTTGTTGTTATTTCCAGAATCGAATAAAAAATAATAAAGAAAAATTATAAAATGTTATGTCTACAAACTGCAGAAAGCGATGATGGTCATATAAAGCAGAAATACACTTTTGCTCCAAGTCCTGCCTCTATTCTACTGGAGAGCTTGTGTCGGCCTCGAGCCTGACAGTGAAGGGTTTAATGTCTTTTTGGCCATAGCGATTATTGAATTGCGGTTTTCGCGAGGCATTAGAACTTTAAAGAATAAACACTTTAATTTCTTTCGAAATTCCAAGAACTAGTGCTACGACATGAAAGTGTAAGTTATTATAGATATAATTAGAAACCGACAATGAACGAGACGTCGAAATGTTCGTTCACAGTATGGGGAAAGGTAGTGAAGTACCAAGAACAGTCCAATTTTGTGACAGTCGCATGTTTTAAGGGAGAGTGCAGTGTATGCGTTGACGAACACTACACTGAATTCGATCTTTGGTTTTGTTTTACGTTCTTCTTTTTACTGTATTGTTTCTATTTTTCCCTTGTTGTCATTTAGTTGGGTTGTTGTTGTTTGTTGGTTTGGGGTTGTTTTTTTATTTGGGGGGGGGGGGTTGTGGTATCTAAACATGAAGGCGTAATATGTCTCTGCTTAAGTCCGCCTCTGAGTATATATGAGAATGGATTGGAGGGGGGGGGGCAAAATTGTAAGTTCATTCGTCACTTTAATTATTTTTCTACGCTGTATTGTTTTAAAACTATTTGTGGCTCGAGCCATCAAGGCAGAGGCCACAAATAAAGCTTAAACAATATTGAAAAGGCATATAAAAAACAGACAGCACCTAAGTTTCAGTCAACCACTCTCTGAAAAGTTCAAGGATGTCTCGAACCAGGTAACCCCACTCTCCAAGGTCCTCAGAGTGACAGGTACAGAGATGACTGCGCTCATTGACAGTTCTCGAATACCGTCAAGATTATCGCCCATCCACGCGACAGACGCCATGAGAGCTCTCCAATAACGACAACACAACTATTTACCTTCGCACTTCTCTCACATTAACACTAAATCTAGATCTACATATGATTTATATCACTGCTCTGACAGTGCCAGTCGACAGCGCACTTTACCTCCTTACCGCCGTGGAGAGGTTATTGAACGTCCATGAACTGACAACAAATGGAGAGAATGACTTTCAATTACCTACTTATCGTGAGCATAATCATTATTTATTGCTACACGCTGCCTTGACTGTTGTTGTTTTTTCATCTTCTCTAGACTTTCACAAAAAAGATAGTTTTTTACGAAGTAAAAATCTATGCTCAATTAAAATTCAAAACAGAAGCAACAGAAACAAACAAAAATATAAAACAAGCAAACAAACAAACAAAAAACAAACAAACCCTTCCCCAATTGGATTTCGAACTCATGACTATGGTGTGCAACTGGTATGAACTTCACTGTTGCACCACAGACGCTGGTAAGGATAAAATAGCAGCACATAAAAATCAGCATCGATCAGTCTCGAATAAGAGCGAACACTTCGACCATTTTACGTACACTGGCCTTGAACTGCAGACAACTGCTTGAGGGCTCTCGTGGCCTGGGTTCGAATCCGGGTAGCGACCGAAAAATTTACTTCTCTAACATTGTCTCCTTTCACCCCCTTTCCTTCTCTTTAGCAATGTTCTGTCGTCTGCTTTCGTATCCTCTTTCTGCCCCTACCCCCTCACCTCCTTTGCCCTCTCCTCTGGGCTCGTGACTCTTTCTGCAGCCTTTTTACTGCTACTTTTCGACTCCTTCTTACCGCTGTCTTTCAGCCACACCCCTGCTCTTCTGGTAGGAAAGATCTACACCAAGCCTTCTCGGACAAGGGCGAAAAATGTCTGAGGGCCCGTGTGCAAGTTGCGCACGTTAAAGATTCCTTGGTGGTCTAAAAACCGATAAGAGTAGACTTCGGCCGCCACCTAGACAAAATTCAAAATTTTCTACCTACTGTAAAAGTTTAATGTTTCCTGCGAGCTCATGCGCTTATTATACAGTTACGAGCGCCGTAAAGCACTTACCACAAAAAAGACAACTGCCGAAAGAGTTCAGTTTGTGCCAGTTGTCAGTTCTACACACTAATAATTATTCATTAAGCTCCACTGTTCTTTGGGTGGCCCTCACTATGGTCCATTGCGGTACTAACATTGTGCCTGATACAGGGTGCCCATTGCGTATGGGATCGGGTCGGGTCGGGTCGGAAGGATGGCCCGACTAGTCGCCTGAAATCAAACGCGTTTGGTTTTGAGGCGACATGTTGGGCGCGATCAGCTTTGCCACGATAGCAGCTTTGCGCCCTCAGTCTGGCCTGCAAACCGACCCGACCTGACCCGACCCGACCCGATCCCCCAATGGGCACCCTGTATCGGGCGCGTCTGGGAGAAGTCTTGTACTTAAGAGAAAATAGAAGAGGTGAAGTGGTCGTTAAACTAGAGACAGCGCTGGACGTAAACAGAAGGTGGAAGGCCGGGAAACTTTGGAAAAAAGGGTGATAAAATAGGCTGCTCGTAAAAAAACAGACAGTTTTGCGAACGTTCCAGACAATGTAATGTAAATTGCCATCATCATCATCATCATCATCATCATCATCATCATCATCATCATCATCATCATCATCACCAGTCGCAGCGGTATAGAATAACGAGTTCTGACACCCCTACTCCCCACCCCCAATCCATCCTATTCCTTCTTTCCCATTTATCTCGATCAGCAGTCCAGGTGGGCAGATACATAGGCGTTCTAGACACAGCCCACTTAGCGAGACTGATTGCGCGGGTTTTTTTGTTTTTTTTTCTTCTGTCACTTTTTTCTTCGCTTTTCCCTTGTTTCAAGTCGTGAAATTCTCTTGGCGATGGTGTATGCATGGTGTGTGTGTGTGTGTGTGTGTGTGTGTGTGTGTGTGTGTGTGTGTGTGTGTGTGTGTGTGTGTGTATGT
>NW_004797317.1:115180-116785 GCF_000002075.1 Aplysia californica | reverse complement strand
TTGAGAGAGAGAGAGAGAGAGAGAGAGAGAGAGAGAGAGAGAGAGAGAGAGAGAGAGAGAGAGAGAGCGCGTTCATCTGCGGGCATATGTTTGTAGGGAATGTGAGTGTGGATGTGGTTTAAGAAGATGAACTGTTAACATGTTATAGACTGTAAAGTAAGACCGAATTTCAGGGGGGAAAAATTAACGCCATGCTAATTGAAAAACAACACACCATCATAATTAGCGAAAAGTAGGTCCTTTTTTGCTGCCTATTAAACAGAAAATGGTTTAATTGAAGGATGCAAAGCAAAAAGATATCCACAGTAACAAAGAAAGACAGGAACAGATCCCAAAACGCAGTAGTAGGAATTGGTCTTTAAGAACCCTTTTAGCCAAAACTGAATACATTAGAAAGTTGTATATCAAACTGCAGTATCAGGAATAGCACCCATACGACATAATCACCAAAGAATGTGTATATATCCTTATACCAAGGCACAGGTGAGAAAATAACTCTAATTTTGTATAAAGTTCTAAAGCAAAGACTGCTTAAGTCGTTTCGACGTGCAATAAGAATGAAACAAAATTACTGTAAATGCTCAATGTCCCAATTAAAACATGTAATATTAATGAATAATTGACTGTTAATGTTTTATGTCCACATTCCCATAATTAAGATCGTTTGAGAAGCAGGCTGTTTTATCCTGGCGTCAAGCCCAAGTATAAATGTTCAGCACACATCAACTACCCTCCCCTCCTCCGAAGGAAAAAAGAAGACAAAATATTTGATAAAATTTATTTGCTCCTAGACTAATCGGAAAGATGGCTGACTCTTCTATTTGAAAACGAAAATATTGGGGAACAAAATGCTCTGAACAAGTCAAGAGGCAAAATCTTTTGGATGCTATGTTATGTTAATGGAGTGTTTACCGTGCATTAAAAAAAAGTATAGTCATGTCAAGAGTGATCAGCAGACGGGTAAAGTAAAGTAAAGTTGTTCCCACATCCGATCCGGGAATTGGGGATTGCCTTGTTAGTGAGACTTCATGGGTCTTCGGCATATTGAGGTACGTGGCCAGTTCCTTTCCACGCCACCTTTACTCCCCCAACTCGAAGTCAGGTATCCATTAATGCTGGGTGTGCAGGAGGAGGCGAAAAAAATCCGTGTCTGAACCGAGGCTCGAACCCGGACTTTCCGTTTCGGAGACGAGCGCACTAACCACTCCGCCACCCCATCCTCTATTTTAAAAACGAAACAAAAAGTCCTTCTCAGCACCGGTGTTGACATTGTGATCTGAACCAAAAAAATGTAAATCGTGGAAGAATAGGAAAGGGGGGGGGGTTGTTGGTCTTTTTCGGATGTATCTAAGATACTGACGTGTTTTGTATTCAATCTATCTTTGACATTACAACAAAGGCGAGGTTTTAGGAAAGATCAAAGAATGTTTCGGGCAGTAGATATTCGAACACACAGTTGTGGTTTTTTGCTTATCTAAAGGTGCAAAGGATTTAGCTCGTACATATGAAATTGTTAACGACAACTTTCTGTTATTGGCCGTGCGCGACAGTAGATCTGTCACATTAACCCACACCTTCCCCCACCCCCACAACTCACCCCACCCC
>NW_004797317.1:111503-114122 GCF_000002075.1 Aplysia californica | reverse complement strand
GAGGGAGAGCTCGAGACAGGAAGCGACAAGGAGAGACAGCAGGGACAGACAAAGAAGGATAGAAGTCTTAAAAAGCTATTATATTATAATATATAAAATCAATGGTCAAATACGAAGAAGGAAATAAAATAAGCTCGTTCGAACAAACGGAAATGCCTATTGAGTGTGTCCGCAGGCTTCCAACAAAAGCATCAAGGGAACTACAATAAAACCTAATCAATAAGTGCTATAAATAAGAGACAAATAAAATTGTGAAAAGTGAACAGCACTTTTACCACACCTACCAACCCACATCCTTTCCTCTCAAAGTACCGCATTCAGCGAAGATGAATAGCATTGCCATAAATTGGTTCTACATGATATTATTATGGTATAAACACATAGCATTTCCAATAATTGATTTCTGAAGCGGAGACAGCCAGCAACAAGCCAATAATTACTGTGAACTGCTCACGATGCTGCCTTTTCAACAACTACTATAGAAATACTACATGCGTATACTCTTCACAATCTGTATTCTTCCTTCTTTGAGCTCTCTGCTTCTTTTGGTGGGTCTACAATACATCGACTAAGAAAATTGAAAATATTTTGGACAAAGAAAAAGGAGGGGATCATCAGCCCAGAGATAGATTCATGAGCTCTGCTTTGAACGTCTCCCTCTCAGGACAGGTGACACATCTGTAAAAACTGGGGGGGCGGTCATAATGTATGTCACATAACCAGAAAAAAGATACTCTTCCCCTACTACACAAATTGAAAAGAGATTTCAAAGAGTATGAGCCTCCGTGTTCGAATTTACGTTTCGCCTGTGTAAAGTTGGGTGACTTTCTCTATCACTCAAAACTGACGCGAGCAACCAGAACTGATTGTCTTCCAGAGAACCAAGTCATAAGCTTAGAATAGCAAGTTATTTGACGTGAGCATGTTTTGGCAGAAGTAAACTTCGACCTCCAGTTCCTAAAATTAGTTAGAAGCGTTTTTCGCACATGACATCACAGAAACTCAAATGTGACCCTACAGAGAGTGGAGACTTTAGGGGGGGGGGGCGTGAAAGGTCAAGTAAATTTCAAATAGAGTGCTAAAGTTTAGTTCAGTTAATGTTCCATCAGTTATGTTTACCGGGTGTGCGTAATAGGTCAAGTAAGTTTCAAATAGAGGGCTAGATTTTACTTCTACTTATGTTTCAACAGCTGTGTTTACCAGATAACAAAGCGCAGCATGAGAAAACATTTCCAATCAAACATGACACAAATAGTCCAGCTCTCACGTCTCTCTGGAATTGTAAGCACATATTGGCCTAAATGGGGGGGGGGGACCCACTTTCGCTGGTAAAAAAGTTTACCCTCCTAGCGAATAAACAGTTGGCTAACTGAAGTTAAGGCACTCCTTAAAGCTTGAATCAATACCCAATATGTTTTCTTAGCCTCACTAGTAATGAAGAGTTCCCCACGGTCGTCTGCAGCGCACTTTTAAGTCAGCCCCCCCCCCTCCTCCTCCATCTTTCTTTCCCCTTATCTCAGTTCTTCATCATTTTTATCTCTATCAACCGCTCTTTTATCAAACAATTTTTTGTCCTCGTCTCCTTTTTCTCCCAGTTTATGGGCCACAGTCCAAACGCAATATCTCCGGGAAACGTCGTCATTGTCTGGTCGGAGGCGGCTATCGGCTGCTGCTCCTTCCTTCCTCTCTGACGCCTGGGAGGGAAACGTGTTCTTTTCGCCGGGCCAGACGTGGATAGCAAACCTAATGTTTTCCCGGCCGCTATTAGTTCTACAACTCATTTCTTCTAATCTGACCGCAATTTCCTTCGGTACCCTGGCTTTATTTGTTTCCTATTTGCGTGTTGTTGTTCCTTTTTTTATAACTTTCTTAACACTTAATTTTTTTAAAATGAAATTGCCCCCCACCTCCCATTCCCCCAAACCCCCTTTTCATTTTTTCACGTCTTAGTCGTTCCTGACGATTGCTTTTTGACAATGATAAAACATAGTTGGGATTTTTTTTTCATATCCGAGCTAATTCAATGAGTTGACATGTTGGTCATTTGTTAACGTTGCTGTCGGTGTTCTTGTACTCCAGCCTTGATTTACGGATATCTAGGGCAAACAGATTCCTTCGCATATCTAACACCTCTTTGTCAAAAGGAATAATAATTCGTGTCCTTGGTGAGACTTATAAATATTAGTATCATCATTGGAAGCAATGACAATCAGACCAACTTCCTGCCGCGAGAAATACAATCATCCTGAATCATTTCTCAGATATCAACAGCTATTGCGACTGCAATACAGGCGGTCAAGAAAAATCGCAAACGAAAAGCCAACATACATGCGCTTGCTTTCAAGAAATAGAGTAGAGTAGTACCATAGGGTGGGTTAGGTATTAACAGTAGTTCTGCAAATGTGTCGACATTGGACAAACAGAAATCTCCAAACCGTCGTGCTTAAGCCCCGTTTACACGCAACGATAAATTGTCAGATTTGTCGTTTGCAAGAACTGTCCGTTTTATGGAACTGTGTAGTCTATTTACACATTCCAATCAATCATCCAGTTTTCTTTCGATCGGGAAGAGAGAGAGAGAGAGAGAGAGAGAGAGAGAGAGAGAGAGAGAGAGAGAGA
>NW_004797317.1:109138-110794 GCF_000002075.1 Aplysia californica | reverse complement strand
CGCCCAAAAAAAGAAAGAAAAACGGAAGAAAGAAATAAAAGATTGACCCCCCAAAACCCAACAGAGTACAACTTCGAGAAGTAATATAGACGAGTTTTGATTTGAATGTACTTTGTTCTTTGTTTTGTCCTATTCGCGTAGAGAATATTGAAGTAGTCACCTTTGAGAGTCAAACTCCTGTAAGGATATTGCGTTTTCTCTCGTTTTAGTTTTCTCCAAATGGAAGAATATCACGGAAGTTTGGCACGCACACGCAAACATGAGATAAATAAATAGTGGAATGATCGTACTTACATTGTCCTGGCTCACTACCCGACTTAGCGGGGAATTCCGCCATTTATATTGACCTCCACTGACCTCGGACTCCCATTTCGAACTAGAGTCCCCATCCACCCTTCACGTCGACCGTTCTTCTTCCCTCATTTATTACTTTTCTCTCTTCGCATCTTTCGCGGCGTGGCAGTGGTTTTTATCTCTCAATAACTCACGACCCGAATGTCCCTCGCCCTTGATTGAGATCATTTCTCTCCCCTTGACTCGCAAAGCCAAGACGTAAATTCTCCCCAAACCTCACTGTACTCTGGGGTAGTTTGTTCGAAGAATAGAGGGAAACTTCATGGGTGCTTCAATACCACATGTGCAACTAACTGTACTACGTTACGTAACACTGTAGATCTAGAAACAACTAAAACAAAAACTAAGCCCTTTGTTCATGTTTAAAGATTCTGTGAAGTTTCTTGCAATAGACTGACCGATGCTTATTGCTCTCTTTTCTTTCCCCTTTTTTTTGTTGTTGATGTTTCATCCCGGGAACTCTAGTGATAATAATATGTGAAGCGTGCTGACAAAATGAGTTACTTCTTGGATTCGAGCCCTACGGAAATAGATACACCACACTTATAGGGGACATTTTTACAATTTATATGTGTGTAATAAAAAAAAGGGCACGTTATACTTAAAGAATATGGCATCAATAGAAAATCTAAAAATTTAACCATAGTGTTGATTTTTGGCCCATATCTCTATTAATTGTGGATTGCCAGAAGTAACTCATTTTGTCAGCATGCCTCACATAGAAGACAATGCCCAGGGTCATTCACAAATAATGTCGAAAGATGTCGGTGACCTGGCTTCTCTGTGAGTGGCCTCTGGGGTGTGTCCTTGATGACACGCTGACATTAGCTCAAGAACATGGTTCTGCTGCAGCTGCACAAGCAAAGACGTCCTGCTGTCTCAGTTTGTGAAGTATGATTTATCTTGTTTTTTATTACATCCATTATATACATATTATGGATTTTTTTAAAAATAACCTCTCATTAGGTCAGGCCTTCTGACACACAACACAACCTTTTCCTTTCTGCAGCAACTGAGAGAGGGTGGGTGGGTTTGCTGTTGACTAATTAACAGCAACAAGTAACAACACACTACATGAACAACATCAACCACCAGCATTGCAAAAACAAACCCTCTTATGGAATCAATACGATTGCTTTTTCTTCCTCCTTTTTCTTTTTTATCTTTGCCTTTCTTTTTGCTTAATTCCGCCCACACTACCCCTCATCTATCTATCTATCTATCTATCTATCTATCTATCTATCTATCTATCTATCTATCTATCTATCTATCTATCTATCTATCTATCTATCTATCTATTGG
>NW_004797317.1:106329-107953 GCF_000002075.1 Aplysia californica | reverse complement strand
ACATACATACATACATACATACATACATACATACATACATAGGCACATACAAACACACAAAGACGACAGAAGTATGGATCGATTTACAACGACCAAACTGCCTGGTCGGATGGCTTGATCGATAAATACTTGCACAGACTCGATGGAGAAAGAAGAGCCTTTGAAGTGGAATTTCCCCGGAAACTGAAAGCAACACATAAATGTGTCACGACGTGGTGGAATCAGGCACTCGTCAGTTTTGGGGCATATGGGGTTATTGGTATTTTCTTAAAGCTTGGGGTTTGGGGGTTTTTTTTTTCCAAATTTGTATATTGTCTGTTTTTTCATTTGAGTTTTCCAAATTTTATGTAACCAGACGGGGGGGGGGGGATGTCATGTGTGCACTGCCCTATATGTCTACGTGACAGAACGGCATTAAGGATTAGTGTCCGAGGCCTTCGGAACCTTGGTCTCTAGCGGCACAGAGGACGACTTCCTAACTGGATCTAACAAACCCCTCCTCCCCATCCCTCTCTCCTCCCCAGCTAATCGCGCCAACTTCCGCCAACAGACAGCCAAAAGGTCATCGTCTATGGTCATCTATGACGTCACGAGTCTTGTCACTGAAGCTCCCGCAATGTGTCGATAAAAGCCGATGGTAAATACCATATTGCAAATTTAGCTCTCCGGCGGAAAACATGTTTTGTTGCTGTTGTTTCCTTTCGAGAACCAAAGAAGCGCGTCAACGGAATCATTGTCGAAGTGTAACAAATATTTCACATTGTAGACAAATTCCTCAGATCTACATTTGATGATTTGATATATTCGAGGACAGCAAAATTTTCCTTCATGGACTAGCAAAAGCTACATTTTCTGTACGATTTGATCATACTATGCTTCAAAATCATGTCGATTTTCGGGGTCAAAAACTGAGGAGATTGATATACATTTGATGAAAACAACAAATCTAAAAGTACTACGCAATACGGGGTCACGTGGTTTGTTTGCACTTGGAATGCGATATGCCTTAGGGGACTTCCGGGTTAAATTTGACGAAACAAAGCAGACGCCAATTTGGCATAGTGAGAACTAGCGTCGCCATTAATCGACCCACCCGATTCGATGTGATCAGGCACATCGGGTCCACTTGACCAATGTGCTTGCGCTTAACAGGCAAACGCAAAAAAGTACTATTAAACCTGAAATCCCTTCCAACTTGGAAGATTTGTATATAATTTCTGTCCAAAAATATATCATAAGGAATGAGATAATAGAAGAAATATTATACTTCCGTTGATCTCTCTTGAAATATTATTATTGATACGAACTAGCAGATCTGTTGTTCGGTCGTTTTTTCTCGTCTTGAAAGAATATCTGCTTTTCTGGAAACAACATCAATGGTACTATGATCCTAAGCTGCATGAATTAAGGCAGCTGGTTTTTACTATTGCCTCGTCTTTTTGATGAATAAAATCTAGCATGCTCAAAGAAAGAGATTGGAAATATTTTGCATTAAAAAGATCAAGCCAAAGGCTCCAATATGCTTTGAGGTGATACAAGCAACTGCATAATGTGGCATTTTAGAGATCAATAGAAAGTTCTCTCTCTCTCTCTCTCTCTCTCTCTCTCTCTCTCTCTCTATCGT
>NW_004797317.1:103712-106229 GCF_000002075.1 Aplysia californica | reverse complement strand
AGAGAGAGAGAGAGATCATCTTTCGAATACTTTAGTTCAGTGCTTGTCAACATTATGTCTTATATCAGCCAGCCTCCACTTTTTCCACCTGGCGCTTAATTTTTTTGTACCGCCCACTTACATGAGGATGCATTTTCAATCGGGAAAAAATACAATCAAACAAATATTAAAACAAACAACACAAAAAAACCAACAACACCTGTCATACATCTGTGTTCACTAATGCCGAACAAAATGGGCAAATCGCTTTAATACTTTGCAGTCACACAGCCAGCAGTACAAAATACCCCATCTGGTCACCCAGCCAGGAGAGTCACTGACTGGAACGGAACGTATAATTTTCACTGGCGCATTATTGCGCGTCAAGTGACCGCAAAGTGTTAAAAGTTGTGTAGGTTGGCAGGCACTGCTCTATATTGTCTATCTAAGAGTCTGGCTGTGTCTTCATCAAACGATCCCTTAATTGTATTTATTGTTTGTTACTCTGTTGTAACACCTCTAAGCTTCTGGCGTTCATATGACCTTAGGCAGTTGCGAGCGCCATAAAACATCTGCTAAAAATAAACGATCCCCTTATTGTATGTCTCTGCCTGTCTTGCAACTTACCATGGGAAATTAATGATTCGTCGTGAAACGCTCCTTCTTTTTTACACTTTAAAACAAAAATGTAGTTACTGTGGTTTTTACATTTCCATCGACACAAATTAGGCCATTGAGGAGGTGGGCTTCGACCATGCCTGTCAGGGCCAACCCGGACTGAGAGGTACACACAATCCCAGCAGAAAGACGACAGTGCTCATATGACCTTATGCAGTTGCGAGCACAGCTTAAAACTCTTACTAAAACAAAAGCAGACAGACCGAGATACCCGATAGAAATTTTCCCCACACGGGAATCGAACTCGCGTCTTCTTCCTGTCGTGACGGAAGCATGCCAGTTTATCACAGATTTCGACTGTGCCTGCATGATGGAAAATATCACTGACACTCTCAAAAAGAGTAGATCTAAATGAATGATTGATAGTATGAATTGAATTTTATTTTTTAATTGTTTTCAACGAAAGAACATTCATTATTAAAATCTTACAGAGTAATTTGCTTTGATTTGCATACAAAAAGGAAGAAATATTGAACAACACAAGCTGAATTGACATTTTAGAGGGACTATCTCTATACCACTAATTTGAAGGTGGAGAATATAAAAATTAAAGTTAAAACTACATTGTTAAAGTGTTGCATTATGACTGTCATTAATACTCAAATACTTAAATGAAATTGTGACAAACAGGACCTGTGACAAACTGGGCAGCCCCCATCGTGACAAAGCGCCTAACTGCTACACAACACCACAGATGCCGGTCTTTCATCTCTTTCAGTTCATAAAATAAGCAATTTGCATTTATTGTCACCAGCAGCCTGCTGTATCATTATCGCATTATCCCTTGTGAGCATCGTACAGTGTTCACAAGGAATTTATGATCAAGACAATGACAATGTGCGTGCAACGCTACGGTATTACCCAGCTGTCACACACAGTCGTGAGTGTGTCCAAATTACACACTGCTACACCTGACGCGAGTGTGTCCAAATTACACACAGCTACACACTACACAGTCGTGAGTGTGTCACCTCTACGTAGTCGTGAACAGTACACACTGCCACACCTGACGCGCGTGTGTGTCAAAATTACACACAGCTACACAGTCGTGAGTGTGTCTGTCAACTCTACATGCAGTCATAAGTGTGTACAAATTACACACATTTACAGCCGCGAGTGTGTCAGCTCTGCGGGCAGTCGTGAGTGTGTCCAAATTACACACAGCTACACATTCGCAAGAGTGTTAAAACTACACGTAGACCTGACCTGGAGGTTTCATCTCTGACTCCGGGGTTGACGTGTAATGGCCATCCATCCTTTCACACACGGAAGCAGATAGATAGATAGATAGATAGATAGATAGATAGATAGATAGATAGATAGATAGATAGATAGAGAGAGAGAGAGAGAGGTAGAGAGATAGAGAGAGAGAGAGATAGGCAGGCAGACATATCAATGGAGAGACAGCAGACAGACAAACAGTTCCTTATAGATAGATTTAAAAAATCAAGCCAGCCATCCACTCAGACAGAAAGATAGATAGATAGAAAGACAGATATATAGATAGAAAGACAGAAAGAAAGACAGACAGACAGACAGACAGACAGACACAGATAGTCGTGAGTGTGCTAGCATTTACACACAATTGAGAGTAAACCAGCACTACACACAACCCCGCTCTATCAACCCATGAGTCAGAGATGCAGACTACATAGACACATAGATATTATATACACAGGCACGCGCAGAATTAGCATCAGATGAATATTTCTAACGGTTGTTACACTCTAGATGTGGCTTTTGTTCAGAGCACAGATGTTATATTCAGGGGAAACACAATGCTGTGATGATAGAGTGATCACTGAGACGTTTTATGTTTTCGTTTTAATACTTCAGTGACACACATACCCTACCCACTCC
>NW_004797317.1:99008-102172 GCF_000002075.1 Aplysia californica | reverse complement strand
ACATACATACATACATACATACATACATACATACATACATACATACATACATACACATACACACGTATGTACGCACACAAATCTCGCTATATAGATAACTAACATACAAACACATAATATAGTCGCACCTGCTTTATCGACTACCTGTCCCAAAGTCAATCACCTGTACATATGACCACAGCCCCCTCCCTCCGAAGGTATTTCTATTATAACAACCCTGTCTGAAAGGACTACCTGTCTAAGAAGACTACCTTTCTGCTCGGCAATGGGTCGTCATGTTAATGTACATTCATTGTGCCTCTCTTCACTCAACAGAGTATCACCTTATAACCGTTTGTGTTACAACAACAACAGCAACAACAACAACAACACCAGCAGCAGCAGCAACAACAACAACAACAACAACTACTACTACTGCAACAACAACAACAACGAAAATAACAACAACAACAACAGCAACAACGACAACAATAGTAAACTAACAGTGTGTCTTCTCTGAAGCAAGATTCTCACCTGACAGATCTAAGAATGTACGGCAGCTCTGCTTGGTGAGAGCTCATGGTCGGGCTGACGTCACTCCCGGGGGGGTCTGCCGAGTGACTGACGGACAGTCCGATAGTCGCCGCCACTCGCACAGCACTGGCCAGCACCGACGTGTCTAACGGCTGACCGTGCTGTTGCTGCTGCTGTTGCTGCTGCTGCTGCTGATGCAGGTGGTGGTAGCGACCTACGGGCTTCTGGAACTCGGCGCCTCCATGGGCAAAGCTGGCGCTGCAGCTGCGGATGATTTTGGTACCGGAAGTGTCCGGTCCGGCTGCGGCGATCGAGCCACAGGAGACGCGATGGCGCTTGCTGGACACCGGAACCTCCACTTTGGCGGTCGGGTGGGACACACAGGAGCACGTGACAACCAAAAATAGAACTGGAAACAATGTCCCAGGGTAGTAAAATGTGTTTCGGGAGGCAGCAGTTGAGGATGATGTTTCTGCCAACCGTCCCTTGGAAACTAGAAAGTTGTATCCGGCTGGAGGACGGCGCCGGAAGAGATTTGATGTTGCTTGAGTTGAGACTCGTGATTAATGACTGCCCCTGCCCCAAACACTAAATGGTGAGAGGCTGGCTTCTCTACGCTACTGATTTATTAACCAGCCGTTTCCGCCTTTACCAGAGAAAGTTTCTCATTTCAAAAACAGTATGACGTAATGTTTCAGTCCCGCATACGTGAAGGAAAACGGTTTTTAAAAAAATCCCAAGTGAAAGATAAATGACCTACGTTCAGGCAGCAAAAGAGGAGCAGATGGAGTCTGGGATTTGACGTTGTTTTCTCACTGTGTTACTGGGCCAAACGGCGTCGAAAACCACCAAGTCGGGGTGTATAAAAGAATTCATTAAACGAACACATTCCTCCGTGTGATAAAGCTTGTGATAGATACTAGCAGAAGAAAATCACATCTCTGTGTATTGAATGCTGTTGTCCCAGACTTCTCCTAATATGTGTACAACCTTGGACACTACGTTATAAAAGAGAATAAAGTCCTTTTTTATATTTCTTTGACAAGTCTGTTGATTAAGAGAATACGAAATAAAAACAAAATAGATTGAACAAAAACTTTTACATTCCAAAATCAAGGAAAATAATGAATCGCTCATCAAATACGCCCAATGTTTACGTTGAAAAGAAGTAAAGCTTCTTGTTCGAATCGTATTAATATCTCTAAGGATTGAGAAATTTCGGGTCGGGGTGTGTGTGTGTGGGGGGGGGGGGGTCTCAGGAGGGAGAAGGAAGCAAAGTACAGACAGGGGAGGGAATGCATAAACAGTTTCGACATGGCATGACGCTTTTTCACATTTAAAAAAAACTTTGTTTGTTCTAGCATGCACTCCCCCCCCCCCCCCCACCGACCAACCCCCACATCACCGTCTTCTCCCTCCCTTCACAGTCTTTTTCGAAGAAAAAGAAAAGAGCATTAGCTGTCCTCTCGCCAAGCAATCACGTCTGTTCCAAAGAGGCAATCATCATCTAGCTATAATCCACTTGTCACGTTATGTCAAATACCTATACTTATTCTTCTCAAGAAAATCCTCTTTGAGGAAAAAGGGGCGGGAACAAAAGACTAATAGAACGGCTTAATGAATCCTAGGGGTGATTTGTTTGCACCTAATACTTAAATGATGGTGATAACGATTATAATAATCACAGGTAAAAATAATGAAAACAAAATTATCATTATTATAAGCAGAATAATAATATTACCGATAATAGTACAAGTAAAGCTGATAATAATAACCATATTAGAAAATAATCATAATCTTAAAAACAATCATTATCATAATGATTGGAATCACTATCACGATGTCAATGATGATTATAACTATTAGAATGTTTTCAATGACAAAATTTGAATAATTCCTGAAGCTTTTCATCATTACATTTGCAGAGTTTTTATCTGATATCATAAAGAAATAATCTCACGCTGACTTCATCATAGATAAAGCATACTACACAAAGACACGCTTTAAACCGACACAATGTATAATTTTTTGGTAGATCAAAGGACAGTGTACCTTTACTGGTTCCTTTTGCATTGTTTGGTTTGGCTTGGCTACTTTCTTATCCGATGCGATCGAGCAGATACGACTACGTATATACGTATATAAATGTGCACACCACCTATTTTTTCTCAGCCTTTCTGTCAGAAACTCATGAGAGGACTGCAAAGAGACCGCCTAAAATCTCAGCTTCCGATAGTATCTGTCTGACACTAACTTCTATGAGCTCTGAAGAATTATTTCCCCAAACCGCACCCACAACCCTCCCACCCCACACCCTTCCATATCCCACCGCAACCCCGTCCTTCCCCCACCCACCCCCCTCCTCCGTGCCCGCCTCATACTCAATCGATGACAGGAACGACGACTAACAAAATTGTCCTCCATCATGACTCCACACGAGCATTTGTTTGCACGCATGCGGAACGGAATGGCTGAGATCAATTTCATGACAAAGTCTCTACTCACCTCTCACGCAACCCTCTCAAGGGGATGGAGTTCCATAATATGTCTTTTGGAAGTACCAAAATGGGCGTGTTCTTTTCAGCAAAATTAGATAAGTTCTTCTTCTTCTTCTTCTTCTTCTTCTTCTTCTTCTTCTTCTTCTTCTTCTT
>NW_004797317.1:97685-98706 GCF_000002075.1 Aplysia californica | reverse complement strand
TTCTTCTTCTTCTTCTTCTTCTTCTTCTTCTCTTCTTCTTCTTCTTCTTCTTCTTCTCCAACAGGGTTAACAGCCTCCCAAAAAGCAAGCCCCAGGATACTACTATGTTCCTCAGTTCCTCAGCCATTTGCACATTTAATTCTCTCTACAGCCTGGGCTGAGAGGGATGCATCCCAGCAGAAAAACCGAGATACTTGATAAACATTCTGACAACTCATGTAGCGAACTCGGGTGTCCTGCGTGCTATAACCTAGCACTTAACCGCTACACCACGGACACCGGTCAGTTGTTGGAAAAATTCCGCTATACAACTTTAATTTAAGAGTGAAAAAGGGATTCCCACGTATTCACTCATTACAAGCTTCTTTTAATTCTAGGTTTTCTGTGGGATAAGTATAAACTAAGTACGTTTTTTTTGGTGGGTTTTTTTTTTGGGGGGGGGTGTTGTTTGTTGATGCTGGTTGTTGTTTTTTTAGACTTAAGTACTTATCCATTACCTTAAGTTACCCCCATAACTTTTATGACTTCGTTACATCCATCCAATATATATTTAAAAAAGCAATCTCTCATCTCTTGTGAGGTCACTAAAACATCAAATAATGATATGGTTGCCAACCGCTCTAGGACGTGAAATCAAATCCCCTCACATGTGAAAGCAGATGCAATCAAAGAGTCAGTAGGACACCAAGAGAAAGACATAATGACAGAAACTCGAGAAAAGGATGATCTCAAGATCAATCGTAACTTCCATCACAAACATTGATTGCTGCCCCGTTGTGAAACGTTAACAGCTGTACTCGGTCATCTTTAGATTACCTTCGTTCTCGGCGGGCCTTGGGTTCATACCCCTCACAAACCACTCTAAAATACTTACGACCAGTGTCAGTGAGTGCGTAATGTCATAATGTTATATTTTTAAAGGATCAAACCTTGTGTTTTCTATCCTTGGGGAGTGAATAGAAAACTTTTTCTTCTTCTTCTTCTTCTTCTTCTTCTTCTTCTTCTTCTTCTTCTTCTTCTT
>NW_004797317.1:92539-94334 GCF_000002075.1 Aplysia californica | reverse complement strand
AACGGCCACCTGTATAAGACATTCACCTGTTCTAACGGCCACATGTATAAGACAATCACTTATTCCAACGGCCACCTGTATAAGACAAGCACCTGCTCTAACGGCCACACGTATGCGTGGGTGTGTTTGTGTGTGTGTGTGTGTGTGTGTGTGTGTGTGTGTGAAGGGGGAATGGTCTGGTGTTGGGTAGTATAACGGATGTAAAGGGATGGAAAAGAGGTGGTGATGGAAAAGGGAGCGGGTATGGTAGAAGGTCTCGTGTGATTGAATGGTATGAGGTCTTTTGAGATGCTAGAAAGAATGGAGTTGTTGAGGAGGAATATGATGGTATAGGGATGGTAGTAAAGGGACAGTGGAAAAGGAGATGTGTGGGCAGGGAACTGGGGTGTTGAGAAGAGGAAAAAAGAAGGGGGGGGGGCGATGAATTTTGAGGAATGAAGAGATGGATTTGAGGATTGACGGGGCAAGGAACTGAAGCGGAAATGGGGTGAAACAGTGTTGAAGGGTGAGGAGGGAATGGGGTTAAGGCATGGCTCACAAAGGGAAACAGGAAATGGGAATCGCCGGAATGAGAAACGCCTCATGCCACGCGACATCAATGACACACACCTGTCATACGCTCTCGTTCGCCAGTTGGTGGTATGGGTTTTTTTAAAGGATGAAAACACTATTTTATTTTCATATGTTATTGAGAATGAGAACGAAATGGGATCGACAGATCTTGTGAAGAGATGGGCATGTTTCTCATCTGGACGACGGGCAAATTTCAAAATACCTTCAAATTATGGATGAAACTTATATATGAAATATTGTGTTCTTTAAAAAAAAATTT
This sequence comes from Aplysia californica, assembly GCF_000002075.1. Taxonomy (NCBI): domain Eukaryota; kingdom Metazoa; phylum Mollusca; class Gastropoda; order Aplysiida; family Aplysiidae; genus Aplysia; species Aplysia californica. Next base: position 93,502 of record NW_004797317.1, on the reverse strand, counting down.
CATAAGAATGAAACGCCACACCTATTCAACACTCAGAGCCACTGGTGTTTCCTCGTTTATAGTGTGCGATAGTAAATATCAGCTAAAGAAAGATCGACGTTTTCGATGCTATACCAGATGTTTAAATTTTTCAAAGCAGAAAAAGCAGGGAAAAAACTCACAGCAAAGTACTCACTGGACCCTAGTATGCGATGCGGAAAGTAAAAATGTCTACTTCCCTTTGGTCTAAATCCGTTGTCACCAAACTTGTATTTATTTTTAAGTGGGTCGAATAAGTTATACCATACGTGGATTTGTTCTAGCAATACACTTTCAATTAAATATATCCTTACAAAATATTTCCAATGTGAAATATCTAAACTTGATATTTCACATGTGAAATATAAAATCTTGAAGTTTCATGAGTGAAACATCAGCTGCAATTTGGATAAATTACTCCGCGCACTACTTGTATAATCGACGTATGACCTTCTGCAAGAAAATATTGACTTCAACTATAGTATTCCTAGACCATGCTACTGTGATATGGCAGCAGCTGTTTGCCCTTCTACAAAAACAAAAAATCGCTGTGAAGCATGATCACCATGGGCACCCAAACGAAGTGCAAAACATTCTTCGAAACTCGTGACTACAACTTGACAAATTTACTCGAAGGATAATTCATGATCTTCTACCACAGCTCATGTAATCTCATGTAATAAATTCTTTTTATTATATGTATTTTGATGACCAAGTCCCAAGCACGCTACGAACATTAATATCTTCCAAGTTTTTTTCCCGAATGGTGACATGTCGGATCCAGCTCACAGGCGTAGTTTGGTGACCCCTGACCTAAATGATTTGTGGGAGAGAAGGGCCGGGGAAACGTGTTATGGAGTCAAGAATTCGAGAGGGGGTCAGGAGAGAATGGGGAGTCGAAGATAAATTTGGAGGGGAATGGCAGAGAGAGAGAGAGAGAGAGAG
>NW_004797317.1:85846-90912 GCF_000002075.1 Aplysia californica | reverse complement strand
TCTCTCTCTCTCTCTCTCTCTCTCTGTCTCTCTCCTCATTAGGGCGTGGTGACCGGAATGATGGGGTATGGTACCCCGAATAAGGTCGAGGGAAACGTATCACCTAAAATATACCCGTTTGCGCAAAACTAGCCAATTTAGGTCAGGTTAGAGTACATAATATAATCATGTGAATTACGTTTGAGCACAGGTCATAAACAAGGATCCTCTTTATAGAAAGAGACCATCAATATATTCCATTTTGTTCCGTGAACTAAGCGTATATCGCCTCTACAGATGGCGGGTCATTAAGTAGCGCTCAGACCTTTTAGGAAGCAGGACCCTGGAATTTCTTCTTTATTTTTTCTTTTGTTTCGTGTTCCCAACACTACTCTTACTGTACACTATCATTATTGTTTCCATAGCAGATGGACTGGTTTAGAGACGTCGCACTCACTCAACAGTGAAAGGAAAGTCAATAATGTCTTCCTGCTAGCGTTTCGCTACAACAGAATTACAACGTTCTATCTGCTCAGTACTTAGTTGTGAGAAATTTGACGCCAAAGATTTTAATATCACATCATGTCAAACTTTTTCGAAAGCAATATTCTTTGAATATCTTGATAACGACTCCGAATAATCAGCTTACGATTTTGATAGAGCAGATTTGGTTTTTGATTTCATAGTCTTAGTAACTCGAAACGGCAAAAATGTCAGATAGAACTTTGTAATTCTGAGGCAGCGTATAGTCCTCCTGCTAGCATTTGTATCGATAATGCCTCTGTTTATGTTTCTCTGTTGTTATCCTGACGCTGGTGGATATCTGTGTGTTCTTCTGCCGCTCCTATCAATGTTTTCTGTTTGCTAATCTCTTTAGCTGTGTGAGAGTTGAATACCCAAGTGATTTACAGGGTAAACAAAACGGTCCATCTACGTTTAGACAACATGCCTATAATGGGACATTGTCATCTCTTTTCTGTTGAGTTCTCCCGGCGTTTTCGACTCTTTGAGAATTATTCAAAAGAAGGTTTCTATGAAGTATTGTGAATATAACTCCATACAGTAAGATGAGAATGGGGAATGGAGAAGGCGAGACGGTGAACTGTACGTTACGGACTACTTTTTAAGCCACTCACAATGATTGATTCGAGGAACTTTGCTAAAAGTATATATATCTTTTACATAGCGGAAAACAAGTATGCGCTGCACCACTCTCTCTCCCTCTCTTTCTCTACCATCTCTTTCTCTTTCCCTATCATTCTCTTCCACTCTCTTCTTTTCTTCTCATCTCTGACTCTCTCTTTTTCTCTCTCTCTCTAATTCCCCCCTCCCTCTCTCTCCCTGACTGCTTCTCTCTGTGTTTCTCCTTCCTTCTTCGTAACTTCACGATATAATCTTTCAAAAATATGGTTCTAACTGACAGTTCTTGTAGAGATATACCTAATGATTTTTTAAACAATTGAAGTCTAGGTACTGTTTATAACACAGCACCCTTTCAGTCCAAAGGAGAATGGCTCTTGGCAGAAAAGTAAAACGCTTTAATGCCAAAGACAAAGATTGACCCCCCCAAAAAAAGATAAAATACTAGGGGTTTTTTTTAACTGAAGGAAAATCTTTGACGATTCAGAGAAAAGGCATTTCAAAACCAAAAGATGATACAGATAGAAATCAGAAGATGGAAGTACAGAAGAAGAAGAGAAATAACTTTGACAGAAAAGAATCAAGAAAAGAAGTAAGTTACAGCTGACAAAAAAAAATCGGGTGGGGGGGGCGGTATACTTTGTCCTTCTTAGAAATCGTTTGCAGGAAAAGAAAGTCTATTATTGTGGTTACGTATTAACTGTTTGTACGTCAAATTGACTACCAATTTAGTCTCTGCAAAGGTTTAGATTAGAAGCATTTGGGTAGAAATCCTGGTAGTATAGTAGCAATAAATAGGATACGTCAGTGCTCAGAGTAAAGAAGGGAAAATCATGGGATTAAACGTAGCCTGGGGGCTCTCGATTCAAAAGCCCCGGGTTCGAATCTGGTAGCGGCAGAAAAATTTTCTTCTCTAAAATTGTCTCCTTTCACCTCTTTCCTGCTCTCTAGCGATGTTCTTTCGTCTCCACTTTCTGCCCCCAACCCCTCACATCCTTTGCCCCCTTCTCTGGGCTCCAGACTCTTTCTGCTGCCTTTCTACCGTTTCTCCTTGGCTCCTTCTTACTGCTGTCTTTCAGCCACACTCCTGATCTTATGGTAAGTAAGATCTACTCCGAGCCTTCTCGGACAAGGGCGAAAAATCTCGGAGGTCCCGTGTGCATGTTGCGTACGTTAAAGATCCCTTGGTGGTCCAAAATCGATAAGAGTAGGCTTCGGCCGCCACTCAGGCAAAATTCCAAATTTCCTAACAACTGAAAAATGTTTGGTGTGTCCTGCTCGCTCATATGACCTTATGCAGTTGCGAACGCCGTAAAACACTTACCATAAAAACAAACGTAGCTTCCAAAATGGCTGGTTAGCAAATTTGTCAAACTACTTAAACTTTGCGATCAGCAACGATTAGGTAGCTGTAGAGTTGAAAAGGGAAGAGAAGTTTTATTACATGAAAGAAACGTGTGTCACAGGAACCTCTTGTAGAAGGAAGGGGGACTTTAATGACTCCACGTTCGTGATGTGACGTAATAGAAGAGAGTGTAGAAAGATGTGAAAGCAAACACGGACAATAATAATTCAGTACAGTTTTCTTTGAAAAGAAGAAAGATACGCAAAAAAATCCAAGTAGAAAGATACACAAAAAGATAAAAGGAAGGCATTATTTATAAAACCGCAAAGAAAAGTGGTTTCAACAGAAACGTTTTTAAAAAAGCGAGTTTTACACTATAATAACGTAGACAGGAAAATTGGATGCTGTAATGGGTTGTGCCGGCGGTGGGAAATATCCAGGCGAATGGCATACTTACTGAGGCTGGCACAGAGGGAAAAACTAGGCGAAAGGAAGCGCATAGCTCACTAAATCGCTACCCTAGAATTTCAAAGTTCTATCTGCTCAGTACCTAGTTGTGAGAAATTTGACGTTAATTTTTTTGTAGTTTCACAACTTGCCAAGCTTTTTCGAATGCAACTCTTTGAATATCTTGAAAACGACTCCAAATAATCTTACAATTTTGATAGAGTAGAGAGAGCATTAGGTTTCTGACATCATGGTCGTAGTAGACGGCAAAAATTTAAGAGGCAACATTGTCCAGTCGAACCTGTGTAAGACGGAATCGCAAGGGAGCGAGAAAAAAATTCCTTCTTAGACATTTTCCGTCTTAGACAGGGGAATTTAGGGGGAGATGGAAAGGATGAGGGGGGGGGGGGAGAGTTCAAATACCCAGCCGGTGGGATCAAGGATCGCTTGTCCGATCGACAAGCAGTGGTCAAGACTTCAAACCTATCCATTGCTATGACATGCGTCAGTCTTACTTATCCAATTACCACCAGTGCTTGCCTTTCATAGGACCACTGTTTGACCTATTAAAAGCAGAAACGTTTGAACATCTCCTTTGTTTCCATCCTTAGCCCCACCCATCTGTGTAACAAGCACAGTCAACCAATGCCACCCCTCACTGCCATCACGTAACAACGATTCGAGGAGCGTTTTTCTCGGCTGGCATTGGTCAGTCTATTTCACACCTCTGGCTTCTGGCTACCCAAGAAAGTTTCCGTAGTGGCTCGGTACTCGAGCACTCTCAAAAGCAGTCGTGAGATTTCACACCCTCACTACCCTGACCATCTGAGGAGCTCAGGGTTCACATGATGGGGTATAGGGTAACATCTACCCCCAAATTGCACACCTACTCCCCTTCCTCGCCCAGCGGTTTAGTTCTAAACTCCTTGCCGTGGTGTTAAGTTTAGATTAGAGCCGGCGGAACCAAACTTACGAGTTTTGTTTTAAATCAGTGCTGAGCTGGTAAAGCATTTCCCGTCTTAGACTGGTGAAACCCTCGGAAGGGAGCGGATTTTTCTTTCCGTTTCCGCGTTGGATAGGTTTCCGTTTTATACAGGTAATTAAAGAGGAAAAAATCAAGGGGGGAGCGGGAAGATTCCGTTAAGACAGGTTTCCGTTTTATACAGGTTTCCGTTAAGGCAGGTTCGACTGTTTTACTTTTATTGGGTAGTCCCTTTACATAAATTCCAACTGACCTATTAATTAAAGGCTGCAACAGTGTTGTCGCAGTTTTCCAATTAGAACGTGATTTACGCTTTCAGGATATAATTGGTGGTTTAAGATAAATAGACTAGCCATTGGTCTCTTCTGTAATCCTGTGCAGTTGGAAGACGTTGGTGTATATGAAGAATCCAGTGGGAAACTATATAAGCTGCATTTTAAGAAAGTGGAGAAAACATAAATTCAAAGCTTGGAAGTCCGTATCTCATAGTGAGTACAGCACTTATTTTACCTTACATAGCACATGACTTAAGAGGGTTACCCGTAAGATCATTATGCGGAAAAGAAAGTTTGATTTTTAAAGACTGCAACAACTCGTTTTTAAAGTGCAACTTACCTGTTTGTTGTTTTTTCTAGTGGACTCTTTATACTATGGTTTGACGTATATTAGCCTTTTGTTTTTATTTTACAATCTTACAAGTTATCTGCCAGAACATGCAAGAAAAGCTAAGGAGAAGCAAGGGACGGTTTAAAAATTGAATAAAGAAGGCAGACCAATCCCATATTACACCTCAGTTTTATAAGACATATTAAAAGTAGCAGTGCAGGCTGGACCCTACGAGATACACAAAATGAGAAACGGTCAACAGCATTGAAAAGCGATATTACGCAAGTCTTCTGAGAACCATCTGAACACAAAATAGACCCCAAAAATAAATTATGCTGGTACCCTCAAGGACGTTCATAAAAAGACGGCCCGTGTGAGGGAAGGACAGAGAGAGAGAGAGAGAGAGAGAGAGAGAGAGAGAGAGAGAGAGAGAGAGAGAGAGAGAGAGAGAGAGAGAGAGAGAGAGAGAGAGTGGGGTTGGAGGTTGGTGGAGAGATTCAGGGAGAGAGAGAGGAGAGAGAGAGAGAGAGAGAGAGAGAGAGAGAGAGAGAGAGAGAGAGAGAGAGA
>NW_004797317.1:84102-85615 GCF_000002075.1 Aplysia californica | reverse complement strand
AGAGAGAGAGAGAGAGAGAGAGAGAGAGAGATAGAGAGAGCAAGAGATTCAGATATTCTCGACATGTTACTGGATTTCCTAGCAGTCACCTTAGGAAGAGAGTCTCGCTAACCGAATTACAAAAGAGAACAAAGACGGGCACACTTGCAGTTTCATACTGTGGCCACGACATCTACGACTGGGACGGAAAAACAACAAATTCTCTAGGGAGGAAAACGATTTAGAAGGGTGCTACAACGTTAAGATTATTTGGAGAGGCTGGCTTTGACCCAGCCTGTCAGGTCCAACCAAGGTTGAGAAAGATACAACATCCCAGCAGAAAGACAAAGATACCCAATGTTCTCCCCGAATGTGAATCGAAATCACGCTTTCAGCAAACGACAGCGAAGCTCCTTACCGCTACATCGCAGACGATGGTTGGTATAGAAGAACGCAGACCAGGGACGAAGCTTGCATCGATGGTAACGTAACCACCAACCAAGACAATGCTATCATCAGGGGACACGTTATAAAAAGAAAAGTCCCGTGGCTACAGCAAAGAATGAAGACGAAAGTGATAAGAACAGGCAGAGAGGGTAGACGAAAGTCAGTGTCAAACAGGTTCTTTGGAAGACATATTAATCATGTCTTCGGTTATTGTCCCACCTTTAGAGGTGTATCGAAATACGCTAAAGAGCACTTACCATATTAATCCCTTCACTCGCTTTGCACAAAGTTAGTTTTTTTGCGGGTAGGGGACTGGGGGGGGGGGGTAAATATTCTCGAGAGAGAAAATGAATTTTGGAAAACCTCTGAGAGAATTGAAGCGCTTCAAAAGGGGTGCGGAGTCATTTTCTTTTCCAGTCACCTTTTCTAAAAAGAACGTAGCATGGGGGAGAGAAAAGCCAGTGGGAGAGGAAAGGGGGGGGGGGATTTTTTCCCTTTCCATTTTTTTTAAAGAAAGAAGAGATACAGAGAAAAAGGTGCTTGCTCATTTTATCTCCCGCCGAAAGGATTTACACCAAACATGTGTTAGCGAGGCCGAAGCACGAGTTCACGGTGTTGTTCTCTGAGCCTTGTCGTCACGGACGCCACCGTCAGTTGCTGTTGCCATGGCGGAGCACGTTTGGCGTGGAGAGTACGACAGTAAGGGAGCCAATCGGACGCCTCCGCCGCCGTTTCCTGTTCCCATCGCCATTACGCCGTGAAGATACGAGTTTGTGCAAGTTGTAGCGCATTTCTCTGCCCATCTCTCTTTGTAATAAGCCGAACGAGCCCGCTTTGATCCATGCCAACATCTGTTGCCATCACTGATGGAGCATAAGTTCCCTTGTTGCTTCCCTTCATTTTCTCACTTCTCTTTCTTGCAATACCTTATTTTTTTAAACAGTTATTCTAGCATCCTTTACAAAATTATTCGTTTAAAGGCGTTAAGCTCAACAAGCTTCCAGTGTTTTCTTCTTAGCAGCTAGCATTGTAATCTATCTATCTATCTATCTATCTATCTATCTATCTATCTATCTATCTATCTATC
>NW_004797317.1:82455-84002 GCF_000002075.1 Aplysia californica | reverse complement strand
TATACAATGTATATATAACTCCATGACACGATACTGGAGGTAATAGAGGTTATTGCAGTTATGTTAATTGGTCTGTAATTAGGTGCGAGTCTATTCGTTTTTGTTTTTGTTTTGTCTTGTTTTTTATCCGAAATGACGAGTCAGTCGAGAACATTCCTCTCTGGACTAATAGTACATGTACTTACGTTATTCTAATCCTAAACAAAAAGACCACATAACGTTAGAGGAACGCTGATTATAATGGAATTGGTGACCTTTTCTTTTTAATTGTATTTCAAAATACAGTTGCATCAGAAACACGTTCCCATTTCTGTCTCCAGAGGGAGATATCATCAAAATCTTTACATTGACAATTGCGTATGCACTGAAGCATTTCTATTATTTTTAACCCTATCCGTACGCCCTGGTGTCTTTTTGTTTCCCCGGGGTTGTATTCTTCACATTTTAGAATACTTCTAGTACGAAGATCTTTTGAAACGTTCAGTATTTCTCATAAATCATTTTGACAGACTGCAAAGCAAAGCGTGCGGATCGGATAAACGAGTAAATTTTCTCTTTGGAAAGTGGTGGCACAGAGTTCCCCATGTCGTAAGGATACAATAGTAAAATACGACGTACGGATAGGATTTTTTTTTTAAAACCCACATACGCGCCCAAAAAGAACGTGCTCTCAGACCTTTGTTGAGTGCTCGTTTGTACATGGAGGATACAAAAACAAAAACAGGTAATTTTCTAGATAACACTTTAAACGTGTCCTTCCACCGACAGACAGATTGATGACATTCCGTTTTGAGAATTAATTCGACAGGGAGTATGAGAACGGCAGCGTCGATTTAGAACCCAAGTTTTAATATGTCCCATGGAGAATATCATTTTGCCAACGAAAACAATGACGACGGACGAGAGAGAACACACACAGTTATTTAATTTTCTGTCTTTGGATTGAATTTTTAGAAACAATACGGACTAGATGAATGAAACGTTCCTTTTAATCGAAAGTTTCAAGGAACGAACACACGCGTAGATGACTATTTTAATATTAGGAAGAAAATTAATCTATTCGCACTGCCCTTACCGATTCCTTTTTCTTACAGCGAAAAAGCATCCACAATCACAACTTTCCGTGTGAAGTACAACAACACTGATATCAGAGTAAAAGATGGAATAAAATTCAACAAAAATAGTTTCTCAAAGTATCAGGCTCACACGTGATCGCGCGACTGTCGTTTCGTTCTGTGCCTAGCTGGAACACCTCACTGTTGGCCGTTCGCGATGCGCCTCACGGATTTCCTCTCTCACTCATAGACTCACTCAGCCTCTCACGCGCGGCGAAGAACAAATCGAGTGGCCACACAGGCAAGGGGAAAGACGGGCTCTCGTGGTCCCTTGCGATTACGTCCCCTGGATGTGACAGGGGCGAGTAATTGTATCTGTTGAGTGGGGGAACCTCTTGTTTCTGTGAGTGCGAGTGTAATTTGTTAGGTTTTAGTTTCGTTTCGTGTTTGAGTGTCGATGTGTATTTGTGTGAGTTTGTGCGTGTGTGTGTG
>NW_004797317.1:79791-81368 GCF_000002075.1 Aplysia californica | reverse complement strand
TGTGTGTGTGTGTGTGTGTGTGTGTGTGTGTGTGTGTGTGTGTGTTTAACTTTGTGTGTGTATTTGTGTGTGCTTCTCGTTAAGGAAGAAATGGTGACAGTAGCAGTTACTGTTGTCGATTAAGCTGTGAGTGTTGGTACTGGTGTTGCCGCTGTTACGATCGTCGATGCTGTACTTATTATCATTATTGTTGTTGTTGTTTATTTTTGCTGTGGCTGTTGTTGTTCATTTACGAAGAAGAATGTGCTCCAGGTAGGGGTATAATTTTATTATATCCTCTATCCCCAAAGGACTGTGCAAATTTCATCTCCGGGCTTTATAATACATGTTTCCAATTGTAGCGGTTCCCACTTCGGTATTATTTGCCGGGTAGGTAGGAAGGGGTTGCCAAATTTTGACTTTTAACATCATAACAAGTGAGGTGACCAGACAACAATGTCAAAGTTGCATTGCCAAGGGGGTCTTAATGTTTGTGTATCATATGTGATACGCTGATATCTAGAGGGATACATTATAATTTTTCCTTAACGAAAGTATAGATCAATGTAGTTTGAAAGAAATAAGGAAAACTAGACATTTTATTCGTCTTCGTGTGGGGCTGGGAACCCACAAAATGTTTTCCTCTGTGGGTGGTAGGTAGTTGCTGTGATGTGGATTTTTCTTTCTTTCCTGTCAAATATCTATCGATTCGTTCTTGTCTTTCCTTCTCTTTGCACGTTACTTTTTAGTAATACCTCGCATTGTCGGCGCCTGATTTGATAAATGTATGTTGCAATAAGTGACATAACAATCTTACTAAAAGAAAACAACAAGAAGAGACAATGTGAAACGAGCGATACAATCTAAGAAACACATTAGGTTTGTTGAAGAGTTCGGACATGGTTACCGCCTACAGGAAGTGCGTGTTGATAATTATAATAAGGCCCAGCAAGCGTGAAAGAGTCAACGCTGTAGAAATAGCCACCCACACAGGCATTTTTTCTACGGGATACGGAGGAAGACGAAGGCGTGGGTGGAAATGGAAAAAGGAGATAAAGACAGACTGCATGCAGAGAATAGACAAGCTAAACAGGACGAAAATTACTGGGTTGAAAATTATGATGAAACAATGAAAGATCTAACGAACGGGATATATAAAAGAATGTGCAGCATGCTAACAAGTCAAAAACATGAAGGTTGGAAGTAATAAGGAAGATGGTAAAATACGAGAAAAAGAGACAAACAGATTATGGAAATGGGAAAGGAAAGAGAAGTGAAGACATGAAGAAAGAATTAGAAGAAAATAGAGACGAACAAAATAACGTCAAAAATGCGGACCGGTTGATGGCAGATATAACGAGAAAGAGAGAAGAAAAAAGAAAGAAAGAAAAGACTTACCAGGGGTGCATGGAGGGGGGGGGTGAACATGAGGAGATATGAAGATAAGAGATACTTTAAGAAAAAAAGGGGAAACGTTGCATTCTAATAACATTTGAAGATGTGTCCCTTTGGAAGGTAGCTCATACTATAGTCTTGTGTAAGGAAAAGAAAAGACAAAAAATGAAGAGGAGAGAGAGAGAGAGAGAGAGAGAGAGAGA
>NW_004797317.1:77074-78666 GCF_000002075.1 Aplysia californica | reverse complement strand
AAGAGAGAGAGAGAGAGAGAGAGAGAGAGAGAGAGAGAGAGACATCCCGTCGTGGCTCATCAATATTTCGTAAAATAGTTCACAGTGCCGCTACAAGGACCGCGAGTGCACACAGGAGATGATAGCCCATCCTTCCGCACTTACTGAATCAATGCCCAAGGACGGGAACCATTAATTGTTCTTTGATTTCCGTTTATGGGGGTGGTTATGGCGCCTCTGGACAAAAAATAAATGTCACCTTGTATAATGGTAAACAGAGAGGAAGAAAGATAGAACGAAAGATAGCTAGATTGAAAGAAAGAAAGAAAAAAAAGGAGGAAAGGAAGAAAAATGATTTTTCGGAACGAAAAATAAGGAAAAAAAGAAAGGGAGAAAGAAGAAAAGATCTTTCAGAAAGAAAGAAAAAAATTAAGAAAGATAGGAAAAAAAGGAAAAAGAAAAGAAAAAAAAACGAAAGAAAGAAAGAAAAAAAAAGAACGAACGTTATTTGACCCAAACAATCAGACAATTTGTTTTTACGTCGTCTTTTTTTGTGGGAACAAACAGAAACAGATTGGGTGGGGGGATATCTCATGATCTCATGCTGGAATACATATACTTTCGTGTATAGTTTGTTACTCTTTGGAAGGTAAACACCTTCCTAATGGCACGGCTTGACTTTTTAAGTCCAAACGATATGAAAACACAAATAACAAGTTGAACGATCGGAAGAAAAGTATGCTGCGGATTCCTTGTGCATCGACCAGTTCTGGGATTGGCCATTACGAGGTCACATCCACTATTTATTATTTAGACTAAGGCTTTGGGTGGGTCCAACCAAAGGATACATCGCAATCCGTTTAACGGTAAAAACCAGGATCGGATACCAGACAAACAGGTACTAGATCTATTATCTGTTCATATTTTGGGAGATTTTTCAAGAACGTTTTGTTTTAGTTTCTTTAAAATAGTGTATCATCCACTAGTTCAAGTTTTTGTCTCTGTAAGATGGAAATGGAATAGGGAAAAAAAAGAAGCTTATTTCTTCAATTCTTTTCAGGGGGGACTTGGTGTGTGTGTGTGTGTGTGTGTGTGTGTGTGTGTGTGTGTGTGTGTGTGTGTGTGTGTGTGTGTGTGTGTGTGTGTGTGTGTGTGTGCGAAAGGGGAGGAGGTGGGCAGTATAAACTTCAACCTCAGAGCTGTTTACAGCCATTGACTTCAACAGACCTCTCGTCACTCAATCTTTTCGCACAATTTGCTTTTTCTCATGCCCTTTCCTGGATATCGGAGCCATTCTACGTGACTCAAGTAGGCACGGTCCTTTTTCCGGTGAATTTTCTCTCAATCTAAACATCCACTTGAATGATCGATACAAATCAGATGTGGAAAGACGGAAGAAGACGTTAATAAATAGATTCAATTTCTAGTTCAGACACGTCCAGAATGTTTCTATCAGAATAAACCACTTTCGAGAGGAGTATTTCCATTGGTTGTTGAACATGACATTTTATGCCACTCTGCTGCTTGACGTTCGCTTGTGGAGAAAGGGGGATAAGGTTGAGAATTCTTCATTTACTCGAAAACGAACATATTGTTTTATATAAATATTATAT
>NW_004797317.1:73484-74728 GCF_000002075.1 Aplysia californica | reverse complement strand
GGGGGGGCTTAAAACGTTTCAAGCAACCAACTTAATAGCGGTTCCTGTTGGTGATTCGACCCGATGTGATCTCCACCACAATAATTGACTATAATATCATGAGGCCAACTGAGCTAAATGTACTTTAATATGACTAATAATATGAGAAGACTATTACAGACTAACTGTTTCCTTCAGCAAAGGAGACTGGTCTTGCGGTTGTCATACATTTGCTGCTCCCAATCATTGTATCATGGTGTCAACGGTTAGAATATTTGCGGGTGGTTGGCGGGTGCCCTGGTGTGGTTTGCTCCTTCTTTCCTTTAAAACATCTATCGTCCTCATCTCTCAGCCTCCTTTTTTGTGTATGTTACTCTCTTTAACACATCTATTCTCCGGCACTTATATGACCTTACTGTGTTGCAAGTGCCATAAACTATTACTAAGACTAAGGTTAGAATATTTGTTAGGCGATTTGACTACGGTGGAGCCGGTTTTAAAGAAATTTAGGAGTACAAACGTATTATTATGGTCGCTTTTAAGCACAAGGGGGCTATCTCGAAAAATGCTGGTTTGAGAAAATCAAAGGAATCGTTTTTGGACCCTTGTTCAGTTTCTTTAAAAGACAAGGAAAGTTTGACAAATATACCCACCAATGAAACCAAACTTCTTCTATGGGTAGTGCAATGCCCACTTTTGGTGAAGGTCAAGATTTCTGGAAACCCCCGAAATCTGGGTTAGCCCGCTTGTGCTTAACCCTATCCGTACGCCTGGGGTCATTTTGTACCCCAGGGGTTGTATTGTTCACATTTAAGAATACTTCTAGTGCGAAGAAAGATCTCTTTGAAACTTTTAGTATTTCACAAATGTTATCATTTTGACAGACTGTTAGATCTATGCAAAGCGTACGGATCGGATTAACGAGAAAATTTTCTCTTTGGAAAGTGGGGGCACAGAATTTCCCACATCGTATGGATACAACGGTAAAAAACAGCGTACTGATAGGGTTAAAAGCGACCATATGAAAGCCTACATTTTGCAGAGTCGCTAAGAAATACATGTCGGGCGTTCCTGTATCTTAGTTGGTATCGTGCTGGACAACACCCCAGACGTCGGTTCGTACTCGTGTTCTTGCTACCTAGTAGATAAACAGTCTTTCAGCGCCACCCCCCACTGTGCCAGGCATAGACAAAAGTCAGGTTGGAAAAGGCAATAAAGCAACAGGCGAGATTCTCGTAACCCAGGCCTGTTCACATCACGAGATC
>NW_004797317.1:70436-72726 GCF_000002075.1 Aplysia californica | reverse complement strand
TTTCTTATTTACCATCTTTCTTTTGTACTTCCCTCGCTTTCCATTTTAAGATAAAATAAGATGATAAGATAAGATAAGAAAGATAATACTTTATTATCCCAGAGGGGAATTTTTCTTGGCTGTACCGGACCGTAGAAACACATGCAGGTATACATAAAAATGTATATTATTTATTACTCTCATTAAATTTTAATATATGAAAAGAAAAGTAAAGCTGACAAAATGTACATAGCACATCAGATGCATCATTCAACCGCATGCAGGAATTTAATTACAAGACCTTTAGAGTTATATAGATACATAGTCTAAAGAGCAATACACACGTATGCTTATTCTGACAAAAGCCTTATTATGCTAGATGGTAAAAAACTTTTATATCTTTCTTTCTTTGTTTTTAGTGGTACATATCTGCCGCTGCGTGATCTGACAACTTGCTTGGAAAGGGGTTGTAATGGGTCGTTTATAGTGCTTTTTATCTTTTTTATACTTCTGGTGTTATACATTTCATCAATTCTAGTAAAATCATATCCAGAGATCTTGGTGGCTTTCTTAATTATTTTCCTTCTACCAGTGTTATTCCCCCTTAAACTTTTCCTGGACATTCCTCCGAGCGCAGTCGTATAGAAAGGAAAACAGCACCAACAACAACAGCAACGATTACAACAACAATTGCAATAATGACAATAACAGTCATAATGACAACAACCATGACAAAAAAAATATATGCCCTATTATGACTACAACGAGGATAATAATACTATTTATTGTTATGATAAAAATGGAGCGTTTACAATGCATGATTATTGTTATACTTATAGAGCACGTGCAAAATTAGATTTTAAAAAAATAATAATGAAAATAATTATAACAATTATAACAAAACAATAACAGTAATAATGATAATAACAATAACAACAATAATGATAATAATAACTAAATCATAATGATGAGGATGATGATGATGATGATGATGATGATGATGATGATGATGATGATGATGATGATATTAATAACAATAATAACAATGATAATTACATTCTGCATTCTCGTCTGATGTGAACAATATACTTCCTAGCAATTTGAATTGTTGTAGGCCTACATTCTTCAGTTGTGTGTCGTTGACTAGGACATAAGTTAAAGAGGTTTGGCTTCTGGAGATCTCCATTAATGTAATGTTCTATAACAATACTACTGATACTATACTAGTAGTTTGTATCATTTGATCTTGAGACTTAACGACCTCGAAGTCACATTCCGTTTCGCAAACAAAATGAATATAGTCAATTTTGGACGATTGAATTCGTGTGGTATCTGTTTGAAAAACCTGTTTCGGCAGGATGCCATCATTCCACAAATCCTGTAACAACCAACTGGAGGTGTACTTGTGTTCAACAGATTGACCAAAACATGCACTGAATGGAGACCAAGTATTGGAAAAAGATCAAGGGGTAGACTAATATTTTGGATTTAATTCGAATCTTAGTAGTTGTGAGATACTCGAGTGATTATTGATCCTCGAATACTTGTGTAACCAAATCCGGCGTACAGGCTGAATGTTTCATTTGCTGATGATTTGTAATGATATAATAATACAAAAGCAACAAAGAAATATTAATAATGGTAACAAAAAATGGAAAAAATTATTTAGATGAATTTAAAAGTAGACAAGAAAAAGAAAGAAAGAGGAAAGCAGTACATGCAGCAACAAACAAATATTAATGAAAATTGCCAAATCTTTATTTCTACTAAAATCCCCCACTGAATGAATAAAATACGAACTCGATTATTCGAAGGTTTTGGACTCCAGTGAGTACTGAAATATTCGAAACTACTTGAGCAACTCATAGTGAACTTTAGTACTTGCAAAAACCTAGTGTACATCCTGCTTTATTGACAACATACAGCGGTAGAATTTACCGAAGCGTGCCACGCCCTCTCACGACACTTGCATTACTAACTGGGTCAGATTCTCCACTCTAACAGTGACGATTTCATCCGCTTTTGGTAATATTATGAGATTGCTCCAGAAAAACCCTTCTGTTGGCCTGTTGGTTCTGATGTCTCTTCCTGTTTATTGGCGTCACAAAAGGTATTTCTATCTGAGCGTAAGCTTCCTTCTCCAAAGCGCTTAACAAGTCTCTCTTGCTATGTTTGTCTTTATGTTCATATATTTGCAATTATGCGCCTTTTGTTCTCCAATCTGATCACGTTGAAGAAGAAGAAGAAGAAGAAGAAGAAGAAGAAGAAGAAGAAGAAGAAGAAGAAGAAGAAGAAGAAGAAGAAGAAGAGT
>NW_004797317.1:66447-68336 GCF_000002075.1 Aplysia californica | reverse complement strand
GTGTGTGTGTGTGTGTGTGTGTGTGTGTGTGTGTGTGTGTGTGTGTTGGTGTGTGTGGTTTTGCTGTAGGTGTATACGTTACTCCCCAACACAGAGACTGTTAGAGGCCCAGCAGATGGTGACGATGGTAGTAAAGGTGGCGTTACAGTACTGCTTTGTCATTTGGAAGCGGGGTGAGTGAGCGTGATCAAAGCGATTACACAGTCAAAGCAGGTCCTTGTTCCTCACGAGTTCGATCGGGCGTGGTAACATCACTGTCCTAGCTTAAGATTCCATGAATAAGAGACGGCAAGACGACGGTGTTACGACGCGCGACCACGTATAATCGGCTTGTCAATTTTGGAGGAACGCGATCAAGATGGGCGATATCCTGTGAGAACAGTTTGTGTGTCGGTTCTTCTGAGAGAGGTATAAATATGCATAAGTACGCCCCGACATACGCACACGCATACACGCATTTGCGCACACGCACGCATATTTCCTCGACAGGGTTATGTCATGTATTAGACGAAATCAAACTCATGTCTTTTAGAGGCAAGATAACGAACGTTTCCATAGAAACACGGACTCCAATGTGGACAGTGAGGGGTGTACTATTCTTATGTCTGAAGTTCTGGATGGAGCGGCTTGTTCACCTCTTAAATGCAACCAAGTATTGTTTGAATATTGCAGCGATGCTGTTGTTGTTGTTGTCATTGTAATTGTTATTTTTGCTGCTGTTGTTGTTGTTGTTATTATTGTTCTTCTTTTTCTTCTTTTTCTTCTTCTTCTTCAAGTGTTGCAGCCACAGACAACGGGAGCACAAATGGAGCCGACAGCAAAGAGGACAGACATTGGGGACACAAGGACTCAATGAGTCTGGTGAACCTTTTAGAACTTCCTGGATACGTGGAAGTGTGATCTCTATCTCAGAGGTTGACGTACAATGACTCGCTATTGCTTACGGTCGCTAGCTGCCGTCATACCTATGCTAGGTCAAAGTAGTCAATGTCCATACCTTGATGTTTTCGGTCCACAGTGTGTTTATTGTCCACCCTTAGCACTTTTGCGCCACAATTTATAATCGGGTATTTCCTTCATAATGGTCTGATGGCGTTTTATACGACCAAAGTATTGCAGTCTTCTAATTTCATTTCGGTAAACAGGTTTAGTCTTGGGTGGATAATCTAACACACCTCACTGTTAGTCTTTTTCTTTTCTTTATTATTATTATTTTTTTTTTTTTTTTGGTTTCCCAGCTAATTCTTGCAATTCTGTGTTAACCATTATTTGGAGTAACCTCATTTGTGGCCAGTTGTCCCCTGTATAATAGACATGCTGCAGTAGACTGTGAATCCAACTTGTCGGAGACTGTGTATCGTGCGCAATGAATCAGGAAATGGAGAGCATTTACAGCATTATTTTTGCTTGTTTGTTTCTGCCTTCGTTGTTGTTTTTGACTGCTGCTTGGTAACGAAGTGTGAGGGTAGCTCCCACTCGTTTGTTCAAGCTGTCAATTCTAGATTCTAGGGAGTAGTAACAGCAACATTTTTTATCTAATAACTTTTTTCCCTGTTTCCTCATATTGACCATGAGATAATGATGCTCTGTCAGCGACATGCTATTGCAATAATAATTATTGTCGGCAGGGGAAATCAATCCAGGGTAGGCAACGAACGTTCCCAGTAAACACGTTGTTCTGCAGTTAATTTTGCCGACATTCAGAGTTCTGTGATCGTTATAGGAAATACTTTTAATAAGCAGCCATTCGAATACTCCACCAATTGAAAATTCTTTCAAGCAGACCATAACAGGAAGTGATTTGCATAATACAGAAACTATTCGTATGTTTGAACGCACGCACATGAATGTCGATGAGGAATTGTGTGTGTGTGTGTGTGTGTGTGTGT
>NW_004797317.1:64770-66092 GCF_000002075.1 Aplysia californica | reverse complement strand
AGACAGACAGACAGACAGACAGACAGACAGACAGACAGACAGACAGACAGACAGAGACAGATAGACAGAGACAGATAGACAGAGAGAGACAGACAGAGAGACGGTGAGAGATCCCTGAAACAGATCGGCAATAATCGTGTACACAGTGCGTAGCAAGCTGTCATCTCGGAGCCGACTACCGCCTTTGGAACAATCTAAAATCCCCACAGTTAATCATAGGTACTGTCGCCCGTGACGCCGTTGCGATCAGAAAGAATTATTTCGCCTGACTCCATTGACACACAGATCCAAGGAAGAAACCCATCCGAGATATTTCCCCACCACGACCAGCTGCCAATCAATGGCAAAGTTTCAATCCTATAATATATAACCCTGCTGGATCACATCTGTTTATAAGCAATATTTTAGCTTGATTTATTACAAAAGCAAGCAATAGCATGGAGAACATAATATTGTTACATTTTCCCCTTCGACATTCGTGACAGAAAAATCGTTTCATCCCAGTTCATTGCCCTGTGGAGTAGCTAAATACACACATGTACTCCTCTTTCGAAATGATATAAATCGCATCAATAAAGGTCTAAACTTCACTATTCATTGTTAGTATTGGCCATTTCAAAACCGGACCGTGGGTGGTTGGCGGGTGCTCTGGTGTTCCTTGTCCCTCTTTCCTATCAAACATCTATCCCTCCTTATGTTTCCTCCTTCTTTCTTTCTAATTGTAATTCCCTTATAACACCTATAATAGTCTTCGGCACTTGTATGACCTAACTGTGTTGCAAGTGCCGTAAACATCCTACTAAAATAAGAATAACAGAAACGGACAATATATTAACATTGCGCATTCTGTTTTTTAATTCTTCTCTGTGGCTACACTTGAGAGGCTGACAACCAACGATCAAGTTAATGGTTCGACGCGTTTGCAGAGCTAACGAGGTCTGGGATTTGAGATGATTGTGTTTTGTTTTACAAGTTTTGCTGTTAGTATCGTCGAGCGTTTGTGGGGGTTGATACTCACACCTCTTAATTGTTTACCCGTAGATAGGTCGATTGCAAGAAAGCGTCTCGAAAGATCCAGTATGTTTGCGAAATTCGGCTATATTTGGAGTTAAGTAGAAACATGTAACGTACGAATAAACTCAAGCAGGGTGACGACTGAAAAGAATGAGAAAGGGAAAAGGGGGAGGGGGGAGGCAGGTGGTACGTTTTCATATTTAGTACACGTGAAAGATCGAAGAAACGCGTGCATCATTTCGAGCACTAAGCGCTTGGAGGAAGTTAAGATGATTTGAAAATTCATGAGAGAGAGAGAGGGGGGAGAG
>NW_004797317.1:62391-63713 GCF_000002075.1 Aplysia californica | reverse complement strand
TGAGCAGAGTAAGCCTGATTCCCCGTTTGGACTTCTCTGTTGACATCCACCCCTTGGCGCTCATATGACCTTATGCAGTTGCGAGTGTCGTAAAAACCTTACTTAAACTAAAACTAATGAGGGAAAGAATGGAAACGGGACCCGCAAGTAACACCAGAGGGCTTACAGTGATACTATTGTAAGCTCTCTCGCAGCATCATCGAACCACGCTTTATGGGCTCAGGGTGTGTGCAGAAGCAACTGAAAAAGAAAAGGCAGCCCGCGAATGACATCGTAAATCGTTCCTGTTCAGTTTACAAGACAAAGTGTGGAAACCTATTCTAGAAGTTTAGTTGAACTGTTGTTTATTTTACAGAATTATCACGCTCACATTTCGCTATGAAGCTGGTTGGGAAAAGATATACAAGGAAATATAGCAGTGAGTTGAATAGACCACAGTGCTGTGGACAGACAAAACACCTATAAGAATGGAAAGCGAATAAGGAAAAAGTGGTAATGGTAACTTTAAAAAAGAAGTTATCTATTGCTCGGGAAAATGTAGGTGGGGTGAGAGAGAGAGAGAGAGAGAGAGAGAGAGAGAGAGAGAGAGAGAGAGAGAGAGAGAGAGAAAGAAAGACAGACAGAGAGATGGTCAAAGCCCTACCCCCCCCCTGCCCACCCAAGAAGAAATAGATTCAAGGTGCAGACGGACAAATAAGACTAAGACAAAAAAGAGCGTTCAAGAACAAAGAGTACAATGAATGACTGCCACCCACAACACAAGGCCAAACTCCTGAATGGAATCCCTTCGAAGCCACAAAGGGAACGTCATGTTGGAATTGTCTTTATATGTGATGTGCATATTTGTTCCATTTTGCGGACCATGTAATGGCGACAGGCTTTCAGATCCAATTTTTCTGAATTGACGAGAAATTAAATTCTTCCTCATAACAGTATGAGGACCTTGTGAATTCTCTCAGGTTACTTATTTAAGAACTGCTCTTCCGTGATTTGAACCAGGGACAAGCGTACTAAAGTCTAGCATGAGACATTGACGCCTCAACACTAGATAATGTTTAAATTTGTGCTCGAAGAAACTTCAGGAGTATCGGCGTGCGCTCAGTCACCCACCTCACACGTTCTCGCTGTTCCTTGAAAAAACAATTACATCTTTAAAACACAAAAGCCCATGTGTTCACAACACATAAACAAACACACACACACACGCACGCGCGCGCGCACGCACGCAGGCATATAAACACACGCACAAACATACACAAACACACACAAACACACACAAACACACACAAACACACACACACACACATACACACACACACACA
>NW_004797317.1:59793-62068 GCF_000002075.1 Aplysia californica | reverse complement strand
GAGAGAGAGAGAGAGAGAGAGAGAGAGATTAATGACAATGACTATTAAGTTTTAAATGAAATGAGGAACATCATAGCCCATTGTCAGTTTATCAATCCTCTACAATCTTAATATCGGTCACGACGTCATTCCAAACCCGCCGAACGCCACAAGGCACAGATGGTACGATTGACCGCAGCGCCATTATAACATCAAAACATCATGTCCACGATAATGCCGGTCAGTGGTCAGCAAAGAAGCCATGTTTGGCCACAGCTGTAGGTCAGTCGGCCCGTCTTGGAGTAGAGTCAACAACCTTGTCGACCTACATATCCTCTTTACATTTGTCCATGACCGGTCATGTTCGAAGCCCGACCCATCTTAGTTCCGGTCTACCAAATTAATTTCCGGACCAGATAGCGAAAAGCCTTTACGAACGGCTATTGCTAAGTCATTGACGAGCTATGGGCCTACAAAGCTATGGCGTTTTATTTTGACAGTCTTGCTCTTTCCTACAAACCCTCCTTATTTGATTTTTTTACTGACATTGTTTGAACTGCTCGCCGTATTTCTATGCATTTCTTTCAGTATAAAGTAAGCCAATGTTGAAATCAAACTCGAGTATTTAATCCATCTTTTTCATATTCATGATTGGTGCATTGAGTTCGACCCTAAAATTTACTACTTGGGTCATCCAAAGTAAAGTAACAAATAAAATTTAAAAAACTGTACTCAGTGACTTTATTATGGCTCTATCTGGTATACCAACCTTATGAGGACATAACCCTTCGTTTTAAGGTCATGATCTCTGTTTAAAAGTTTCTTATATATTGCATGCCCCTAGTGTCTAGATCCTCTCATTTCTGCCTGTCAGGTTCAACACGGGCTGTAAGAATGTGGTTATGAAATAGCCTTCTCTCATGGGAGTATGATGTGAAAACATTTTAGCCTCGTGACAGAAGCATTGTACTCGCTATAGGAAGAAAGGTGGGACATTGATTTTTTAAAAGATTATAGCACCTGTATCCCCCTCCCCCAGAGCATGATAACTGGGTTCAGCATTCTAAGCAACAGAGCAGAAGGAACGTTTCACGGTTGGCACCTTGAGGGCGGCAATGCTACTGATCCCAAGAGAAAACGAGTCGATAAAACAGAGAGGAATAATACGTGACATCTTGGTAAATTTTTCTTCTTAGGACATGCATGTCTTCGTCACGTCTTTTAAAGAAAAACAAATGCTATAAATCGAAAGCCTTTTAAGACGAGATAAGACAAAACAAAACCATTTGAAACTCTTGCGTTGGAACTCGTACTTGAAAACTCATCGGCGTTTGCCACGTACCTATTAGATTTAAAATTGTCGTCGCTGCTAAGGCAAACTTCATTTGCATAGACGTCCAGATGAAGCAGTCAACTCTAACACGAGGCAAACGGCATTTGTGTGTGTAGTAAATGTTTTTACGCCCCTTTAGGCCCACTCTAGATCAGCTTGAAGGCCGCCTGCTTCGACCATGCCTGTCAGGGCCAACCCTGGTTGAGTGGGAGAGAACATCCCGGCAGACCGATGGAGAAACTCGAGGAAACAATTTCTCCACTCCTCAAATCTTCTCCGGGCAACGGCGATGAGTCGTACTGCTATAACACAGACCCTGATCTAGCTGCTGTATTTGAGGCGCTCACGATATGGATAACTGGAATCTACCAAACCGAGAAAAGAACTGATCCAGTACCATCATTGATGGGGCGGCGATGAGAGAAATCAAATGTAGCTCTCCTGTGATGGTGTACAGAAAAGTTTTTAAAATATTGCGAAAGTTTTTTCGGTTTTTTGTTTTAATATACAACTTCCTTTTTACAGATCACAGAAGCGAAAGCTTATTTCCAAAGCCTGGTGCAATACATACATCGTTCAGTAAAAGAAAATTTCGACCACAGCATTCTATAAAAAAGTTAAAAAGGCGTCTTATTATGACGTCATGTCGACCAAGATGTTAGCCCACTAAGAGTGGAGACCCCGAATGTGCAAAATTGATCAAGCAAGTTCCAACATGGTGGACTCAAATTTACGTTTACCCATTGTTCTGTGTCTCAACGGTTCATAACACACACTATAACACAAATACGGACAGTTTTAGGAATACTGCATTGCTGGTCGCCACAGTGCAACGTCATGTTTTTGAACCAGGGTGATTTTCTCTCGTTCAATGACACGGCCCGCCAAAACGTCGTGTCACCGACGTAACTTGACGATATGTGAGAACCTGAGTTATTTGACCACTCGGCTACTTAAGCCTGC
>NW_004797317.1:53301-56469 GCF_000002075.1 Aplysia californica | reverse complement strand
GGGGGGGGGGAGTAAACGTGTGTGTATGTGTTTGTGTGTGTGTGTGAATGTGTGTGTATTTGCAGTCTGTGTGCGTATAGATGTGTGTAGAAGAGTTGTCGGTCTGTGTGTATGTCGTACACGAGTGCGTGTACCGAGCAAGCTCAGATACGTGGGGCGGGGAAATATAGATGTGTTGAGCTTGTACACAAACAATTCAATTGATTTACCGTGGCGGGACTGCTCATTTCGATCATCGTGTACGCTGTACTAGAAACAGAATAGCATACCCATCTTTTTGTTTGTTTGTTTGTTTTGTTTTGGGGTGTTTTTTTTATATTTCCAGAGCGCTATCGCATTCTTCTAAATAGATGTATGAGCCTACTACAGAATTTGTTTGCCATAGCCGTTGTATTCAATACAAATAATAAGGGGTTTTATATGAAATCATAGCAAGAATGCGGTCAATTTGATTGGTGCCCATTACTAGATTTATTTTTTATTTCTGTGAATATTTTCTTTGCTCTTTTAAACAATGACTGATTGTGATCACACGGAAGGCATTCAGCTCCAACCCAACTCGCCGGGGCGACTCCAAGTCGAGTTGAATGTCAATAAACTGGCAGAGAATATTGTTTAAAAAACAGAAACAAACTCGAGAAAATGCCTGCCCCCTCTTCCCCCCCCCCCTTCTAAAAAAACGAAACAAAACAAAACAAATCAAAAACAAGTCCGGGTTGCTAATGATGTCCACCACTTCATGTTGTCACATCTGGAACGTGAACTATAATAAGCAACATTGTGGTCTTTTCTTAATGAAAGTGCTTTACGCCCCATCGGCACAATTTAGATGATTTAGGAGGTGGGCTTCGATCTTGTCTATCAGGGCCAACTCGGGTTGAGAGGGAAACAACTTCAAGCAGAAAAACTGAGATACTCGATTATGATCCTCGCTATACGAGATTCGAACTCAGGTCTTCTGCGATCGAAGGCGAAGCGCCTATAATCGCTAAACCACCACCGACGGATTGATCATTTAAACTACTTAATGCAACGAGAGACCCACACTGCAGGAAAATGGTTTATATCAAACATTACTCTTAACTCTACAAACTTGCGTAAGGCAGATTCATGTCCCGTACATCGTGTTTTACTATCGTTTTAACCCTATCCGTACGCTCTGGGGTAATTTTGTACCCTCGGAGTTGTAATCTTCACATTTTAGAATACTTATAGCACGAAGATGTCTTTGAAACTTTCAGTATTTCTCAAAAAATTATTTTGGCAGACTGTTATGCTAAGCGTACGGATTGGATTGACAAGTAAATTTCCTCTTTGAAAGTGATGGCACAAAGTGCCCCTCGTCGTATGGATACGATATACTGGACCTCCAAACTCGAGTACCACGTATTGTCCTTCACGAGGTCATGTTAGCCACATCATGTTTCCGACTAGGCCAGTTTACAACTTAAAACAAACACTGTTTACTCACTATCAGGGGTGCTCTGTAAACTCAGTTGGTATCATGCTGGACTACGGAGCGGATGGCCTTTGTTCGAATCCTACACAAGACGATATTGAACTCTTGTCGTTTTGAAGAGTTTTCAAGGCCCCTAAGAAATTTGGCTCGGTCCTATCGGAGATGGTCGTTAAATTCGAAGTCCCGCTTCTTAAATAACTTACTTATGTAGATATGGGGGTTAAAGCTATACACAAGCGCATACTTATACTCACTATCTGGAGGAGCTATCGCTTCGTTTTCGTTACTACAGCCGCTATTACATCACTTTTAATTAGTCGGCATTTTGACACTTTACACAAATTGCCTCCTTGAGTTCGATCTGACATTTTTGGCCGTTTTGAGTTATAGTAATCAAAATTTTTAAAGTCAAATTTCTCAAAACTGTGCAAATATAACATTGTAATTCTAGGATAGCGAAATGTATTCACAAACACGCACATTAAGGTCATGGCTTAAAACACAACAAAAAGAAACAACATTCAGTCCAAAATATACCAATACTATTGCTGCCCACGGCAGTCTAGAGCCCTTTTTACGGGCACAAATTTAAACAATTGATAAAGTAACTTACCCCGAGTTCTGAACAGCATCCTCTTCCACGAGCTCATGGTGGCGTCTGTCTGCTTCGGGTCTGGGTAGGAATAAAGTGAACATTGAGTTGAGATTATCATCCAGCATAACTGGCACTATTAAATCTTAATGGGGTCTCGCTGGGTACCCTAACTCAGAAATGGGGTTCTGCATTGCGGAGGAAAATTAATAATTGTGAGGCAGCGTGGTGGAATCAGGCTCTCGTCAAAATAATCAAAGTGAAGAAACTTGCATTTTTCCGCAGGTTTGTGAATTTTTATCAAATTTTTGTTTTTTGGCACAACACCTTTCATGCCTATTAAAGAACTCATTTCTGTGTGAATTTTTTTTTAAAGCGTTGATTAAAGGCATAAGAAAATGTAAATCTTCAGTTACCGCGGACTTCTAATCTAAGAAAATAACAAATCTTTGGCGGCCATTTTCTCACTAATTTTATATCTGAAAACAGGTGACCCCCACCGCCTTCTTTTGCAAATATACCGACTTGTATTCAAGATATGTGGTTATTTTTTGCATCCAAATAAAGACAAGTGAACAAGCTTTAAGATGATACCAAAAACTCTACACACTCAAAAATTAACGAGAGCCTGATTCCACCACGCTGCGTCACAATTATACTTGAATCGATTGTTATGCATGGAATTGTTCAACAAATCCTTCCCAGGAGAATCGATACTCAGTAGAGTTGTTTTTTCATTTTTGTTTCTTTTAATAAACACGTCATATAGACCCCCCAAAAAGTAAAACAGAGTAATAAGGTATACAAATTATAGCAGAGCAAAACAAAATTTTTAAAAAACAACAGCACAGAATGGGTAGAAATATTGACAATAATTGTAATTATTAGGCCTACTCTCAGGCAATAATCGCAAATAAAAATCAAGGAAAGTTTGTTTCCTTCTCTTTCAACAATTCGGAAACAAAATAACGGCGAAGTATATATAATTTGTCAGTGTTCGTTTTGCCGTAGCTCTAGCTGGATAATCAAGTTACTAAATCTTTTTACCTATTTATTTATCGTTACACACACACACACACACACACACACACACACACACACACACACACACACACAC
>NW_004797317.1:49996-52325 GCF_000002075.1 Aplysia californica | reverse complement strand
GAGAGAGATAGATAGATAGATAGATAGATAGATAGATCGATAGATAGATCGATAGATAGATCGATAGATAGATAGATAGATAGATAGATAGATAGATATATAGATAGATGGATAGATAGATAGTGCATATTGTACACGTATTTTGTATATTGGCTGTCTGTCACTACTCCCTCCCTCCCCTCTCTCTCTCTCTCTCTCTCTCTCTCTCTCTCTCTCTCTCTCTCTCTCTCTCCAACACACTCGTGCTCTCTTCTCTGATGACACAGATGCTGGTTCGCTCCTGCTCATTGCTCAACGATGTAAAGCAGAAAAATAAACACATACTAGATCTATACATTTTCATCAATTATCGGAAGCTTCATAGCTGATATGAGGCCACACAGCAAAACTCCTTATTTTCCCACAAAGGCTGTTTGCTGCGTCAACACATGATAAATGTTCGTTCCAAAGAACTGTGGAACGTTGAATATAAAGAAATCTAATGATTGTTTTTTAAGGCATAAACTGGAAGGTAGTTTATTATTATCATTATTATTTGTTAGATCATTGAATCGATGACTTTGGTTTCATTTCAGTGTCCCCTCAACATCACGTTTATTAAAACCCACTGCGCAATTTTATCGGTATCGCAATCGAGCAGTACAACAACTTATCTATGCCAGTCGCCAGGAGCGGTTCGTCCATAGAGCACGGTCGTGCAGAGACGCCCAAAATGTTTTAATGTTCTATGACGTAAAGCATTCACAATGATAAAATAAAAGACGCCAGAAACAAACACTAGCCAAATATGATATCAAAACAAGGCCCTCGTTGGCGCCGTATTTGTCATTTCTATTCTATAGCGCCGTAAAACATCTACTATGCCATGCCTAAGTTCATGCGCTGTATCTAAACATAACAGGATAGCCAACAGTGGAAACCTGACCTATAAATCGCCCTTTCGGATAACCCAAGCGATGACGACACTTTTAGTGAGTTTGGCGGTACTTTAATATTAATAAGACGGCACATCTCAAATGTGCTCCTGCCGAATAGCGCAGAAACATAGCCCACAGTAGGCAATCTAAAAAAAAAACAACCATAGACTGTGAACTATTCCATGCCAAATTTATGTGGGCCCCGGAGCAATCCAGCGGAGTGCTCAAGTGAATTGTAATTGGTTCATTGTCTTGTCGCTATTTTAAGTGACTCTGTGACCGTGAACTTGAGGGAGGTGAACGTGACATACTTAAGTCACTGTCCTGTGAGCTGTGCTTTTGAACGCTTTTGTAGTGGAGTGGGGAAAGGTATTACTTGAGTGTTCAGTTCTACTGCAGGATGAATGAAATTGACGTTTAGCTAACAAACAGATTTAGTTCTAGAAGTCAAAGCCACAAGTAAAAAGATCCTAAAATTATACACTATACCATTTACTCTGCCCTTGATTATCTTCAGCCTAAGATAGCTTTATTGTGCACGCCCACTTTTTAGACCCACGTGCCGCCCCTGCCAGTCGCAGTAGTTTTCGATACAGACCTTCCAGACATTCTACAAAGGTGTTTGAGATTTGAATCTGACTAACATCCACTCTTAACTGATTGCTGTTCCCTTGTTGTTCCTAGACAGTTTCATCTCATCCTGTGACAAGGATCCACATGTCCAGCCTTCAACACAAATTAAAGTGCATCTTGCAATGCTATTGAATAACAATAACAGCAATCAACCAGTAGGTCAGTCAATCAATCACTCAAGAAATCAATCACACATTCACTCAATCAATCAATCAATCAGTTGACAGCCAGTCAATGCTTTAAAAACAAAGATTTCAGGATTGTTCGTAATGAAAGAATACTTTTTTCATACAAAGCAGCGACGTATGCAGTCCTAAAATTTAAGAAAAACGAGACCTATTCGGCACAAGTGTCATACAATATCCTTAATTTAACATTTCTGGACTGTTCGAAACAGTACATGTTGTGCCTTTTCCCCACACCAACGTGACTGTTACGTTCGAAAATGTCTACTAACCCAAGTAATGTTTTGTTTTGTTTTGTCTTTATAGACTCTTTTCAAGACATCTATAATATCTGCGCTCTCGGAATATCGGCTATACTTGAAAAAAATATATTAATTTATTCTACTCTTTTCTGCAATGTGGTTTCCCACCAACAACCTCTCAGAGTGTTAATGGGAAAGTTGTCTCCCTGCTTTCCTCCCACCCAACACGAGTGGTTTAGGGCTCTCTAGTGTCTGTATTTTTCCAAGTATATGGTCAATGTAACTTGTAATACGACATGGAGGGGAGAGAGAGAGAGAGAGAGAGAGAGAGAGAGAGAGAGAGAGAGAGAGT
>NW_004797317.1:43777-48494 GCF_000002075.1 Aplysia californica | reverse complement strand
TGGGGGGGGGCATGTTTCAGAGACAATAGTTGGAAATATAAATAAATCAGTGAGCATCGCTAGTTCTGGCCACACTTTTCTTTCTCGTGGTGGGCATCTTAGTTTGTTGGATAATATATCGGCGGAAAAACAATCTGGGGTTAAATATTACACATTTATTTGACGCACTCCGACTTTTTCGACGCTATGGTTACGATATTTTCATGAAGCAGAATCAACCTATTGTGGTAGGATTAAATAATGGTGTTAATCAAAATTTGCTCTCAAGTGTTGTAGTCTTTTAATCATTAATCAAGCTCTGGGGTAAAATGGGGAGTGGGGGGGCGTTGGTGGTGTAAAATAGTTTGATGTATTATTAGTTCGATCCACAAACATCTGGGGTAAATAATCTGCCACTCTTAATTAAGCTAAAATCAGACGTCGATGGTAGGCTAATAGTTTATGTCGGCCTTTTGTGTGGTGTTTGGCACATCTGGTTCCTACCCAGCCAGCCACGACCTCTCCCCCCCTCCCCCACAAACAGGACAGATGGCTCTCTGTTTAGTCCAATAATTATACTACGGAAATCACAAAATATGTACATTATACTAAGCCATAAAAGTAATTAGCCACTTTTTTAAACCGTTGCTGTACACTGCTGAATGCCAACCTGATATCAATTTTGCAAACCTGGAAAACAGAATTCAGTCGCCGAAAAAATTAATGTATACCATTTATGCTTGCCTGACCTGAATTTCCCATTCCAATAAAACGTAGGCTACGTACTCTAATGATCGATCGTACAATATTTGCACCTCGTTATTACCGTTAACAAAACATATCACTATTTCCTGTTAGGTTATCCCGTTTTTTACACATTTTTTGTTGACTCTAGAAGAGATATCCTTTATCCTATGTTACCTCTTAAGTGACCTATTCTGTATCAACCGGATGTCATCTCTCTGAACAAATCCCTTTAAAAAGAGACAGATGGTCCAAATCTGTACCTGGAGACCTCAGAGGTTGACGTGTAATGACCAATGACCCCTACCCCCCCCCCCCCCCCCCCCCCCCCCCCCATTCTCCGCGGTCCCGAGCCTGCCGTTACACACTGTACTTTATCCAGGCCAGTCCATGTTCTACGTTACTCTTTGTCCCTTTGGCTCTCCGGCCCCACATCCTTCCTTCCAGCATCTTTTTCACAATGGTTTCGTTTGAAGTAGCCAAAGAATTAGCTTTTTCTAATACGCTAATTAATTATCAATTATAATAATATTATAATACTAATTATGCCAAAAGTTGTTTCATCTGAGAGTAACCAGACTGTGGGCATGCATCTCGCCAAGACATCATCCCAGGAGTTCACACAACAGTTTAACTCCTCAGCGATATAGCGGACACATAATGATTATTATCATGTCCAACAGCAGATCAAGGCCATGTTGTGGTGCATTCGAACGATCCTACACAAATCAGGAATAAAAATGCGTTTATTTTATAGTATGCATGACGTTGTTGTCGGTATTTTTAAATTTCAAAGAAATAAGAAAACATGAATAATAATTTAGAATTAAAAGAATAAATAGCTACGTTATTCAACTTACCCCCAACTGTGCGTCCTCAAGAGTAATATTGAATAAACAGAACGTAAGTTTGCAAAGAGTTAATCGTCCGAAATCAACAGTCAGCAGATTTCTCAACAAACACGCTGTATACGGAACACAGTCGCTGATCGCCCAAGATGCGATAGGCCTAGGCCAAAATGATGACAATACAGGACGATGAACGCATTGTTAAGCTTTACGGTTGTTTACCAATTTATGGCGGTCCAACAAACCAACGTTGACTTTGGAGTTTGTGTAGGTGATAAAAACGAACAAGACATTAGAGCAAAGAATTACAACAAGTGAAATGCGATGCCTTACAAAAGCAGTAAACAAGACAAGGCGAGACAAAACTAGAAACACAGTTAATCAGAGAAATGGAGGGCACAAATGATGTCATGCATCACATCCAACACCAAAGAATCAAATGGTTCGGACACCTCATGCGATTACCAACACACCACCCAGCACAAGGTGCCTACCTCAACAAATTCGATGGCAACAAGGCTATATGGCGACCGAGAAAGACCTGGATAGATGGAGTCATGGAAACATTAATAGATCACGGCACTCCCCTGACCAATGCTCTCCGCTGGTGGTAGAGGGACGTCTCTTTCTTCCCGCGACACCCAAAAGGGATAAGCGGCGGATAAAAGTAAAGTAAAAGTAAAGGTTAAAAACCTAACGTATATTATGAAAACACATTAGTGCAAAAGTCAAGAGCCCTTACACCTATGCGTCAATGACAACATCCGTCTCTTGAAAGTAAAAAAAACAGCACCTTTGCCTATTTTTTAAAACTAACAGTTTTGACGTATCTCAAAGTTACGACGGGGGCTCTCATGGCCTAGAGGTTAAGGCATTTGCCTCTCATTCAAATTCAAATGTACCGGGTTCGAAATATTTTCTTCTCCAAATCTGTATCCTTTCACCTCCTTTCCTGCTCTCTTGCAATGTTCTGTCGTCTGCTTTCTGCTCCACTTTCTGCCCCTCTCCCTCCCCTCCTTTCCCCCCCTCCTCTGGCCTCCACACACACACATACACACACACACACACACACACACACACACTCACACACACACACACACACACACACACACACACACACACACGCACAAGTACATGAATACGCACATGTGAGCGCATGGTCATTGACCAATTATACCCCCTCGCCATTTTCATAAACCCCTCTGTAACATACATGTACCATTAATAATAGTATTATTTTGCTTGCAAATTTGAGGCACAGTTTTTATTGCAACAAGCTATAGAATCTAAGTGCACTGAGGGCAAAGTTTGTTTTATTACTTTCTTTTCACAGTGAGGGCACGCCTTATGTGGTTGTTTGTCGCGCTTGTGCATTGATCTTCTGTGGGGTTTTGTTTGTTTGGTGTTGGGTTGTTTTTTTTTGGGCAGAGACGGGGGATTGTTTCTTTGATTGGTTGGTTGGTTGGTTGGTTCTTTGATTGGTTGGTTGGGGGGTTGTAAGCTTTCGTTAAGCCGAGATCAGTACATTGCTACACAGAACGAGCTGGCTGTTTTCAGAATTCACAGCAAGATGTCCAGAAAAGATCCTGATCAGTTGGGTTTTTTTAAAAGGAGAGACATGCATGTATAGTTCTTTTGCTCAACAGGATAGAATGGTTAGCAGTCAATTCTTTTTTCTTTAGGATTTTGGGATATAATAAGCAGCAGGAAAAAAACATGGATCCACAGTTTTTGACATTTTGCAAGTAAACATATTCACTGACTCATAATAATAGACTATATGGTGATAGTAAAACCAATTATTCATTTTCTCTATGTATGCTCCTTGTAAATCGCATAGTTATACAAGTGCAAGAACGAGTAAGAATTCTTTACAAATAAAGAAATTAGGCCTATGCTTCAAAAGTTCAAAATACATAATGTACACGTTTTTAAAAAAATTAATGGCATGGCTCACCTGTGCTTTCAGTTGGGCTCCAGCCTGCAAAGCGTACAAGTCATATCCACAGCGTGCGCGAAAGTGCCTTCCAAACTCTGTTACTTATTGGTTTTATTCACGGGATTCAACCCAGCTGGACGTTTGTTGTTTTTCTCATACGAGATTGTCGTTCTGATTTCTTTTTGCGTTGGTTTTGTTTTTTTCTTTGTTGTTGTTGTTGTTGTCGTTTCAGTCAATGGAACTGGGAATGAGATCGACATCTGGTTACAATAAAAAGTAATGTTAGCGAGTTCGAAGCAGAGAAATGCCCTGTGGCCAAATATTGGATTGCACAAGAAATTTTATGTGTAAGCGATAGGTTCACAGAGAAGTTGGCTTGGGAACTATGTCTCCAATGTGTTATTGCTGTGTGTTTAACAACATACCAGAGTATTATAGATGGCTGTGTACTCGGTCACGAATAAAAGTGACTGTGTTTCCGAAGGCCTGCGTAAACCGGGCGATGGATCAATCAATACGTGTGGCAGATTAGCAGGGATTTCATTATATAGGCCTTCGGGAGTAAAGATAAAATCAGAAAAGTACTCGGTGTACTACTGAACAAATAAAAGGGGAACATGTGCTGTTGTGAGAGAGTGTAAAGGTGAAGCTTGTTTAGCTAGAAGGCATTTCAATTAGTAATGTCTCTTTTTTGTCCCGACATTTTTTATGAAGGAACGTTTTGTTGGGTTTTTTCCGCCCATATTTTGATTGGGGATAGCCGTGCTCTTCTGGTAACTTATACTTGATAATATTATCCCAGTATATCACCAACAAAGACGTTTGGCCTCTAGGCCTATACACCACGGAATGCATATTAAAACTCCATATTGTCACCAATGCTGCCGTTTTACGACAGAAAAACGCTTATGTCAAAGATGTTACTTAACTATAATTTTTATCCATCAGTAATTACTAATCAGTGTAGCACGTATGCTATGCTGGACAATTGTTGAATTTTTTATGTATCAAACCTTCAACAGAAGATTACCGAGAATCGCAAGAGAAATCAAAGAAATCCAAGCTTACAGCCCAGTAACAGAAACAAACTGGGAAAGGCTGAAACTGGGATTATTAGTGTTAGTACTTTATCTCAGTACCCTACTCCCTTCCTCAAACACACACACACACACACACACACACACACACACACACACACACACACACA
>NW_004797317.1:32876-40376 GCF_000002075.1 Aplysia californica | reverse complement strand
AGGAGACCCCCTTTCCTTCCTCTTGTATTCTTAGGATGTCGAGGGGAGGTGCAGGTTTCGGTCCCGTGCTAAGTGTGTGGCTTCTGTGATTGACATAGGGACCTTTTAAACCCCACCCAGCCAGACATTCCTTGGTCTTTCTCTTGATCTAAATCCCTAAACATTCTAGATTTTGGGTTTCATGGGTTTCATGGCTCTCTCTCCGCTTGGTTTGTTCAAGAGTTGAATTACTGAACGTTCTGTGTTGAAGAAATTTCATTGCTAAATCCAACCCAAGGCTCCATCCAGCAAGAGAGAAGTATAGGGAACCTGCCCTAACGGCCATATGTAATATGAGCAATAACATTGGGAACGCGGAAACTTAAGCGGCTGAAGATCGACGCCGATAAGCGTCAGTAGGTGTCTGCTTGACTCCACATAGAAGGCGCCTAAAGCCTAGATCTAGATATCAGAAAAACATTACACCACAAAACAGCTGGTACATGTATTTATGAAGCATTTATTTGGGGATTTAAGAAACAACAATTCGAAATCCCGAAAAATGTTGCTTAAAATGTAATTCTGTTTTACTGCCACATTAATTTGACGACGCTAATTTCAAAAATGTAATTAGTTTTTGTCTACCGTTAAGCACCAGCTCTGAAATGGCCATTTAAAATTGTCCCCTGTCTAGTCGGGTGGCGTTATGCAAACCGCTCAACCCGAGCTGGCGACGGCGAGACAGCATTGAGAGTTGAGAGTTCTCGACCTCAGTGCTTTCTTGTTGCATCTCCATTTTTAATAACAGTGAAAGAAGTTCACAACAAAGAGTGAGCTTAAGAAGAAGTCACATTTTCACTGTTTAAAAATGGAGATACGACAAGAAAGCACTGCGGTCGCGAGTTGACAGCGAGACGCCCTTCCCACTTTTCGGCGTAATAAGAATGTAGTTTGGATTGCAATAAAGACGACAACGCCGATCGGAGCTTACAGCCGCCTGCAGTCCGCCAGCTCTGTGTGGGGCAAGTTGGAAATCATAAGGGAATTTGTATACCTATCGGCGCTTACTAGTCAGTCTCCGAAATCGGCGTTCTCTATGTTTTCGCCCTAAGACAATCACTGGTGCAAACGCCACTTCCGGTTCCTCCGTTGTGTATTTTTAACATAAATTCTAATAACACAGTAAGACGTCCACCTGTTAAAGACAACCACTTTTTTCCTCTCAACAATGGGGGGGGGGTGTCGTCGCAGACAATTTCAAGTGTACAGCACTCATTTTTTTCTCTTTGCTTTTGACTGGAATATTCCTCAGACCGAAGCTCTTGCAAGAGTTCATTGTCATCATCAACATCATCATCATCACGTGCGAGATCTGCGACAGACGTCAGCGATCATGGCCCTCCATTCATTCCCTTGCTCGGATGCTCTTATAAAAGCTATACACACGTATTTCCCCGTCACCCACCTGTTCAGGTTCACCATGTAGGATGCTCTGGGCCTACCCCTGCCTCATTTTCCTTCAATTTCCCCAGTGACAGCTAGATGTTCAACTTAACACTATTCAGTGCAAGAGTTCAGCGTTTAGAATAATCCATTTTGAGTCCTGTGAGTAGTTGCACAAAAACTTATACAATGCAGGGAGTCCCAAACATCTGGACACAAAGGAAAACTCATAATCATACTCACACGATAGCCTTCTGGCAAATTTGCTGAAACTGACGACAGTATCCATGTGAACTTTACAAATCACATCTACCTTTACACCACAAATATTGGATTTCATTAAGAGGATAATTGTACTTTCATACATCTATACCGTTTGATTAAAATGTTATAGAAACTTTCAGGTATATCCAAAAAAAATATATACACTTTGCCTATTTGTCCAGACTTTTGGAACACCATGTTTGAAATATCTTTTATCGGACTTTGGTCCAAAGTTCATGAAATTTCCTCAAAGACAGAGGACAAGGAACAACAGAGATCTGTTACGGCAAGCTGCAGCACAGTCCATGATTTATTTCTTCATGCAAAATGAAGAAACGTACATTATTTTGAATACCATGAAAAAAGCAATTCAGAAGACAGCGAGTTCATTTCATAAATATTCTATAATATAATAATAATACATGTATATAATCAACACAAAATTGAACTAAAGAAGTACAAACTTAAACGTTCATGTTCTCCTCAACAAAGGAAAAGTAAGAAACATAGTCACATCACATGCACCGAGACAACAATTATGAGGACTAGTATAAAGTAGTATATAATGTAGTGAGATGGTTTACAGAGAATACCCTGATACTGATGGTACTGATGATAATGCTCGTACTTGGCTGGGACTAGGCCTACACCACATTTCAAATAGAGGGAACAGAGAAGACCACATTGATTAAACCTGAGCCTTGTAGGAGTGCTTACTATTAACATAACTTGGGGGGGGGGAGACAGAGAGACTGAAAGAGAAAGAGAGAGAGAGAGAGAAAGAGAGAGAGAGAGAGAGAGAGAGAGAGAGAGACAGACAGACAGACAGACAGACAGACAGACAGACAGACAGACAGACAGACAGACAGACAGACAGACAGACAGACAGACAGACAGACAGACAGACAGACAGACAGACAGACAGACAGACGGACAGACAGACGGACAGACAGTGATACAGAGGGACAGAGACAGAGAGAGAGGGAGGGAGAGGTAGAGATAGAGAGATGGAGGTAAGGAGAATTCTTAAGTATCCTTTAAGAACTACTAAGACATCTGACATCCATGTGTGTGAACACATGAACAACATCTGACTCATTTTACTAACACTTTCACCCCTGGGCCAAAGTTTTGTAAACCTGAAAAATTAAAGGTTGGGCCTTGATATTTAATCTACATCAATAAACATAATGATATTAAGTAATAACAGGAGTTTTGTTACATTATTACATAATTGTGTCAAGAGCATTAAAGAATACTAACCGACATTACAGTCTGACTGAATACATAAGTATACTTGTAGTACCGGTATAAGATTTACAAATTCGTCACAATCTTCCAACACAGCCAGAAGTCTCTCACAGTGGGAAGTGCTAGAGGGGCAAGTACTGATATCACAGAAAGTAAAGCAAGAAACGAGGAGATACAGATACCTCCCACATACCCCCCCCCCCCCCCATCCCCCTGGAAAAAAAATCGGTTGGAAAACAAAATTTAAAAAACACAAAATTCCAATACGGTGGAACAAGACACATCACTTCAATCCACTTTCTCTCCGCATCCATATTAAATTAAGACCACAACTCAAAAAAATCCAAACAACCAAACTCTGTAAACACACACTTACCTCATCTTCAACAGAGAAGAGAAAACAATGAATAAGTCCTTGGGGGAACATGGCACAGAACCATTTTGAGAAAACAAATTCAAGAACAAGTTTAGCCAAAGGACAGTGGATTTTTTCATGTCACCTTCACTCAGTACCAACATTGTTTAGTTAAACCTCTTCAAAACAGTTCACAGCCTTTTACACAATGCACAAAATAAAGTATTAAGCTCAGACTGACTCAACTTTTCACAAGCATATCAATTCTCAAACAGGTTTCATTCCACATGAACTGAACATGAAAAAATCAACTGATAACTTCCATCCCATCACACACTCAGAATTTAAAAAAAAAATAAGCAGCCCATTCTTCCTTCCTCCTTTTCTCTACGTATACACATACACACACACACACACACACACACACACACACACACACACACACACACACGTGTGCAACTGATTTTTATATAAAAAGTTCATTTGTCCAGAAAAAAACAGAGCATCCCACATCTTTCAAGCACATATATATTGGCTGTCTTTCAAGGAAATCAGCAATAAAAGCAACAATTGTGTCATAAATTATATAGCCAATATAAAAAATGCAAACATATACAAATAGTTTTTCCACAAAAGATGAAGAGAGTTCAATAGTAAGTTTTAATGAAATATAATATGTACAGCTTCTTCACTCTTGTCAATGGTGACGGATTAGCACAAATTAGCACAGGCCCCTGTTCCAGCTCTACTCTCATCTTCTTTTGTCGGTGAGGGTTATACTCTCTGTGCTCAACACTTGAACATGGTCACATGTCTGGCGACATAGAAAATATCATGATAAAAATATTGTTTGGTAAATGTTTTACGGTACTTGCAACTGCCCAAGGTCATAAGAGCCCGCGGGACACTAGCTGATTATTTTCACGTTAATACTTAACACTGTTTGGTTTTATTTTGTATGTCAAAACGGTTACAGTATCTAAAAATATAATGATATATATGGTAACATTTTGTTAACCCCCCCTCCCCCAGCAATTTAAAATTAAAAGTAACACTGTTTACATCTTTGAACAAAGACCAAAGGTAGCATTAACTCTACTATTTACAGACATTTTTCTACATTCACACAAACCTGTCTAAGATGACCATTCATCATCGAGGAGAAAGGTGGTCAACTTAGGCAGGTGGTCCTCTTTGACAGTGTCATTATAATGTACTGACGATTGTCTTTGTTAGAACAGGTTCAACTGTATTTTGCACAAAAAGAAAATTACTCATACAATCTGGGGCCCAATCATAATTTTTTTTTTTTTTGGTAAAGTGTTTTACGGCGCTTGCAACTGCATAAGGTCATATGAGCGCGCGGGACACACCTAATATTTTCAGTTGGTAGGAAATTTTGAATTTTGCCCGGGTGGCGGCCGAAGCCTACTCTTATCGATTTTAGACCACCAAGGGATCTTTAACGTGTGCAACTTGCACACGCGCCCTCTGAGATTTTTCGCCCTTGTCCGAGAAGGCTAGGTGTAGATCTTTCCTACCAGAAGATCAGGGGTGAGGCTGAAAGACAGCAGTAAGAAGAAGCGAAGGAGTAGCAGTAGAAAGGCTGCAGAAAGAATCAGGAGCCCAGAGGAAGGGACTGAGGGGGTGAGGGCAGAAAGAGGAGATGAAAGCAGACGACAGAACATTGCTAGAGAGCAGGAAATGAGGTGAAAGGAGACAAATTTAGAGAAGAAAATTTTTCGGTCGCTACCCAGATTCGAACCCGGGACCTTTGAATGAGAGGCTAACACCTTAACCTCTAGGCCACGAGAGCCCCCGGCCCAATCATCATCATTTATCTTAGTATCGTGTTTCTATTTAGGTCAACATTGTTTCTAATGTATTTTTTAAAATAATCGTACTATCCACTGACAACTTTCATGCTGATTTTCAAGCCCATTAATACATTACACCCTAAGGGCCTGGACGGGAAGTCCATTGTTAGATCCTAAGCAGGGGGAAAGAACCCACCTCCCGTGAATACGAGCCTTTAAAAAACACATTTTAAAAATACTAAACAAATTCCAAAAATCCTGAAAAAATAAAAGTTAAAAAGAAAACTGAATGTAGTTTCAGCAAAATATAACTTTATGTATGCGCAAACTGTTGGAAATGTTCTAACTTTAGTTCAATTGGGGTGTCCAACCCGTCACTCTCACTCTCAGCCTCGCGGTCGGGCCCTAGATCTAAATTCTAAATTTGCTCCGTCTGATCAATCGGAATCGCCCCAAACTCTTCTTACAACGTTTTCATCAAAATCTGAGCCATCTGAATTGTCACATGCTCGTTTTTGCTCAAATCCATCGTTATTTCCGTTTTTCAAACTCAATTGCGTCGCTTTTCAACAATTCGAAGTGTCGGTAACGCGATCGCACTTTGATCAGCTCTAATACTAAAACTACTGGCCCGAAAAATTTCGTTTTGGTATCAAACGAAAGAAGAAACTTTTTGCTATACTATGCAAATCAAAATCCCGGCCCCAGAGTCTCGTCAAGGCGAGACTTTCGTTTCTAAAGACGCTGGGTCGGCGCGGGCGGTTCCGGGCGAGTCAGGATGGAGCGCGTAAGGGAATTCCCGGGCGATCCCGGGCGAGTTAGGGTGTAATGTGTCAAACTCCTTATCTCTGGCAAGTCGCTCCAAGCGGCTCGCGATCAGACCCGCTGTGCCGGTGAGCCACTGGCAGCAACTCGGGCACATTCTATTACGACTTTGACGATGACTTTCGCAAATGCGGAAAACTAATTTGATGTCAAAGTCATTGTAATAGAATGTACCTGAGCTGTTGCCAGTGGCTCACCCGCACAGCGGGTAAGAACTCTCTTTTACGGGAGTTTCTTCATTGGATGAAGAACTATCAAAATAGGTTCACTTGTTTTGATTTAATGACCAATTTAGTGACGCGCATGTAACATTTAGATTCCGTACTAAAAAAGGGTCCCGGCATAAGGGGTTTATCCCCCTCGGAGAGAGAGAGTTAAGACATAAAAGTTCAATGAAAAGTATTAAGAGCAACTTACCTCAAACAGAGGGGGGTCTTTACTATGTGGGTGGAATCCAGTCTGTGTACAAGAACCAATGACATCCAGACCGTGATCCGTTAGTTTAAAAATTCCTGTCCTGTGAGAAAAAGAGAGCAAGGACAGTTATCTATTTATACACATATTTTGAGCAAGCAGAGACCATGTCCACACACACAGGGCATACAGAGAAAGAAATGGGAAGCATTGCCAGCTGGCCGTGAACAAACATCCTGAGCTTTTTGGTCCAGTGGAAATGCATGTGCAGAGACTTAAAATTTACAGATCATCTTGTGTCAAGATGTTTGTTTTATACAAAGTCAAATATGAAATGCACAAGTCGGAAAAATCCACACCAATTTCAGAAAACTGGATTTCTGAATTTGTCCAGAAAATTGGCTCCTCTCAATAGGGACAAGACAAATTCTCTTCAACTGTTGAATACATGAAAACAACCTGTGCTGAATGTTACTTTACGTCTAAAGTCTACTACCTAAACCAAGTCCATGCTCAACTGATCCATAAAAAGAGTACAGAAATATGAATAAACTTGAATACAAAGTAGACAGCTGACATGTTTTTTACAATAGCTCAGACAAATGATGGCACCTTTTTTTAAAAATAATGTAGAAAAGTCTAACTGTCGTAATCTCAGTCATACAATCTCTAATGTAAGTATTTTGAATAATGCTCGCACTTTGCCTTACGACAAAATTTGTCACTTGGACATGGGACTTCCATCCTCAGATCCTCAAAAACGTATTAAATGTGTTTAACTCACTTAACTGTTAGCAGCGATATAAAGGCTAATTTATAGGCTCCTGAAAAGAAACAACAACAGAAAACAACTGTTTCGTTCTTTGGTGTCATGGTTGATTTTATTAGCTTTTTTTTGGTTTAAGGTATTCACTTGCTTGGGCTGCAAGTTCTCAAGCATTTTACAACATGATGAAATCAATATAATTATTTCCACTGACACCACAGGCTATATTTTAGCAAAGCTTGGAAGGTTAAACCACACAGCATGTTTGAGAAACAGAGAGAAATCACACTGACAAAAATAAAAATACCTCTCTACTTAATGACTTACTCTTGAAACTTTGGTGAACAAACAATTGCTATGGCCTCGGGCATCATCTTCTGCCATGG
>NW_004797317.1:20376-27876 GCF_000002075.1 Aplysia californica | reverse complement strand
GAGCTTTCTTTAGGGCACCTTTACTAGCCTCTTCCCCTTGTTGGGTGAGCAGTGCTGTTCTAATATTGCTGCTCAGATACCGTGGATGCTGCTGGATCATAACTTTACCTCCACTCAACAATACAACAACTAAAACCCATGGCTATGTTTAGTGCAAGCGTATGCTATCAGTACCATAAAACAAAATGACTCCTTCATATTTTTTACGACAGGGAAAATATTTCTTAAATTTTTCACAATTTACAGAAATAGAAATCTTACAGAATCAAAATTAAAATGTGATATTTGTCCCAAAAACCCCTTTTGACTGCCAATGCCTAAAGCAGACAACCGATTGGTACCAGATTAATTCTACAAATTCAAAGAGGGGAAAGACAAATAATATGCAGAAGAAGAATTTTTACTCACATGTCTTATACGTGAATTACCAACGGATTAATGAGGCAGGCTTTGCAATAAGCTAATAATTTGATAAAAGCCTGGGCAAAGTATTAAGTTGTACAGTCTCCTTTATTCCACAGTATATACCTCTTGTCTTTAATTCCCTGGAGAGTACAGGTGATCTACCATTTTTGTTCGAAGACGTTTGTTTTGTACTTGTATCTTTCTCTAGTTGCGTTCAAATTTTGCCCAGTTTCAAAGTATCTGCTTTCATCTTTCTCTGTCACGTTGTTCTTTGCATTCCTCTTTTCCTCTAACCCTGGGGACTCCTTCTGAGCATCTTTTATTTATTGTCAAGAGCTGTCTTAACCTCTGATGCATCCCCATCTTCACTATATATGTCTCTCCCTTTTCCACCTTTCTTTTGTTTGCCCTCTCTAAAAATTCCTCTATGGGAGCAAAGTCAAACCATCAAATGACCAAATCTATTTCAAGTACTTGTTGTTGAAAGTTTGAAGCTTTCTCTCAGCAGCTGTCATTGTTCTCCAGGTCTCTGCTCCAAACACTAGAACAGATTTCACACTCCTTCAATGCAGCATAAAAACAAAGGCTTTTCTCCATTCCTGGATCCTCACCCTGATATCCTCATCTGTTCTCCTATTTCATTGATGACCTGTCCCAGACATGGGAAGTACTCCACATGCTCTAGTGGTTTCCCTTGTGGAGCTAGGGTACTTATTTCTGGTATGTTCATCCACAGGATGTAGGCTTTGCTGCTGTGGGCATGCCATTCAGTACTGTAAACCACCTTGTTACTACACTTTTAAAAAAAAGAAATATTCACAGATAAATTAATTACCCTTTTCAATTCCAGAGCTTCACCTGGAGGTGCATCCTTGTAACCTGGGTGCTTTGGCAATTTCTCCACAAATAACCTGCAAAACGCAAAAAATTTATGTATGCAAGAAAGCAAAATATATACTTGCAAATATTTGTTCTTTTAAGCAGCATTATTTCTGCTTATTTTCCAGCTAGTACAAGATATTTTTTGTTATCATGCTACTGAAAC
Source organism: Aplysia californica (assembly GCF_000002075.1). Lineage (NCBI taxonomy): Eukaryota > Metazoa > Mollusca > Gastropoda > Aplysiida > Aplysiidae > Aplysia > Aplysia californica. The sequence continues at coordinate 26,426 of NW_004797317.1, read as the reverse complement.
ACTACACCCTTGGAGCATCAAGACATATTTATCGTCTTTTTGAATATCATCCATGGAGTAATTCTAATAAGATAATTTAAATAAATCTAAATTCCCTCATTTCTAAAAGTTCATTGATATTTATTTTACTACTACTAGGTTTAAAATGCAAAATCTACGTACTACAACTGTTGAAGAATTTCAGTGTCACTTACGTGATAAACTTGTAATACAAGATAAAGGCACTTTCCAGTTGTCCATCATCACAATACATATTGGCCATTCTCAGGACCTCTCTCCCAGACCTGAAGTAAAGCTTCACAGCTAGAGATTTGTCCACTTCAACTTGGGAGCCATAATCAGCAAGTATTCCAATCCTCTTACTGGGATCAGATGTGGCAGCAGTGAGACTAAGAGATGGCTGTCTCAACAGCTTTGAGGTCATTTTGATGAACTACAGAAAAATCAGAAAAAGAAAAGAAAATATGAGATCTAGAAGGAAAAAAAAAAAAAGCTAAAATCTGAGATTGCTGGCAAATAACATGATGTCTCCAGCTGATCATCTGTAAGAATTGTAAACATACTAGTCTACTTAGAGTTAGAGATCTATAATTTAAATTTAAGGAAAGACCTCGGTAACGAGTGACCACCCCAACAAAAACAATTGAATAAAGAAGAGACCCAACCCAAGCCCTTACCCCTAACTCTAACCCTCTTTTCTACTCTGTCTCATAGTGGTCGCTCGTAATGGAATTCCTCCAATAATTAAGTTTAGGCCAAAGCATAGATATAAACTGCCAAGAGATTCAAGGGAAATTTTAAATTAAATTTTTCTGAGGTCCAGAAAAGATCAACCAAATTTTAAGAGGATAAAAGATGTATCTGCATCAGGCTTTATTCTCTCTCTTTTAGTCATAAAACTTGGTGTATAAAATTCACAATATATTATAATTTAAATTAATATGACAGTATGACATATATAGGCCTCTATAGAGAATAGAAAACTAGATACTAAGACAGAATATTATTTTCCTAGACACAAGCAGATAGTTAGAGAATGGTTGGAGTATTTGCCATTGGCCAATATTTATAGAAACAGCCATCTTGTTTGTGTCATAAAATAGAGTTCTTCATTCTGACAAAAGACGTCTCACTGTCTGATCTGAAAAAAAAAGTAGAGTAACAAAAGAAAGCTTTTTTTTCACTTTAGGTAAGTGTTACGATAATGCTCATTATATTATCGAAATTACTATTTCTCCGAACGCTCTGGAAAAAAAACCTGATCTCTATTTATCCGGACGGTTTCCGTTCTCATCAAGATTTTTAGTTATTTGCGAGAGTTCGGCATCATCTTTCATTCTGCCATTCTGCGAGGACTGGGAAGAAGCATTTTTTGCATCGAATTCAATGTCTAGAGCTAGAGATTTTTAGGTCTGAATATTCAGATATTTCAATTGCACTAACTTACTTAAACTTTACTTGGTTGGGGCAACGTTCCCGAACTATACTGCATTTGAAATGCCTTCAAAAGGAACTGCGAGAAAACAAGACTGCTCGACTTTGGCAGTAACCTTTTGCATTTAGTTACCCCTAAAGCAAAGACTAACCCCCCCTTTCACACTTTACACACAAACACACACACGAACACGCACGTACACTCACACATACACATGCGGGCGCATGCATGCGGTCCATTCCATTCACAAATAGCCAAAAAATCTCGAGAACGGGGAAACCGTTCGGAGAAATAGAGTTCAAGTTTATTTTCCCGAGCATCTGGAGAAATAGAGCCGGCCCTATATTATGTATGTCAAAGAATAGGTCAAACCAGATCGAAAGCTGTTACCATAAATATCGGCCAATAGCATAGCATACTCCTAACGTTCTCTAACTATCCACTAGTGTATCCTGGACAACACAGTTCATTTTTAAAACGAGGTGACTATTCGGTAAAATCCGAATACACAAAAATTATATTCGAACTCTGAATTGAGTTCGGCATGACGTCACTTCCGACCCTTGTTCCTAAACATTTTCAGCATAAATGCAAATTTTTTCGGAAGGACTTCCCTAACAGGCAACCACCCCAACAAACACTACAACAAAGAAGAGACCTAACCCTAACCCTATCCAAACCAAACCCAAAGCCTACCCCAAACCTAACCCTTACCCCTACCCTTAACCTAAACCCTAACCCTACCACAAACCATACCCCTACCCCTTGCCCCTCTGTTCTACTCTGTCTCATAGTGGTCGCTCGTTACGGAAGTCCTCCCATTTTTTCGATTATAATGATAACAATCGAGACGTGAGCTTTTATCCATATACTAGATCCATCTAAACTGGCTCTCCCTGCATCATTAGTATGAACAGAACAAATAAGTTGAGTTGACCTTGCCGTGGGCAAAGTTAATTAAGTCGGCAAATGAGACTGCGCATAGCGATCTTGCACTCTCAGCTTGCTGGGGGAAGAGGGGTTGGGAATAGGCCACGGCTGTCGGTTTTGTGCGATGTGATTTTATTAAGAAAATATAATTACAGAAAAACTATAGGCCTAACACACAAAAAAATTAAATTTAAAAATATGTGGAAAGACAAATGGTGGTGGAAGTAATGATGATGCTGTAGTGTGGCGGAAAGTTTAGACTCTGAGTTGTCGGTTACCGTGTAGGCCTACTAAGACATTGCCATTGGGTAGATCTAATGAGAATGCAGTCTTTTGACTTTTGACATAAAATTACACAGTCAGTCGAATTTGTGGTTTCGTTCGTTAAAGTAAAGTCACGAGTAGGGGGGTTGTTTTTATCCTAATTTGATGTTTTAAAATTGCAGTTAGGTTGTGTTGTGAGCTGTCCATGTCAATAAACACAGGAACGACTGTGGGAACTTTCAGACAAACTTAAATGTGACATGACAGTCGCCATTCCAATTATCAAAAGTTGCCACCTAGGCCAAACATATTTATAAGCCAGGCGCTCTTGCCTAAAGAGGCCAAATGATATTACAACAGGTTGCATCCCTGCTCTTTGTGTAGCCTATTTCAAATAGTATACATTTTTGGCTTGGTCATCAAGACTTCTGGATTTCTTCTCTGGATGTAAACAATGGATCGTGGACTTTAACGAACGGAACCCTACTCACTATGTGTAGTGCAACTACTTGCAATACCCTTGACAAAGTCCAAAATAATGCCCTTCGTTTCATTAATGGTGGCATGAGATCTACACCTACTGCCGCATGTGAAATTCTGTCAAATGTTGAACCCCTGGAAATACGCAGAGATAAAGCAGTTTTGGAGCTTCATGAAAGAACAAAAAGAATGTGCCCCAACCACCCAAACAGGAAATTAGTAGAAACATGGAAACCAAAGAAACGACTTCAACAAAAATCAGTCACGCATCGCATCACAGAACTAATGGAGAGCCACCACCTACCACAAAACAAAAGAGAAACCAAAAGAGTCAACCAAAATATCCCTCCCCACATTTCTATGGAAAAACCAATCATTAAAACTTCTCTCAGAGACAATAGCACAAAATCTTCAGACCCAGTGAAGTTGATGCTTTCTTCACACCAAACAATCGACAGCTATTCAGATGACTGGATACACGTCTATACAGACGGCTCAGCATTCAAAGGCACAACCAAAGCCGGATATGGAATACTAATACAGTACCCAGATGGAAGTTCCAATGAGATCTCTGCAGCCTGTGGAGAGAAATGCAACAACTACGACGCAGAAATGATAGCAATTGAAACAGCACTATACCATCTCCGCACAGTTTTTGACACTCATCCAAACAAAAGCCAGAGTATAGTGATCTTCATTGACTCACTATCAGTCTTGCAAGCGATAGAAAATGATCACCATCTAAACGAAGACTTGACACATATACTGTTTGGCTCCCATCATCTGATAACATTCTGTGGCATCAACCTGGTGATGCAGTGGATTCCCGGACACTCAAACATACCTGGAAATGACAGAGCAGACACACTCGCCAAAAGGGGATCTAGACAGGAACAACCCAACATTCCAACTTCATACCACACTGCAAAACAAATCATTAAAAGCAACAGCAAACAAGATTGGATGAACAGATGGGCCTTGGGAAAGACAGGCAGAGCAGTTTTCAAACATATGACTACAACAAAACGAAATGACAATATCAACCACCTACAGAGAAAGAAACAGACCACGATCTTCCGCCTACGAACAGAACATATACAGCTCAACTTTCACTTGAACAGAATAAAACCAGAACTTCCCCCAATGTGTCCTTTGTGTGACTATGCCATGCATATATGAGACAGTGGAACATCACCTTTTCCACTGTACAGCCCTAAATGACATCAGAGCTACCCTTCTCCCTCCGAGACCTAACTTCTACAACACACTCTACGGAACATTACAGCAACTGCAGCAAACCTGCACTTATCACTACATGGCATTGGACAGAAGGGTGAGAGCCCAGATGTTGCTGGATCGATAACAACAACAACAACAACAACAACAACGAACGGAACTACAAGATCACCCACAGTCCTAGTAGGCAATTCTCGGGTTTTACGTAAAATCCCCCGACGGTAGATCACGTAACCTCCTTACACTCACATTTATAATTATAAAACTCACTTAGATCTAGATCTAGATTCTAGATCTGAGGCTGAGTCCGAAAAAATAAAACATTTTTTTCGCGACCGAGTCCGAATAGATCTAGATCTAGATCTAGATCTAGATAAAACCTATATTCGGACTCCAGTCCGAATAGATAAATATAATTAGTCTAATATTATTGTATTCTTCTAGATCTAGATCTAGATCTAGATCTAGATCTAGTAATCTAAATTAAAAGCACGGGGTCGGGAGTGGGAGCTATCAGAAAGCCGCTTTGGCTTTGCAAAGAGAGCCTGCCTTTTAAAATCTAAACAAACCATATATATTAAGTCGACTGTAACAGCTCTAAATGCATTTAACAGACGAATAGTGCTCCTTGGTCTGCATTTACATCTACTGGACAGGTAGAAATGTAGTTTTAGATCTGTATCCTCTTCGGCACAGTTGAGTGCGAGATGAGTAATGATCTGGTGCAGCTTAGTAGTGGCCTAGGGCTTAGTACTTAGTCTTATTTTTGTCTTGCGCGAAAATGGAAAGTAGATCTAGATTCTAGATCTAGAATCTAGAACGAAATATGAACAAACTTTAAAGTAAAATTAGTACAGCAGAGATGTACATCTTTTATGATTTAAAAAAAGAGTTTAGTTTTCATGCTACAGAAAGGTTGGTTACTCATCAAGTACTTACCAATTTTGTGACACACCTCGGACTTTCTTGTGTTTACTTTCCACATCCAATGGACCGATAACTTTTGAAGAAAATCTAGGAGTAGCCGTTCTTCTTTCTAATTAATTTGAAATATTGGGTTGGATGAGTATGACTTAATTTAGAAAAAAAACGTACAAAAGTTTGAGAGACGACTAACTCTCGGATATTGCTTTTCAAATATTATACCTGTTCATGTATTATTAGAGAAAAAAATCCTCTGTTTATTCTATCAGTGTAGGCTCTTCTAACATAATGCAACCTAAAACTAAGATTTCTTTGAGTAAGAATAGTATTTTTTTGTATGTCTAGATCTAGATCTAGATCTAAGTGTACGGCGCTCGCAACTGCATAATGTCATATGAGCGCTCGGGACACACTAAACATTTTCAGGTGGTAGGGAATTTGAAATTTTGCCCTGGTGGCCTTTAATTGATGTGGGACCAGCGACGGATCTTTAACGTGCGCAACTTGCACACGGGACCTCCGAGATTTTTCGCGTTTAATGTCCCTGAAAGCCAGCCGTAGATCTTTCCTAAGGGCTTTTTCCCTTAAGATGATGGCCAGAGCTAAGATGAGCCAGAAAATCCTTGTCATCCTCTACCAGACATTGGTACTCTCTGTCGTAGAGTACGGGCTCGGACTCTTGACCCTATCAAAGGCGCAACTGCAACGACTCGAGGTGTTACAAAATGAAGGAATGAGGGCAATCCTGGGGTGCACACGAGATACCTCAACTGAAGCAATG
>NW_004797317.1:10479-18535 GCF_000002075.1 Aplysia californica | reverse complement strand
TCAGAAAGAGACAGAGAGAGAGAGAAGAGGGGAGGAGTAGATCTTGCGAGAACTTCCGGGCGGGTGAGAATAGCCACTTTCTTCCATATAATTAAAATAGCACACGATTTTTGCCCACGATTTTTGCCCTTTTTTGTTGGTATAATGTTGAGAGTGAATGAATTCAGAATTGTGATGGATGGTTGTTAAAAGGCAAGGGAGTGTATTCGGTCCCGGTAACCTGGAACAAAAGGTCATGAAGTATATCTAGTTTCGATCTAGATCTTCTAGCCTAGATCTAAATGAAGATTGCGGATGTCTTTTTGATGAACGGTCGTTTTATAAATTCTCCATTTTGGAGTTGGAGGAATCGATAATAATATTTGAAGAAAAGAACTTGATGTCATAATTTTCAATCGAGCTGTTACCCTCTCTATTTCTCTGTCTCTCTCCCCCTCCCCCCCTCTCTCTGTATATATGTCTCTCTCTCTCACTCTCTCTCTCTTTCTCTCTCTCACTCTTTCTCTCTCTCTCTCTCTCTCTCTCTCTCTCTCTCTCTCTCTCTCTCTCTCTCTCTCTCTCTCTCCTCTGTGTATTGCTCGCCTTCTCTTTCTCTTTGTTTTCTCTGTCTTTCGTTCTCTAACTATCCGCTTGTGTTGTTAAAACTGCTTTTAGATTTGGAAGAGGCTAGCCGTACTTAATGACGGCTAGACTGGCAGTCTAGCCGTACTTATTCTTAATAATATGATGGCTAGACTGACCATTTACCAAAAATAGGCCCACATTTTTAGTGTGCAGTACCTAAAGTATTTGTATTTGAGACGAAACCAGGTGCCTTAATGACAGTGCATGTATTTTAAACCTCCTGTTTTCTAATGTTAATAGGGCCTAACTAAGATAAGTACGGCTAGACTAAGTACGGCTAGACTTCTTGTCTAGCCGTACTTAAGTATGGGTAGACAGCCAGGCTAGCCGTACTTAAGGACGGCTAGACTGTCAGGCTAGCCGTACTTAATATTGATGGCTGAATTGTAAATGAAATTTTTAGTTTGCAATGCCTAAAGTATTTTTATTTTAGATAAAACCAAAAGGTGCCTTACTGACTTGCATGTATTTGAACCAGAATAATTACTAGATCTAGATCTAATTATGAGACCTGTGTACTTAACAGGCTTGAGTCTATAGGGCCAAACCTAGATCTAAGTACGGCTAGACTGGCAGTCTAGCCGTACTTAAGTACGGCTAGCCACTTCGTTTAGATTTTAGGAACTTGACTAGATTCTCTAGATCTAGATCTAGTGGGTTGGGTACAGCTCTGATCGTATTTTAGAAGGGTCTAGTGTCACATTTATTAAAAATGCCTTTCCTCAGATTCACTTATTACTGTTTGTGCGCAGGCAGGCGTAATAACTAACGTAGAGGCCTACTCTAGTAGAGTTTATATATGTTGTACAGGCATTACTTACTTACAGTGATGAATCTTGAGTCATGTTGGATGTGTACGGCCCTAGTGGACTGTTACTGATCAATGAAATGTGTAGTAGGCCTTAGGCCTAGTATAGTCAGTAGCCTTGCTTCAGTTGTCATGTGCATGCGTGATTTTTATGCTAAAGGCGGGAGGAGTTCCGCAGAGGGCTGGCACTTTCCGTGACAAGGTCCACTGAGCAAACTATACTACACAAGAGTTCAAGGGTTAAATGTTGTTGGTCGGCCGGCCTTCTATGGAACTCCTTCCCTAAAGACTTTACAATAGGACATTTATTGTGTAATGGGGGGAATTTGCATTACAAGAACAAGATCAAAGCTACTCTCTTTTTTATAACTGTGCATGCAGTTACTTTTTGGCTTTTGCGTTGTTAGCCTGGGTCTCTAGACCAGCAGTAAGCATGAGTCTCAGTGTCATCATTGCTACTTTTGCCGCTCCACTGTAGTCATCAGCAGCAGGACCTGAGTGCTGCAGCTTAAATCCCATTCCAAGTACTGACCTCTGGAGGACTTCCATAATAATATGAGCGAGCCCTAGTATGAGACTATGAGACAGTTTAGAATATAGAGGGGTAGGGGTAGGGTTTGTAAGGTCTTTTCTTTATTGTAGTGTTTGTTGGGGTGGTCGATCGTTACGGAAGTCACTTTGGTCCGGGGTTCGAAACTTGACATCAATGAAAAAATATTTTCTTCTCTAAAATTGTCTCTTTTCACCTCCTTCCATGTTTTTTAGTCATGTTCTGTCTTTCTGTTTTCATCTCCATCCCCCTTCCTCCCTATTCTGGGCTATTTTCCTTTCCCTAAAATCAATAATTTTAGGGTCTGGCGGCCACCCCGACAATTCAAAATTGGCACCAAAACTGAAAATATAATACTCTGGTCAGTATAAAATCATCATGAAGAGTACCTTTGAAATCAGAATGTGGCTGCCTAAAGGCAAGGGGCCCAACTACTTTGTCTAGTAACTTAGGAAAAACGGTAGGCCTCATACATCAAAATCAGTTGCATTGCAGTTTGACTAGTCTACTACCCCTGAGATTTAGCCCTCAGGAAAACATAATACTTGAAGGAAGCCAAAGCCAAACATTAGGTTAACAGGGTGTAAATTTTTGTCTTTTTGTGCTGTGTGTGACGGTCAAGGCCAGTGAGAGATGTTTTTAAAAAAATGGATGTATTTTATTTGAAACTTGTTAGAATTCTAAACGCCCTTTTCTTCTGCCCTTTTTTTGGTCCAGTTACGAGCCTGACAAGACCTTCTTTTATATCATACCTTTGTTTGGGTTACTTTTATTAATAAATATTTCTTAACTACAGCCACTGTTCTTGACACTCCAAGGCATGAATTTTTAGCCAGATACTGAGATAGAGACTAATTTTTTATTTGCTGAGATTACTAGGTTGGTAGATGGGCAGCCCTGACACAAGCAATTTGGAGATGTGAACTTCTGAAAAAATTTAAGCTATCCTACTTATTTTTTAGTGAGAGGCAACATTCTTCTTATATTTTTATAAAATAACAACCTTCAAACTGTCCAAAACAATGCACTGCACATTAAGTTTTACTGAAAAGAAAGCGAGACTCTGCTTAAAACCTTTTGCGGACATTGCATTGGCTTCCTGTTTAGAAAAGAATTGTGTACAAGTTGGCCACCATATTCACAAATGCTTGAATGATAATGCGCCATCATATATATATATATCAAATTCAAATGTGTTGAGACTGTAATACCAACTAGCAGTTTAAGGTCATCAGCTGACAAAAAGAAATTTCTTTTACCATCTCTATAAAACTTAAAACAATGGGTGAAAGGGCATTTAATTTATATCAAGGCCCCAAGTTCTGGAATGCTTTGCCAAGTACTTTTAGGGAGATCAAGTCTTTAGTTTCATTCAAAATGTCAGCTGAAGTCATTTCTGTTTTTAAATTAATAGATGAATATTTGAGAGTGATTTTCTTTTAGTCTTCAGAACATGTTTTATGTTACTGCGGTACAGTGTATTGTATTGTAAAGTGCTCAGAGTTGAACTTACTTTAATCAGGGTTGAGCGCTATATATACATGTCATTTACTATTTATTATTTACTTTATAACACCCAAAAAAATATCTGGCTCTATCAATGTATTTTTCAATAGGTCATCCCTGCATAATGTGTGTCAGTGCAGGTTCATTTTTCATTGAATGATGGCCCTTCACATTTCATTTGATATTTCACTACGCAGTGTAGATATCCTCATTCTATTGTGGGTATTTGCCCAGCTCTTTGAGCACATGATTGTATAATATAACATTGCACACCATTTCTTGGTTCATTTAAATTCCCTGCAACAGCTTTGTTTGGCCGTTGATATCCTCTATACATCTGAATTGTCATATATATCTGAATTGTCATTGGTCACAACACAACATCATGTCATAGTTTGCTGAACTCTCTTTGCCTAAATATTACAGTGTCTAGTCCGTTTTGAAAATGACACAGCTTTGATTTAGGGCTTCATAGTTGGATTGGCCATGAATGCTCTGATGTCATTACTGATTATCTACTTTGTCAGAGTTATATCATTCCACTCGTTATGTTACGTTATAAACACTCTTTTCTGTAGTGATTCATAAAGATTTTTTTTTCTGGATGATGTCAGACTCAAAAGTTAAGTCACTTTAATCATGAATTATCATGTCCTTAAAGACATTATTATATAATAAATATTGGTGTTGTGTTTTTAAATTTAAAGCACAGATAAAATGTATCTTCAATTTAAAAAAAAGTATCCTTATATTCCTTTGTTTGCTGTTTTGTAAAGATAGGAATGTTAAGATTTTAACCTGAATTACCTCAATGTTAGTGTCCAGCATGTTCTTTACTTTGAGATCAGTTTTTTACCTTTTTTATCTTTACTTTTCACAGGACCATTCTTGACTGTTGAAAAGAAAATCCCCAGACGTCATTGGGAATGTTACTCATGTGGATACTGATTTCAAAGTTTTTAAAGCAACCTTGATACAAATCAACTATTTAAAAATCTACTGGTGAGTACAGTTTTAGGACAAGTGCTATTAACTTATGTGCGACACAAAATTCCATCTTTTAGTATTCAGTAGGACTACTTGTTTACTAAACTTTTACTTTTTGAATATAATATTAAAATGGTTGACAAAATCTAAATATACAGTTAATTTTGGATAGTCTGCAGTTGCTCCCTAAACATACATTGCATCATATGTAATAAAACTCACATTTTCTTATACTTGTTGTTAACTCCAGCATTTTTTTAGTATGGGCATGGTAACTTTCTGCTGAAGAGTGAATGGGCTCACCTGAGAGAGAGAAAGAGAGAGAGAGAGAGAGAGAGAGAGAGAGAGAGAGAGAGAGAGAGAGAGAGAGAGAGAGACGGCCTTTCACCAACTAAAAAAAAATGTGGGGAAAGGGAGGCGAATGGGAAGGGACCTGAAGCACCATAGTGAATTCGCCCTCTCCCCCTCGTCCTTTTGTTATTGCTCTGTGAATTGGAAGCTGATGTTGCTGCAATTTAAAACGACGATGTCAAATTTCACGTTGATATTGGGTTCATAGAATCATTGAATTCCGAGAAACATTTACTTTTTGCAAATTATTTCATCTTTTAGTGAATAATGTTCTTAGAAATGACAATAAAAAAAAAATCTTATCTGAAAATGAAAGCTGTTACATTCCAGCTTCTCTTTGATAAGATTGGGCCTTACTTACGTAAAACAAAAACAACAAATTTTCTAAAATGATTGCAAACAACAGCTAACAGTTCCACTATGTACACTGTGGGAACGCGCGAGGCGAAAGAAGGCGAATGAAATTTAAGGGCAGACCTTAGTTGACGATCCCTCACTTTTTTTGTTGTTGCAGTATGTGGGGGGAGTAAAGCGAAAGGGACGAAAGGCGAACCCACTGTAATGCGCGCAACGCATTTGTTGCTGATTAAAAACAACAGTCGCCAAAAAAAAGAGAGGCAAGGCGGATACCCCCAAAAAAGGTGGGGAAGGCGAATCCACTGTGTTTGCACCATTACCCAATTAAAAACCACCCCTATGTTTTTTGGCAACCCTTTCAAACACTGTGTAAGTTTACTTACCAGGCTGGACCCCTCCCTGGGTTTTCCACCCTTGTCTGGTAGAGCTTAGTCAGCGTTGTGGAGACCCTTGAGACTTCCTTAAACAACCCACTAACTAGCCCATCAAGAATGGATGAAATAGGTATTTGAACCAGGCCTAGTAGGAACTGATCTATGGCGCTCATAGAGAGATAGATAGATAGATAGAGAGAGAGAGAGAGAGAGAGAGAGAGAGAGAGAGAGAGAGAGAGAGAGAGAGAGAGAGAGAGAGAGAGAGAGAGGGGGGGGGGAATGGCAATGGAAGGTGATACAGAGAGAGAGAGAGGGAGGGGGAATGGAAATGGAAGGTGAGACAGAGAGAGGGAGGGGGGATGGAAATGGAAGGTGAGACAGAGAGAGGGAGGGGGGATGGAAATGGAAGGTGAGACACAGAGAGAGAGCACTTGTTTTTAATGACAATCTATGTTCTTCTCGGAGGGAGAAATTTGTCTTGGTCGTTAAATAATGGCAGTAGACATTACAACGGTTAGGTGCATTCACGCATACGCACAAGACAGGACATCAGTAAATACGTGCTGAAACAACCCGCTTCATAAAACATCATCTCTCTCTCTCTCTCTCTCTCTCTCTCTCTCTCTCTCTCTCTCTCTCTCTCTCTCTCTCTCTCTCTCTCTCTCTCTCCCCCTCTCTCTCCCTCCCTCTCTCTTCCTCCCCCCCCTCTCTCTCTCTCCCTCTCTCTCTCTCTCTCTCTCTGTTTCATTTGTAGCACTGTGTGTTCAGTAACCTCACTGCAGTTGGTACGGATGCATTTCTATATCTGTCTGTTCTTGCTTTTTTTGAAAATGTATCATTTACTGCGGGTCGATTTAAAAAAAATTGATATTCCGATGTCAGTGGGTGGCTATGGTCACTTAGCGTTATTTCCGCCTTTTTAGAACGTTTGTTTTTTGTAGAGATATTTAAAGCTACTTATGTTATGTCTCTACCAATTGTTCTTGAATTATTTTGTGAATGGGCGACCCTGAAAAGTCTTCACTTGTTTGGTATGTCGAGGCCCAGCTAGCTGAATATATGATAACAAATTGATCACTGCTCTACTGCTGGTATGCCGTACAAGTTTTTGCTTTTTGTGTACTCTTATGTTGTCCATGTTGTGGGTCTGGACTTTAAAGGGGAAGGCGTTAACTTGTTTTGGCTGTTCTTTTTTTCTTTGTTTTTCGTATGAATTGCGATTGATTTATTGCAGTATGCTGCCCCCCACCCCCTTTCTTTTCCGTCATTTCTGTCATTTTTATGAGAAGAACAGTTATTATTCTATTTGTATTTTGTTTTTTGATCAACCCTATATTTTGTTAAATTAACTGCCGTTTTGTTTGTTTATGTGACTTTGTAAAATTTCAGGCCTTTTCACAAAACGACAGTGACAACCCTGTTTCTGGCTAAAGGAACGCGGAAGAAGGGGGGGGGGGGGTTGGAGAGCTTCGTTACTTTAGTGTCAATACTTCAATAATCTGTTCTTTAGTGTCAATACTTCAATAATCTGTTCCATCCTCTACTCCTCCCCCAACCCATTATATTTACGGCTACCTTGTTTATTGAGTAACATTGGCATTGGGCAGGAGGGGGCTGGCTTTCAATCAGCGAGAGTAATAGAGCCATTCCATGAACAGTGATACCCATAACACACAGATGGTGACGTTTCAGGTGGCATACTGCTGAAAAAAATTATAAGCGCAGCGATGGGGCCATTCCATGCTCTTTTTCTGTTTTTAAAATATGTAAATATTATAAATGTAATTTTTTGGTTAGATATTCCTCGAACCAAAAGATAAGGAAAAAAAAAGAAGAAAAGTGGCTCTAACATTGCTTTTCTTTTCTTCCTCCCAATTAGTTTCGCTCCTGAGTTATAAGCACGATCGGTTCGGTTTGCTAGCCAGATTGAGGGCGCAAAGCGGCTATCGTGGCAGAAACCGATCACCCGGCTAGTCGCCTAAAAGAAACAAACGTATAATATCTATATATTTACGGGAACCGATCCCCCACTTGGCACTCTTTATTATAATGCGTGTTACTTTTCATGGAATGACCCAATATCTGTATCTCCGTATGGCGCCCCACGCGGGCTACCCTTTCACCGCTCTGAGCTGACACCATCATTGATTAACGGGCGAGAGAGGGGGGCTACATTTAGAGTCTGGAATCTCTAGGGAACAGTCGTTCAGTCACGGTTCATGTTTATTGGATCAGGTCTACCCCTCCCCCCTCCCCGGACGAAAGCGGTAAACAACTCATTCCGTGCGCTGATTGGTTTCGGCGACGCGAGAATGGTTTTTGTGATCGCCCTGGGATGTCGGAGATGGTGGAACTGTTGTAATGAAGCTGTGTTTGGGAACTTTGATTCGCACGTTAGGTTTCTGTGCTTGCCTTACTTGTGCGCCCCTTCCCCCTTTCCACAAATAAAAAACAAACAAAACAAAAACAATTTTAACTAATCAAATACCCCCCCCCCAA
>NW_004797317.1:6139-8015 GCF_000002075.1 Aplysia californica | reverse complement strand
TGTGTGTGTGTGTGTGTGTGTGTGTGTGTGTGTGTGTGTGTGTGTGTGTGTTTACACTGCAGAAAGTCGTTTATACACAGTCAAAATTCTCCCCGTCCGGGAATCGAACTCAACGTCTTCTGCTACGACCGTGAGGCGCCTAGCTGCTACAGCTTGGACGCTGGTTTACTCTTTCTAAACGAGCATAGACATTGAGGTATTCAGAGCAACGTCGCAGGTGGTTGGAGGTTGGTACTCTTTTTTTCCTTTCCCTTTGTTGTTTGTGTTTATCTGTTTTGCTTGCTCACTGCACGCTATGACCGTTATTGCGTCGATTATCTTCTGTTTACTCAAATTCAGAGTAGCGTCTTTTCATGCAGTCGTTATGAGTGGGGTGATGGCCTTTGCAATACCGAGCTTACTGTGTGTGTCTTTCTGTGCGTCTGTCCGGGTCTGATAAGGTTGAGGGGCTGGGCATGCTGAAGGGACGCCATTATGTGACTATCTACAAAATGAAGGATCACCTTGATGTACGAGAAAGTTATGTCAACCTTTTACAGTGACCTTTGCTCTCAAGACCATCTCGTTTGGCCCTTTCCTTTTCATTTGCGTGTGGGTGGGTGGTGGGTGTTCTGGTGTTGTTTGCTCTATATTTCGTATCCAACATCTATCGATCCTATCTCTCCTCCATTAAAACATGTTTTTGTACATGCTACTCTCTAGAAGCATCTCTAATTTTTGGCCCTTTTATAGCGTATTTGTGTTGAAAGGGCCTTAAAACTCTCTCTAACAACCCCGTCCCCCGGGGGCAGTGCTACTGACTGAAGTGTCTTTTCCAAAAGGGGGACCTTAACATGTTCTTATGCACAGTAGAATTGTAAATTGGCTGATACATCGATGTCATGCTCATAACTGTGTCTGAACTGCAACTTTTTCAGCTGCTTTTTCTTTGCTAATCCTTACTATCGTCATTTTCCCCCTATTTCTTTTGTATGTTTGTCAACACTCTTTTGGCCCGTTATTTCCGGGGAGCCTTCATAGTCGAAGCAGACTTTGTGCTGTTGAAGCAAGAGAGGTGAAGAGTGAGCAGAGTAAGCCTGATCCCTTCTAAAGACTCTGTTGACATCCACCCCTCATACACCGCTCATATGACCGTTCCTTTTCGTTTGCGTGCTTTTTATCTTTAATTACTCGCACTTCGCGAATTATTCAGTGCGTTCTCGGTCGCTTGGGCTTACTGTGCAAAATAATTTATTGCTAAAAATGATTATAAATACAGCGGCATGTGAAAGAAAGCGTGTGTGTAAACGCTTGTTCACACATGGCGTTGTGTTTGACAGATTGTAGGTGATAATTGAATGTTTCCCCCGGACGAAGGTACGGTCAACATTCACATTCCAAATCACAGTCACAAAACGCCGAACACAGGGCTTGTTTGTTTGAAGTAAAGAGACGCACGTGGGTTCAGTGGCTGAGCACTCTTTAGTACCGGGAAAAAGAAGTGTCAAATAACACAAACACTGAAGTAGTAGTGACGCCCTTCAACCGCCCTCAAATGCTGCAATGAAATGACTGCATGCTGGAACGTCCTTCCTTTCATCCATAATTTATCGCAACGAGTTTCCATTGAATACATTGACTCCGTTTGCAGCATACCGGTGATTTAATCGTTCACGTGAAAGAAATAGGTCAACTTTTTGTTTTTTGTTTTTGTTTTTGGTGTAGACCAATACTGGGGTCAATAGGAGGGTTCACAATAAAAACTAGGAGTCAGCATGCAATATTAGTTACATGTATGTAAAATCACTGTCGCCGACTTTTTTGTTTTCTCTCATCATGTAAATCAGAAGGTTTGTGTGTGTGTGTGTATGTGTGTTTGTGTGTGTGTGTGTGTGTG
>NW_004797317.1:3173-4554 GCF_000002075.1 Aplysia californica | reverse complement strand
GTCTCACACTCTCCCCCCCTCCTCCTCTACCTTTCCTGGTTCCGCTCTATTTTTCCTCTCTCTCCCCTCTCTCCTGTGCTCCCTCCTTCATTGCCCTCTTTTCTTCTCTGTGTCTGTCTGTCTGTCTCTCTGTCTGTCGTAAAGACTACCCTAGATCACCCTAAATATGATAATGTGCCGTAAAACTCTTACTTCTTAATCAAACTAAAGCAGGTACATTGCATATTTCTGGACGGTCTCATCTGTTTGGCTGTTTGGAATTTTTTTTAAAAGCAAATTTACTGCTTTGCTGTTTTACCAGCGGGTACAATTACAGGTCGAATTTGGGTGTTTGTTCCTTTTTTAAAATCGTTTTTGTTTTGTTTTGTTTGGCAGACAGAGTTACTGGTCTGATGATTTTTTTGGCGCGCGGTCGAGTTTGCTTGCTGGTCGGTTGATTTGTTTACGTGTCCAGCCAATCATCACTCCGTGACTTTTAGTTTCAGCCGCGGCCCTGGGTCAGGGGCGTGACGTCACGTAACCTTATTCTGTGGCGGGAACCTGATCAGTCCCGATCCCAGGGAGTCTGGCGTTACGACGTTCTTTGACCAGGCAGGCTGCCTAGCTGGACTGACGTACATTGCGCTCTTTCGTAATCGCTTACTTAATTTGTTCACAACAACGTCTGTGGTTTCTCTGGCTCGCCAGCAGCAGCAGCAGCAGCTATAGGTTAGAGGCTAACTCTACAGTCTACCGTAAGGCTGTGGTCGCCCTGAATTGTTGGTTTTTTGTCGGTACATGTGTAAGCAATTGGTCGCTTTTAAGCCGAAGGGGGCTGTCCCGAAAAATGCTGTTTTTGAGAAAATCGAAGGTAAAGTTTTTGCCCTTTGTTCAGTTTCTTTAAAAAGACAAGGAGAGTTTTCTCTATAGCCAAACAAATATACACACCAATAAACAACACTTCTCTTATAGGTAGGGCGATGCCCCTACTTTTGGTATATATTAAGATTTCTGGAAACCCTGAAAACTGGGTTAGCCCGGTTGTCCTTAAAAGCGACCAATTCTTTTGTTTTTGTTATATGATGCCATTTATTATAATAGTTATGGATAATGTTATACTTATATGTTCAGCAATATTGCCGTTTGCGATTAACATCTTTTAAAGTAGATTGTCCATTCTATTTTTTCTGCGCTTTCTTTTCTCCTGCCGTTTGTGAACACTAGTTCTGTTTTTCATTTTGATCGTTGTTCTGAAAAAAACAACAAGAAAAAAACAAAAAACAGCCAACAACAAATACAGGAAAAAACAAACATAATAAACACACACACACACACACGAACAATACGAAAAAACTATGCGGCAATATCGCTGAAAATTTTGACATTTACGTCAGTTTGCTCG
>NW_004797317.1:0-2049 GCF_000002075.1 Aplysia californica | reverse complement strand
CCCACCCTTTTTTTCCTCTTTAAAAAAGAAAAAGAGAAAAAGTCGTGAAGAAAAAATACAATTAACAAGCAGGCAAACACATTTCTGAATAACGAAAAAATCTTAACAGCTTTTACTTCATAAGCACCAAAATAATATTTTGGGGTAAAGTTTGAGAAAAATCAATGAAAACAGAAAAAGGCGCCCATGTCAGAACCCCTACTTGGGCGCTTTTTAAAAATATTATAAAGTTTTACAACTAAAAACCAGGAAGAAAACGAAATAGAAAGAAGAAACTCCGTGTATATTCTAAGTAGTAGTATAAGGTTTTACGGCGCTATATACTACTACTTACAATATACACGGAGTTTCTTCTTTCTATTTCGTTATTTTATATTGTAAGATGTCCTTTGATGCTTATAATATTTAAATAACGACTTTATTTGGAAACTCTCAGTGAGTTGTTTGCGGGTGCTCTGATGGAGTTTGCTCCGTCTTTCCTGTCGAACATGTTCATCCTTCTCTTTCTTTCTTCTTTTCTTGGAATGTTGCTTTCTCTGTGGTGACTCCTGTAACCTTTGACACTGATATGACCTATATTATGTGTTACAACTTGTTGCAAGAGTCGCAATACTCTTATTGAAAAATACTAAAACATAGCCAATGCCCTCTTTTCCAACAAACATGTTTGCATAGCCCATAAATAAATTTCCAGTAAATAGAGCTTTAATAAATAATGCCTGTCACCGTTCAGATGATCCCCTCGGCCCACCAAATTACCCAAATCGCCCGTTGGCGGTTGGTATCGCCTTGGTTGGCAAGCAGTGATTTACTTTATTTTCGCATTTTGCTTGCCATTGTAACCCAAATTTGTCGCTCGGGGATCAATGAATCTGGCGTTTCATTTCTTTTTATTGTTAGTATAGTAATTGTGTCCGCGACTGTTCAATCCACTTCGTGTGTAATTCCTCTTGGACTTGGTTTTGGCGTGGCGGTTTGCAGCTTCGCCGTCACAGTTATAAGACCGGAGGTCGGTTCCAGGGAAGGGAGAATTAATTTTTGTCTGTCTTTCTGCGGGTTCGTTGTATCGCTTTTTTTCGCGACTTTGGGCGTCTTGAACAGGTTGGAGTATTGGGTGGGGTGGTGGGCTGGGGTGGTTAGTCTCTTTTGTAAGTAAGCATTATAAACGTCATATTGTTGCCGAGTTTTTCTTGTTAGCGACACGGCCATATTCCTGTGTATTCTGCGGACGTGATTTAGATGCGTATGCGCTATTACAAATTCCGTGAAATGGCCGTTTGTTGAATTGTTCAGTAGCGTGGCGTTGGAGTGCCGTGTTATTTGAATGCGGGGGTACCCGCTGCGACGGGCTTTGTATTGACGCAGCGATCTTCTCATTTTCACTGCGGTGCGCCTAGTCTTTTTATTGCTGTACCATGTTACTATCTTGGGCCTCGATCCATCGCCGCGCTAGATCTCGGTTCAGTTTTATTGGCGACTACGTTTGTGAATGAGGTTAGATTTGGCACACGGAGCTGCTCGCTCTACGACTTTCAAATACAGTCGAAATTATCTAAGCTGGCCGCATTGTCGAGGGGAAAAGTTTTCGTCTTAGGCAGGTGGGCGTCTTTCACAGTGCTATAGCAAAGTAAGAAAAAAGCAAGAGTGGAAGTTGCCGTTTGTACAGGGGACTCTCTTGTACAGGCGGCCATAAGAACAAGTTCTACTCAATCAACATTCTATTTTTTGAGTATTTCAACAACCCCCCCCCCCAAGAAATAAAAATTAAATATGGTGATCATGAAGAGTTTATGAGGCATATCGATTGGTTGTAGTCTCATTCCTCTTCTTAAAATAGTAACGGGTTTACACGAACTGAACATTCAGTATTAATTAACATATTAATAATGTTGTCTGAAATAAAACAGGTTTTTTTTTTTGCTTGTCCTAAAAACTTTTGTATTTTGACAAACAACGATGATGAATGACGGCCACGACCTGCGCGTGTACATTATAGTTGCTTTCATGTTCTTGGGCTGTGTGTGTGTGTGTGTGTGTGTGTGTGTGTGT
>NW_004797316.1:2152815-2157795 GCF_000002075.1 Aplysia californica | reverse complement strand
AGATTGACGTCAATTGACGTCATCGTATAGCTAATTTTGAAGGTGGGGTGTTAATGGGAATGGCATTTTTATACAGTTAGTTTCAGAAATTTGCCGCAGCGGTTGGGGAGTGGGGGCGTTACAAGAGGTAAATGGGATTAACGGTATTGTATACATAGTTTCAGGATGGGATGGGAGTGTCGGGACCCTGCGTAAAACCCTTGTGGAGCAAGAAGAAGGTGACAAATTGCTGTTCAAAACCCAAAAAGTCTTCGTTTTTCCTCAGATGAATGTGTAAAACAACACCAATAGTTTATGCTTGAATTATTGTTTGATCATAAATGTTTTGCACAGTTTTGGTTAATCAGTAAATAGATGGGCAGCATGGCTTTGCAGGTCAGGGCCAACATGGCCTGAATGAAATACCGTGTCCCCGAAGAAAGACGGAGGTGCTCGATGAAACTGATTCCCCCACACAGGACAGGAGTCGAGCACAGTCTTTGTGTGCAACAACGTAGAGCCTGGCCATCACACCAGTACAGATAGCATACGTGGACAATGTTTAGATCTATGTGTTCGTTTGTGATTTTAAAGAAAAATTTTAAGTCTATTCCCGCCTTAAAAGGGGGGGGGGGAGGCTATACCTGAAGGCTATCTGGCTTATTACTGTACCAAGTTTTACCAAATTTCACACTCATAACAAGTATAGTAAGGAGTCTTAAAATCCACTATCGAATTTGAGAAAAAAGTTTCGTTTCCATGGATACGGCCATATTGGATTTTGTTGACATGTCTTACGTAATGAATACCGCACTTGTTGCTAATGGAAATTGATTGTTTTTTTGCTTTCAACTTCAACTCACCCTGAAGCTTTAGTATGGCTTGACGAAATAGCATAGAGATGCTCGTTTTGTTTGAGATTGGCATGCGCCCTTTAGACGCTGAATACCAACGTATATAGTGCAATTGATGGATTGTAAATCTACCACGCCAAAGACGTGTTCTTGATTCCCATCAGGGGAAGTTGTTTTTATGGATATCTCCGTAATCTCCGTCGATCTACAGCAACGAATCCCCACAGACTTAGAATTACTGGCGCCTGTGTTTGAGCGGTTATGCACAGCTATGGCAGGCATAAGATCTGAAGTCGATTCCCGTGTGGGGAAAATTTTTATCGAATTTCTTTGTCCCTCTGCGGGACGTTGTATCCTTCTCAGCCCGAGTTGACCCTGGCAGGGTCGAAGCTTGCTTCCTAAATTATTAAAATTCTGTCGATATGGGTTTAAAACACATTAGAAATGACCTCGGGTTGACCCTGACATGCAAGGTGGAAGCAACCCTCGTCCTAATTATTGTAAATGGATAAATTGTGCCGACGGAGACGTAAAACATTTACAATTTTGGACCACCGAATGAACCATTGTGAAGATAGAAAATGATATCCTTTGCCAAGATAGCACGTAGGGATTAATCTTCCGGAAAGAATGATTTTCCCTCCGGGATGATAGGGCCTCGATTGTTTTGCGCGTCCGCCAAGTTCGTTAGCAATCATGCCCCAGCAACTGTCATTCTTTCACAGAATTGAATTATTTGGCTGTTATCATAGATTTCATTTCCATTATGCCATTATGCAAATTATAACGAATTCCGCGTTCCATTTGATCTGCTGCCAGAAATATTGATTGCTTTCGTAATAAATGAGGACAAAACAGGATAATAATATTATTAATCTCCAGCCAAGTTGCAGTTTCTCATTACAACATACTGGAGAACATCAGTACGATTGCCAGTTTCCAGTGCTAGGTCACATTGTCTCTGTGCTTTGCCTTTTCTTTTGCACGCCCCTGGATTTTGGTCTGTTGATTGTTGTGTTGTTGTTGTTGTTGTTTTTGCTTCTGTTTTTATTGTTGTCTTATTGTTCTTGTTGCTGGTGCAGGTTGCTGGAGGGTGCCACTAGCAGGTTCATCTTCTTTTCTCTTGTTGTGTTGCTTCCTTTTTCTGTCTTGCATTCACATACTCTAAATGGCCGTTAGTGTCGATGTCCTTTTTATTACTCAAAAGAGCAAGAAAACGTTTTTGCTGATCGTGATATATAAAACGGTTTAGGTCATTTCCAAGCCATGGCATTTGCAAGTCTCCCAACCCCCAACATCCACTTTTTTATCTTCAGGATTCCTCATGGTCCTGGACATTTTCCAAGAGCGCGGATTGGCCACTGCGGACGGCCGTTGGGGTGACAAGGAGGAGTGCCGCTTTCCCCTCTTCAACTTCCTGAAGCCCTTACCTCTACAGTGGATGTATATCGTCTATCTTGTCATGCTTGCTGGTAAGCCAAATGTGTAAGATGCGTTACATTGCATGCATAAGGTATGCATGAGCCAAATGTGATTATCTCTACTATTTTACAGGGTTTCGAGACGAACTCAAATGATAATAAAAATTGTTGCTTGAGAGTTTTGTAGGAGTTTACATCACTGACCTGCTGGCTGGACATTTCGTCAAGGGCTTAACTCTCTGGGATTATTTTTGCCTTAAATATGCATACTACAACTGTTGCTGATTGCGTGTGTGCTGTGTGTGTGTGTGTTTGTTGAGTGTGTATGTGTGTGTGTTTGTGTGTATGTGTGTGTGTATGCGTCTCCAATAGATCTACCCTGTTATATACGTTCTTGTCAGCTACTGTTCAGAAATACTTACCCAGAGATTCAACCCAGATTGGCCTACAATCGTACCCCTTCCTTCCACAACCTACCTCCTCCCCATCAACGTCTGCTATGGATTGTTATGGAGGTCTGTCGACGGTGACCTAAAAACACATCTCCATCCCTGGAAGTACTGTGCTGTCTTGTCCTGTTAATGACAGTCAATTATTATAATGAGGGGTTAGGGTTCCTCTAGTGTAGTTTTCTCCTTCTATCCCATCCAACATCAATCCTTTTCATCTCACTTTCTTTTCTTTGTATCTCTAATCCTCGACTTTCTCGTATATAACCTATCTGTGTTGCAAGTGCCGTAGAACTCTTACTAAACTACGTTAATTGTTGGAAAGAAAACGTGTTCACCTCTTTTAACACAGCAAAATCTAGCGACTAGCAACGTATCAGCCTTCTCTAATTAGTAGGACAATGTTCTAAAAATTACGTTGACGATCGGTGTTAAAAATTTATCTAATGGCTATTCGAACATGGCTTGCCTTCAGTGCAGAACAAAGTCCTACTGATCGACTTGACGATGGGATATATTAATTTGTGTTGTTCTCTCTCTCTCTCTCTCTCTCTCTCTCTCTCTCTCTCTCTCTCTCTCTCTCTCTCTCTCTCTCTGTGTGTGTGTGTGTGTCTCTCTCTCTCTCTGTGTGTCTCTCTCTCTCTGTCTCGCTCTCTCTCTGTCTCTCTCTCTCTCGCTGTCTCTCTCTGTCTCTCTCTCTCTCTCTGTCTCTCTCTCGCTGTCTCTCTCTGTCTCTCTCTCTCTCTGTCTGTCTCTCTCTCTCTCTGTCTTTCTCTCTCTCTCTCTATCTCTCCCTCTCTCTCTCTTGCTGTCTCTCTCTCTTTCTCTCTCTCTCTCTCACTCGTTCTCGCTCTCTCTCTCTCCGTCTTTGTATATATCATGTAGCCTAATATTTGTAGGTGTGCGAGTGTGCGCGCGCCCCCCCCCCTCTCTCTCTCTCTCTCTCTCTCTCTCTCTCTCTCTCTCTCTCTTATATTTATATATTATATATATGTATATATATATATATATATATATATATATATATATATATATATAACAAGTAGTGAGAGAGAGAGAAGACAGAAAGAAAGAGAGAACGAGACAGGACAGACAGACAGACACAGACAGACAGACTGACAGACAGACAGACAGACAGACAGACAGACTGACGGACAGACAGACAGGCAGACAGACAGAAGGGGGATCCGCAAAGTCAACAATTGAGCAAATGGGAAAAGATTGTTGACACAAAATGCGCGTGCGAGCCAAATGAGAATGTTTTCAGATCAAAGAACTCTTTCTGTTCTCCGGGTTTGGAGTAAAGGAATAATAAGAACGAAAAGATAAAAACAGCTTACTAATGAAAACCTGGGCGAGTTTTGCCTACTTCCTGTGATGACAAAAATGGGTGTGAATATTTCCCGGCAGATTGATGGCCCTTGATGAAGTGTCTCAACCAGCCCTTGTTTACGTTCAACTTTTTTGTTGTTTCATTTTTTGTGATTGCTTTGCCAGCATGTTGATTTTGGGTGATTGTTGTCATTGTTTTCGCTCGTTCCACGGGCGCAGGACAAGACACATCGAGTTTTTTCACCAGATTGAGCGAACATTCGTGCAAGCCGATACTTTGTTATTGTGAATTGTAGATTTTTCATTTTTTGAAGAGGGGAATAAGAGAAGGAAGAGTTGATAATTTTTCCATGACTGTGTGAACGTGTGTAAGTATATGTTGTGTGTATGTGTGTGTGTGTGTGTGTGTGTGTGTGTGTGTGTGTGTGTGTGTGTGTGTGTGTGTGTGTGTGTGTGTGTTTGTGTACGCGTGTGTGCCTTGTTTATGTGCCAGTGTGGAGTGGATGCGTTTTGTTATAATTGTCGATTATTTGTAGTCGAAGGATGGGTTGCTCGTTTTTTGTTTGTTGTTGTTTTTTCAAGCTGTTCGGTCTTTTGCCATAGGCCATTTGGGGGTGAAACTTAAATTCAAAAAGCCCTGCTTCATAAAATGTCATTTAAATGTTGATGGAGGCCTTAAATCCACATTCTTTTGTGAAACATTAGAAGACAAAAACGACGAGAATAAAACAGCACATCCCTCTGTCGCTGCTGGCAGCTTCAGTGATACCACGTAGGCAGTGAGACAGAGATTAGCTTGTATTGTGTCTGAGATGGTAAGGTGCTGAGAAAATCTTTATACCCGACACGAAGTCAATAAACGCTGCCGACGAAAGAGGATGTGTTTGAGTCTCTCTCTCTCTCTCTCTCTCTCTCTCTCTCTCTCTCTCTCTCTCTCTCTCTCTC
>NW_004797316.1:2146998-2152715 GCF_000002075.1 Aplysia californica | reverse complement strand
AGAGAGAGAGACGAGAGAGGAGAGAGGAGAGAGAGAGAGAGAGAGAGAGAGAGAGAGAGAGACAGAGAAGAGAGAGAGAGGACAGAGAGTTCTTTTGAGTGGGGAAGGGGAGAAGAGTACAGACCTAGATGAACCAAATCAACATGCATACATGACTGAGATCATACATTTACATTTTTTTTACTATTAGGCCTTGTTTTTGTGGATTTTTTGTTTGTTTGTTCGTTGTTGGGGGAGGGGGGTGTTGCTGAAACAATAATTTCATCTTTTGACTTTTGTTGAATTTTGAACCACCAATTGCGGGTTGCTCATGATATGAATTGCAAAGCAGTCTCTCTCTCTCTCTCTCTCTCTCTCTCTCTCTCTCTCTCTCTCTCTCTCTCTCTCTCTGTCTCTCTCTCTCTTTCTATCTGTATTGCTTTATCATTTATACATAATATGTAAACATGTATACGTATTAATATACACATACACATATACGTATACTTAATATGCATAATTATTATGCATATAGATAAAAATATACATAGACATACATAATGTGCATTTAAGAGGGAACGTTATCTCTAAATTGGATACGTGTGGTTGTTAAGCGTTGGGCAACAATCCACTCTTCATTCAGTGTAGCTATCTTCCTTATTTGTTCTTCCTAAAATGTACATGGTGCCCCAATAGCTCAGTTGATGTCATACTGAACCATGGTTCGTATCCTCAGTGGGTTGTTCTTTAAAGTGGCTCGTTTTCGGAGTTTCCAAAGCTTTCCGTCGTATAGCAAAGTGCTGTCCAAAGTGGGTAGCACATCAGTAGGTCCAGCCGCATAGATGTCCTAACACAGGGGGGGGGATACACTTGTACCGTATCATACGTAAATTGAGCTCCCTATTTGTTAGATATCGGTTACCAACGACTCAATAACTTGTCTCTAAAATAGAGTTGCTTTAGTGTTTTGGGTTTATTTCATTTAATTTAATCTTTTTTTTTGGGGGGGGGGGGGTGGGGGGTAAAAGTTTTTCTCCTCAATCATTAGATAATTGTGAATGTAAGTTAGTCCCAGATTTGATGAAGGTGTTTGGTCGAGGACACTACTTCTTTTCTCACCCCGTGTTGTTTCTGTCTTTCTGTCTTGCTCTTTCTCGATACTAAAAGACAAACCTGACTTCATGTCTGTACCTTGTCTTTATTCTTTATTTTATGAATGTGGAACTCTCAATATTCTACCAGTCGTCCGAAATTATTTTTGCGTTATCTTCCAGTAAAGGTCAATCGGTGTGACTTTGATCTATAGTGTGGGCGAACCGTGTTCGAGTGTTTGTCTTTAACTTTGTCTATGTCATCCTTTTGTACCGGTGATTTATATTGCATCCTGTAATTCCACGCTTTCGTCTCTTCAGTTACCTGTGTTGTGTTAACCCCTTCACTGCCTGACCCGAGACTGTCTCAGGTTCTCTGGTTGGACTTACCGTATATGGGAATTCCTGTGGTACATAAATCTGTTTATCACTAGTCTTAAAAGCTCATGCTTCTTTTTATCTAGATTTCCTTTTGTGATGTGTGTGTCTTTGTGTGTGTGTGTGTGTGTGTGTGTGTGTGTGTGTGTGTGTGTGTGTGTGTGTGTGTGTGTTGGGGAGGGGTGGAAGGGGGAGAGTTGCATATTCCCTATGTCCCAAACTTATAAACCTGTTATACACTGCTCCTATACCCCCCTCACCCCGTTTCCCTCTTTCCAACCCTTCATTTCCCCTCCTCCATTCTCCCATTCCCCCATTGTCATTCCCATCCCTTTTTCTTCCACATTCCTAACCTCTCACCCCATCCTCCCCTTTCCCCTCACTCCCACCCCATATCCCCAGCTTCTGATCCTTCACCCCCCCCCCCCCCCCCCCCCAACCACACACACACTCAAAGTAGCCTGCAATGTGTTGTTATGCCTATAAACTGAGATTCATAAACCTCGTTTTTACCCTTACACCCACTCCATTACTCAATTCTCTGGCATCGTAGAGAAGGGGTTTTTGGATGTCAGAAGATTCCGTTTTAAAACTCGTTCTCTTCACTCCCTCGATGACAACTGACTGTTTAGTAATGTTATACGAGTGCAGTTATCTTACCTGTTTCGTTGCTTGTTTTGATATCGTGGCAGCCCAAGAAGTAACGAATGGGGCAACAGCCAGGTAGACGTCAGCTTTTCTTTTATGACTTATAGAGAGACGGGAGATGGGTGTAAAAAGAGGGGGAAAGGGGGGTTGGGGTATTACATGGGAGTGGTGGCGAAAATTGGGGGGGGGGGGTTACTCGTTGTAAATGCGGCAACCGAAGTCCGTTTACTTCTGGCAGAACGTTCATTTGAAAATAAACTAACCGGTCATTCTTTAAATGTGATGTTGTTAATAGCTCGAGAGAAGACAAATTCTTGTTAAATGAAGACAATGCGCCATATGTCGATTGAGGTGTAACACATTGACAAAACAACCAGCACACAATGTTAGTGGACTTCTGATGTAGAGTCTTCTGAACGATAGATTCGAAGGCAAGCTGATAGGTCAGTTATTGATATCATGCTGATCTATGGCGGCACATATGACCCTGGTTCGAATCACAACAGGGGCGTTCTTGAATTTTTTTCCCCAAGACTTTTCTTCCTCTTGACTCCTCCACGTCGGAGATGGACGTTGAAATCGGAGATCATGTCTCTTGTACAGTATTTGTAGGATCGTTAAACACATACCGAGCAGGCCGTTGGAGGGCGCCCCTCATAGGTCCCACTTCTTTACTTTCCCTCTGTTATTTCTGTCTGTCTTGTCTTACCTTTGCCCATCCCTAAAGGACCATTGTTGTTTCAATGTGCTTCTCTTTACTCAAACAGACCATACCCTATGGTGCTAAAAACTGGAGGATATACCATGAAATCTGGACAGTCTTTACAAAACTAAAAACTTGGAATATGATCTGTATTTTGTTTCAGGTGCTTTGGGTATCATGCTTGGTTTCATGTTCCGGATGAGCTGCCTTCTGTACCTGGGGCCGTACTGGTACTTGTTCTTCCTGGACAAGACCTCTTGGAACAATCATTCCTATCTGTTCGGCATCCTAGCCTTCCTCTTTTCTATCTCAGATGCCAACAGATACTGGTGAGTAGCCCACAGTAATTGCAAGTGTTTTTACGCCCACAGACCCCATTTAGATTATTTGGGAGGCGGGCTGGTTTGTAAAGTACTACAAGTGATGTTGACAGATTTTAAAAACTTCGACCTTTCGCATATTTTTGTAGCTTTATGCGGTGGTCATGTGATATAGATGACGTAATGCCCTTACCTTGCAACCTGTCAGCCGGTGAATGCCTAAGAGTCTTACTACTTTACCACTACGGGTATAACCGTCAAAATATGGAGAACACATTCAGCTCGACGTTTCTATATATTCAAATGAAGCATAGGGCCCAATAGTTCCTATCAAAGATAGAAAGTCTATTTCTTAAAGCTTTTGTCTTCTTGACAGGTTTTTGTTGATCATTTCTGCGATTGCTTGTTTTGATTTTGTTTGGTTTGTTGTTTAAAATAGAGATACAACGTGTGGTGAGCTGAGAGTGTAAAGCACTTTATTCGATTCAAAGACATAATGATTTGAGCTCGAGCAAGGCTTGCCATTGATTTATTGTCAAATAAACTTTCGTATGACCACACCACATGATGTATTTCAACTACTGTGTTATGTTTTAGTAGTTTGTAGTTAATAGCTAACACCTTTTTTCAGTAACGAATAGATTTATTAGTGATTTTTGTTTGGGTGTTTCTTAATGTCGTGTCAATTTCTGTTCCGATTTATAAAAATCATTCTTGCCTCTAAGAAGCAAGGCCAGTGTGTAATTGTTTCTTTCTGTGCACTGTTTGGAAAGAATCAGGTAATAATATAGACAGAGGGCTCTGAATTTTTCCAGGCTTTATGTACGCTCACCGATTGCTTTAAATGAACTCCCTCCCTCTTTGGACAACTCTAAGATGATGATCAGCTGCGTTTATGAAGACACTTATTGGACGAAAATATTTACCCAGTACACGTAAAACAGGGCAGGATATCTTTATCGAGAATTAAATGTTGCCTGTGAAGTACAGGGTGATCCAAAAAAAACTTAACAACTTGTTTTCTAAATATCTTCCTCCATACTGAAGTTTTGCGTTTCAGATTTGAACATGACGTTTGGAAGCCAAAAGGAATTTGTCTGATATGTATTCTAGATAAGTCTATTGAATGGTTTTGCTCTATATAGCACACTTTAAAAAACACCCCATTTTCAACCTTGTCGCCATTTCCATAGCATGACGCACCAGTTGGCGTTAGGCCTACCTCTAAAAGTTGCAACAATCGCGCCTTATTGCAAGCTACAGCAGTCTAACAAGTCAACAGAAGTCTGCAGATATTATTTTTCCCAAATTGTGTTTGCCTGCTTAGATCATGGTAACGTTTAGTAAAGAGCAGAGAGCTTTTTGTATTGAACATTACCTCTCCACAAACTCACGATCCCTGACATTTTGTAAATCTGCGCGCGGCATGGAGACAATGCTTAGGTGCCCTCAAGACCTTTGGCGTCATGAGTGGAGAAGTTCTGTTAGTTTGGATCTATAGTGAATCAGAATTAAGACATTATTTTTAAAAGGACCACTTCAGGTCGAACACGCACCATGCGCAGCCCTTTAAACGTCACCAGAGTGCAGATTTCAGTAGCCGAGTCCCATGAGACGTGTATCCATGGATGATCTGCGGCTAGGACTTTCCTACACATCATCAGTCTGCATTCTCAGATCTTAACCTACAACTATACCATGTTCATCTTCGCTAGGCTGAGATGACATGGATCAGAGCATGGCAATGTGTTCATGCTTCCTCGATTGTCTTATAAAGAGGGATCATTTCCTCGATTTTTGGTCTAGTGCAAAGCCCATTACCACGCTGCGGGATATGTTAACTCCAAACATGCTGTCTCTTGGGCACCCCACTCTATTGTCTCTAGAAACCACTCCTTAGTGAACATGTACAGTGCATGTGGCTTTAAAAACTCATGGTTTAGCAGGTCCATGTGTTAGGGCGCCACAGAACATTTCGAACGACACGTTAAAAATGTGTCGAGTCCAAAGGAGGGAATGGGGAGCACTGCTTCTAGAAATTTCAGAACGAAATCATTAGGTTTATAAAACTCTGTTAAAGAAATTAAATATTGTTTAAATGTCACAGGGATGGAAAATTAATGTCAGAGAGAAAATAAAGAGAAATGTCAACTAATCTTTTCACAACTTCCTTTTCAAGATTTTTAAACATTGGTGAACTTTGCGTTTTTGGGTGCTTTTTTCTTTTATCTGTCCTCAGAGAAATTTGCGCGCGCAACTTTTGGCCTCAACGCAACTTTTGCGCAACTTTTGCCATTTTCGTGAATTCACGAATTTTAGGCAATTTTCTGCAAAAGTTGGAAAAATAATCATTTAATTTCGGTAAAAATAACCGAAATTTTCTTCCACAACTAAAAATAACGACGCGAAGGGGGACAATTCGTACCTGAAATTAGATATACCACTTCCTTTTTACTACAGGGTGCCCGAGTGCCCGCCCCGTGCCCGTTGTGGATGAGATCGGGTCGGGATGATCGCCCGACTCGTTGCCGGAAAACAACGCGTTTGTTTTTGAGGCAACGAGTCGGGCGCGATCGATTTGTGCCACGATAGCCACTT
>NW_004797316.1:2144727-2146179 GCF_000002075.1 Aplysia californica | reverse complement strand
GATTTTATTTGAACAACCCCAAAACCACGCTGGTCACACCGGCCCAACGTCAGCGGGAGTTTAAGTTTAAGAACCTGACACATGCACACTATGCCACCTCCATGCAGTTAGGTTTTTATTTTATTTTTTAAATATTTTTTTGGTATGGTAGCAATTCACATTTAACTTTTGATTTCGATCCAACAAAACTCACGTTGGTTACTTTGATTGCAATGAGAATACCAACAATGTATTCCAATAATTCCATGACATTTTAGCTATACACGTCTTGCAACTTTTCTTGCAACTTCTGTTGATTTTTCTTGCAACTTTTGCTATTTTCAAATGCATCTTTCTCTGAGGACAGTTTTATCCGTTTCCGTTTTCAAAACATGTTTCTTCTTCGTGGATTTTACACCAAACAAATTCCTTTTGAATGAATTATGTCTGTTCAAAGTTACAGCATTCTAGAACAATTTTTGCGCGAGATATTCGGAAAAAAAGTTGTAAAGTTTTTATTTGGATCACCCTGTAGTTGCTTTTTCTCTGAAATACATTCGGTGTAAAGTAGGCCTGGCCTTCTCGTCGACAATACTTTGCTGTGCCCAGTAACCCTTATTAGCGAGCAGCAAGTCAGCCCCCCCCCCTACCCCGGGGCAGTGCTACTGACTGAAGTGTATTTAGACCATTCCCAAAGGGGGGACATTAACATGTTCTTGTGCACAGTTATATTGTAAATGGGCTGATTCATCGATGCCCTGCTCATAACTGTGCCTGAACTGCAACAGGAAGCTGATGCTTTTTCTTTCATAATCCTTACTATCCTCAATTTCCTCTACTTCTTTTATATGTTTGTCACACTTTTGTGACCCGCTATTTCCGGGATGCCGTGATAGTCGAAGCAGACTTTATGCTGTTGGAGCTAGAGGGGTGAGCAGAGTACGCCTGATTCGCTTTAAGGACTTCTCTGTTGACATCCACCCCTTGGTGCTCATATGACCGTATGCAGTTGCGAGCGCCGTAAAAACTCTACAAAACTAAGAAACTAAGTCAGTCCCCACAATTTCGTCACTGATGTAATGGATTGGGATTTGAACAATCACAATCTTAACTGCTACTGAAACTTATTGCCCAGAAACAGAGTGACTTATTTTTAGGGTTCCCATTATTTAACACATATAGAATGATAGTAAAATAATGTTTGACTTGCGACATGGACACTGTAAAGTAAAAGGAAGTAATCAGAGTGAATGATTCCGGTCTCAGGTCTGTGGATGCGCTACTGAACCCAAAGATACACAACAGACACATACCATTGTGGAACTACACTTTGCTACGTGCTCAAGTAAGTGAATGCATGCTTTTCTACTAAATTTACTTCTCTTTGTGACTCTGTTAGTTTTCAGATGGGAGTATGTATGTGTGGAGCGGGTGTGTTTTAGTTTGTTTGGGATTTTTTTTTTTTTTTTTTTT
>NW_004797316.1:2142801-2144447 GCF_000002075.1 Aplysia californica | reverse complement strand
CCCAATTCCCCCAACCCATTTGAGGGTAATAGTCAAAAGAGTCAATTCTCCAGAACTCGGGTGTGCTAATGACTCCTGAAGGAGCCACTCGACGGAAATTTTCAATCTTGAGTAATGTTCGTTTTCTTCTTGTACCTAGTTTGAAGATGAAGAACATCATTTCTTATCCTACGGTGTTGATTAATCCGCTTGACCTTCATCATTCCCCAGATTTTCCTGCTGTACTTCATCGCAGGCCTGAAGAAGCTGGACCTGGACTGGGTGTCTGGCTACTCTATGCAGAATATTTCCCACCACTGGGTCTTTGACCCTCTCAAGTAAGTCGTTTCCTGACCTAAGGCCTGCTGAGGTTCTTAATTATTATATTATTATAGATGACAGAGTCGCCCTGTCCGTACTATTGAGATCCCGTAAATTGAATCAGGAGAGCCTTTCAGATGCGGGAGGGGCACGGGTGTTAGGTATAGAGGGCCATTGAAGAGGGGGGGGGGGCTGAGTAAAGTATGGGAAGGGTTGGGGAGAGGGGTAAGGTATAGTAGAGGGAGTGGGGGGGTGTAGAAATGTTGGGTTGCAATCCTTCAAATTTTGAAATTTACTCTATGCGATCATCTAGGCTCAGATACTAAATATATTGCATTTATTTTAGTGCGCTCCCTCAGGGTTCTTTAAATTCCTTCTTTCCTTCTCATTTTTCATGTAACCACAAGACCCATCGCCCACTCTTTGAAAGTATTAAATTATGTCTAGGAGGGCATTAAACTCTGCCAAAAGAACTCAGGGAATAGACAGGCGGGAGAACATTCTCCAGGTGTAGGCTTATCCTGAATTTAACGTTTTTTTAAAACAAGTCTCTGGACGAATAGAAGTCATGAATGGGTTTTTAGCAGCATAGCAATGTTTTAGTTCAAATATACGCCACTTGGTTTATGTAGTGAAATGCAAGCTGATGTTGGCAGAAATGGATGGCATCTGTTTAATAAATAGATTTCACATTGCCCTTAATTTCCGTGTACACCATTTTTCAGCGACTGGTTCCAATTTTCAATCTGCACTTAACTGTGTAATATTTTGCTTTAACATTTTTTAAAAGCCATACTTACATTTTGCTTCACATATCTGTAGGTAAAGAACAAACATAATCCTTTGCTTAGGTTGAGGTTTTATTCGCTGAAGTGAAAAAAATCATAAATGCTTTGAACGTTCTGCTTTTAGTATGTGATTTCGGTTGCTTTAAGAAACTGTTTTTATCCCTGTCATTGAATGAATTGTCTGTTCGTGGTTTGTGGATTAGAGAAATCAAAATGTTTTCTTCAAATGTGAACTAGATGAATCACATGATTGAACAAGCGGTGTCTGTTACAGTCTTATAATCAGTTTTTTGGCTCCCTTTGCCCATTTTGCATCTATCCACACCTGCCCATGCTTACGTTAACCTTTTGCTTAACTTTATGCTTCAATACTCTGTACCCTCCACCCACCCTCGACTCCTGCCCATCCGCCCTCATCCCACCGATACCGCTACACACCCTTTCCCACCCGTGATACCTCCCTCGCCTTTTCCCTGCTACTCCTCAACTCACTCATCCCTCCACACCCGACTCCCTCCACCTCTTGACTCCTTGCTCCAACCTCGTTTTGACCATACG
>NW_004797316.1:2138935-2142560 GCF_000002075.1 Aplysia californica | reverse complement strand
CTCTCCCTCTCCTTCTCCCTCTCCCTCTCCCTCCCACTTCCGTTTTTTCCACAGGCTTCTCCTGACGGACGATCAGATCGACATGTACGTGGTTCACCTAGGTGGACTCACCATCGACCTTTTCCTCGGCTTCCTCTTGTTCTTCGACAAAACCCGGCCCCTCGGCCTCCTCGTCTCTTCCTCCTTCCACCTCATGAACTCGCAGATCTTCAGCATTGGTGGGTTCTGGCACTCCTCAATGGTCGTTCTTTGTATTTGTTTTTCTTTCATACATTTTTTTTTTGCTTTTCCTGTTCTGATGTGATTCTTTTTACAACAAACTTCAATTTATAAGTCTCAAACAAAAGAGAAGCAAAATTGAAAAGATAATAATTTTAGCTCTGTTTATGTAAATCTCTCGTTCTTTGCTATTGCTAACACTGAATGCCTTTTCATTCACATTTAATTCTATGTTACTGTTAACATCATGCACGTCTGGCCGCCGGGAGCAGTACTTTCCAACTCACTGTGATCATTATGATTATTTTACCGCTGTTTAAATGTTACCCCGGATTCAGCATAATACCTGCTTTTACAAGCTGCGTAATATACCAAAAGCGCTCACTGTATTGTTCGAATTGAGTTTTTTGCTTCATGATAAGCTTGTAAATACTATATATAACATGAATTCTATATAAAGACTGCGTTCGTTTATCTACTGTTGTCTTTGACTGTCTGCTTTACTTTTCCTTTAAAAATGTAGGTTGGTTTTTGGTTTTACATTTGTTTCGTAACAGCTGTATCTATCATATTTGTGTTTGTTAGGCCAGCTTTCCTTTTGTGCCAAGGCACCATAGCGTTCTTTTGAATTTTCTATATGTTTTCATAACTTGGTTCAATAACGAAATCAGTGTGACGAAAACGACCTTGCTTTGCTGCTTCGCTTTTTCTGGGACGGGAAGGTGGTTTCTCAATTGTATTTGTTGGGAGGGGAGGGGGAGGGGGAGCGGGTAAGAGATTGAGCAGACCAAGAAGCAGCCAAACTGAAATAATAGATCTGTTGTTTTGTTATGTTTGTTTGTTGGTTGGGGGGGGGTTTGGGGGGGTTGTGTTGTTGTTGTTGTTGTTTTTTTTTGGGGGGGGGGTTTTGCACATTGCAATCTAATCATCACCATAACCTAATGACATGTGCCTGTGGTGTAGCGGTGGTAGGTGCTTAGCTGTCAATCACACGCAAGAGACCTGAAACCGATTCCCGAATGAAGAGAAGATTACTATCAAATATATCGGCCCGTCTTTTGGGATGTTGTATCCCTCTCAATCCAGATTGGCACTGACAGTCAGGATTGGAAGCCCACCCCCTAAACGATGTAAATTGTGTTGATGGTGGGGTAAAAAAAAACCCATTAAAATAGTCGCCTAGTCCCCTGTCGTGTAGAACACACATTGGCGGATATGGTTTTCCATCCTTCTCCTATATTTGAGGCCCTACCTAATAAATGCGTGCAATCTAATTAGGGCTCTAATAAGGCTTTGCGCAAATTATTCGTAGCTGTTGATAGGACAATGAACTGAATAGAGTTAAAAAGAAGTTATCGGAAGCTAACGTTTCACTTGTCTTGCTTTGATTTGGTGTGGTTCGCCTTTTCCTTTTGTTACCCTCACTCATAGAGTACTGACTGACTTTTGTAGAGCGTACTGTGTGGCTGTGGTTATGCCTTGCATGCTTCCCTTTTCAATAGGTCTTTTTTATGGGTTTTTAATTTATTCCTTTTTAGGTGTGTCATTTTCCCCTTTTAATAGTTTGTTGTTTGGTTGTTGTTTTTCTTTTTTGTGCTGATGTCCTCGTCAGAGAAACTTTGTTCTGGGATTATTAGTAGGTGCCGGTATTCACGTACGATAATAGAAGTTTCTTAATTGAGAATATTTGCCTAAAGATAACAGATATGAAGTGTATTTAGGTAATTAATGTTCCATTCGTTGGTATATTAGAGAAGTAAAATTAGTAACTGCATTTTACGTCGATTTTCGCCTTTGCTTTGGTTGGGCTGAGCTAGGTCTGACAGTGTAGTGAATTCGTGTTTTGTTGTGTGTTTTTTGTTTGTTTAGTGAAATGTAGAGGTCTGTGGTGGCAGCTTTTGCTAAAGTATCATTTTAAATGTTATTAAATTTATGCAGAGTATTCTCAAATTATATGTATTTAGTGCCTACGTGTGGGACATATGGCTATCAGTATTTCCGACTCTTTTACGTGCAGTCAACAAAATGTTTGCTGTGGATCAACACTGTTTTACATTCACCAACACAGACCGGCACCTAATGTGTCATGGTTATAGGATCTGTGCCGTGTGTACACAGAAAACATGAGTTCAGTTTTTAAGGGTGAAACATTACTGTATCGCAATCTCCATGATTAATTAATTAAATAAATGATTTATGTCTGCTGAGTAGCCATATTATTAAGGTACGTAGCTAAGCTTGACGCCGTGATAGGCAGAATCAAAACAACGGGAGTCCTAATTATGATCTCAGTTGCAACAATAATTAAGGACGTAACACACACATTCAGTCACTCATGGCCATCCCTTACATTTTTAACTCAAATCTGAAAAAAAAAGAGTGAGGTTTGGGGAGGGTGCCAATTTTTGCTATCCTTAAACTTCTGGTACCCCTTGGTTCATATTTGAACCCCATGAGGTGTTGTTACTCTTGTCTGCTGGTGCGAATTTGTACGAAAGTTTAGTTTCTGTTGTTCTTTTTTCTTTTTTTTTTTTTGGTGTATGTGGGGGGGGGGGGGGGTGGAAGTCAAAATACAATTAAATTAGAATACTAACTTCAAATGTTTCATTTATATTATTGTTTTTAACATTAGCATAGAATGTCAAAAACGTTTTTCTGAAATTTCTTGTCATGAGTTCTATAGAGGGTAGAATGCGTTTAAATTGTGAACAGTTTTCTGCTGATAGACCTCCGCTTTTAAGATGAATGTAGTATAGCGTGAATAGTAGGCTATTTAATCTTTGTCATACCTATATCTTAAATAGAAACGTATTAGTTTGATGGAGTTTTTTACTCCCCAAAATCCGTTATTATGTTAGGTTTTATCATGCCATGTTGTGTTATATTGTGTTATGTTATGTGACGTTATGTTATGTGTATTGTTGTGTTGTGTTGTTTTGTTATGTTACGTTATGTAATATTATGTTATATAATATTATATTCTGCCATATTATGTTATGTTGTGTTATGTTGTGTTATGTTATGTTATGTTATGTTATGTTATGTTATGTTATGTTATGTTATATGTTATGTTATATGTCATGTCATGTCATGTCATCTCATGTTATGTTATGTCCTGTCTTTTATTCTCAGGTATGTTCCCGTACGCGTGTATAGCCACACAGTTCTTGTTCTGCTATGGCGACTGGCCCCGCAGGCTGTTCCGTCTGGTGCCACCCGCCCTCCGATTGTTTACCCCGGATGACCTGGAGCTTCAGCCTAGTGGCCACTGTGTTTACAACAAGGAAGATGTCATGTCAGAGAATGTCGTAAGGATGTGACAGTTATCTCTATCCCCTCTCTCTTTCTCTCTCTCTCTTGCTCTCGGTCTTTCTTTCTCACCATCTCTCTCTCTCTCTCTCTCTCT
>NW_004797316.1:2104089-2138707 GCF_000002075.1 Aplysia californica | reverse complement strand
CTCTCTCTCTCTCTCTTTCGCCACTCTCTCTCTTTCTCCACTCTCTCTCTTTCTCCACTCTCTCTCTCTCTGTCTCTCTCTTTCTTTCGCTCTCTCTCTATCTCTCTCTCTCTCTCTCTCTCTCTCTCTCTCTTTCTCTATCTATCTCTCTCTCCCTCTCTCCACTCCCTCCCCCCTCACTCTCTCTCTTAAACCGTCCTCCCTCCCTAGAACACTGACAGTTTATAAGCTTTCTGTGTATCCACATTTTCTGATTTCATCATGTTAAATGTAATTTTCTTCTCATTATACATTATGATTATAACATTCATGCATTGTGTATCATAGGTCTATTATGTAATATTTTAGTGTATTTTTATATTTTATTGTAAAGGAGAAAGGGGGAGAAGAAAGTATAAAATTGTAATATATGTTCAATTTAGTTCTTACATCTTTTCAAGCAATATTATTGAACAGACTTCAACTTGAGATTTCAACTGTCATCTTTCTCTTGGTTTTACATTGTTCATAATTATTGGTCAGCGAGAATCATCAACTATAATAATAGTTTGAGAAAAAGATTTGAAACAGCCGAGATTGTAACTATTATTCTTACATTGTTCCTTCTTGAATGTCTTCTCCAGTCCCCCACTTCCAAGACGCAGTATGTCTCATCTAGTGAAGCTCTGCCTACAGAACCAAAGCTGAAACAAAAGATTGCAACTTTGTTCACTCTCCTGTTCATAGCCTGGCAGTGTTTTCTTCCCTATTCACATGGTATCACAAAGGTATGATGTCCTCAGTGAAATTTATAAATGACATTATGGTTGTGATTGTAACTCTGACAGCAAATAAAATTGTGTTTGTGAAAGAACTTAACGTATTTGTATGTCCAGGTTATTTAAGTTTCACCACTCCTTAAAAATGCTGGCAACTTATTTTTTAGCAGTATTGATCATTCATATACACTGTATTTATTTCTGAAAAACTGTGAAATAATCCAGCACTGGTCTTGACAACTTACTTAAATTGTGATATTTACTCCTCTATAATATGTTGAAACCAACTCAGCAATAATAGTTTAACAGAGAATTCTTTTGCAACCAAACAATTATTGAATTGCAGTCAATAGAAATAGTATAAAGACAACATACATGTTCATGCTGCTCAATTAGTTTAGTCTTCGCTATGGATAATCTGGTCGTGAGCAAAACCTCACATGTCTTGATTGGAACATGGTGACCTGTTTGTATTCTTCATAAACAAAATACCTGCTCTCTACATCCTCTGCCAGGGCTACAACAACTGGACCAATGGCTTGTACGGCTACTCCTGGGACATGATGGTGCACAGCTGGTACATCCAGCACGTACGGATCACGTATTATGACAAGGATACTGGACAGTCTGGATATCTTGACCCTTTGGTCAGTCTGGCACAATTTGCTCATATTTTCTTTCCCCTGTATGTTTCAATGGATTATTACCTGCACTCTCAGGCAGTATATAGGGATAGGAACAATTTGTGTCACGACACGGTGGAATCAATTGTCAATTTTTGTGCATATGAAGTTATTGGTGTCATCTTATCTCTTGTTCATTTGTCTTCCTTTCAATTAAAACAGTAGGCCTACCTATCTATCTTGAATAGAAGTCAAGATATTTTCGAATGATGAAGGTAGGGGTGGCCTGTTTCAGAGGTAAAACTAGCAAGATAATGGCTCCTAAAATGTGGTGACTTCCAAAGCTTCAGAGTCCGTGGAAACTACAAATTTACATTTTTTGTGTTTTACCAGTTTTTCAGTAAATTTCACACAGAAATTAATTTTAAAATGGACGGGAAATGTGTTGAGCCAAAAACAACAAAAATTCTATAAAATTTGGCCAAGGGGCAGAAAAATGACGGTTTCTTTGATTTATATTGTTGTTACTTGGAACATAAAACAACGTTTAACACTACTAGCCTTCTGTCTGCCTGCGCCTACAACAGGAGTTAGCCCAACCTGTTTCTCTCTGTGTTGTGATCCTTTCCTTAGCTTTGGGGCCCCGATGCATTGGAATCTCACAAGTTACACACAAATAAACCGAGGCTCTAACTAGCCTTTTCTCCACTCTCGGCAGGCCTCCTCTGCCTTGCTACAGCTCTCCCCTCTAAAAGTCTCATCAGTAGTAACCCAGACTGCTTTTGTAAACTTGCAAACAATACAACTGAACTGAGGCTCACACTTTACTCACTCTCTCACTTTCAGCCAAACAATACAATAGGCTAGGCCTAACCCCCCTGCCACAACCAAAAACAACCAAATAGACCACATATATATTTGACGAGCGCCTGATTTCACCACGATGCCTCACATTTTATTTAATTATCAAGAGATTGTCATAACGATCAATTAACTGATATTGAATTACAAAAAAAATGATGGAAATATGGACAGTAACAACCGCAAACCATAAAAGTCTGAAATCGATCAAGTTTTGTTTTTGTTTGAAATGATCATTTGACAACCCTCTGCATCATATCTCAGTTTAGTGCAAGTTTGCGAAGCAACACGTCTAGCACAAAACGTATATATTTTCATTTTTCTTGGCTTGTTTAACGATCACTCAATGTTTTCCTTTAATTCTAAAGTAGTTATATCAGTCTTACATGGTTTATTACTGTTACCATATATCGCACCATCGTTATGAACATAGCCATAATTTGCATATATAGAATATGTGTACTATTAATATCAAATTGATTAATTACTGTCTGGGAGTTGTTTGGACTGGTGAATGCATGTTTAATGTCGAACTTGCTCTAACATTCACCTGTCCAAGACAACCACCTATACAAACCACCACTTCTCGCTCCACCCTTGCGTTTTTTCTATATATATTATAATGAAACTGTTTAAAAAAGTTTCAATTGTAGATATTATTTTATCTTGTTTCTACATTTTTGTTGTTATTTTAATGTCCTTTTTGACTAATTATTTGATAAGCCCATTCTGCATTTTTGTTCTTAGCAATAATTATACACCTTAACTCATCATGAACTCTTAACCAACTACAGTTCTTTTTCTTATGATGACAATTTTAAGATATTGGATTTCAGTAGTTCGTTTAGTATTACTTCACAAACATTTTCCCTAGCTGTCCATTATTTTATTTAAATTTAATCTCTGTCCCTCAGGTGTGGGGAGGAAATCGCCGGTGGTCCTCCCATGCTGACATGATCAAGCAGTATTCTTTGTGCATCGCAGAAAACCTAAAGAGCTACAATATCAACAATGTAGAGATCTATTTTGATATCTGGAGGTCGCTCAATCACCGTTTTCAGCAGAGGTCAGTGTACAAGTTTTGCCTGAGGATAGGCTGTTATCTTTCATTTCATTTATCAGATCTTTTCAGATATACTAAGCCCAAAATTTTGAAAATGGTGTTATTGCAGTTTCTTAATCTGTGATATTGATTTCATGTGCTTGAGAAATATGTTGTCAAAACTCATAGTCTGAATATATGAAGAATAAAAAGGGAGAGCAAGAAAAGGTACAGGTACCACTTTTAACAGAATGAAACAGTTTTTTCATCCTTCTCTCCTAAAAAGACTTTGCTTTCTAGACTTACTTCTGTTGAATAGAATAATGTATTGACACTAATGCATGCTTTTGTTCTTAATATCAGATATGCACACTCTTGTACTTTAATCACCAAAGAATTGCTCCTTTTTCCCCTCTGGGGTCTAATCATTTTCTATAGCTTTATTTCTTTCATTTGTATTTAGTAAAAATGTCAAAAGTACAGTACAATAATATATGTTCCCCCAGACTTTTTACAAACTTCACCTGTGAGCAACAAACAAAATTAACTCACTTTTTGTCAGGAAAGTGCTTTCATAGAACCTGTAACTGAACAAAGTTTTCAAGTATGGTTTGTGGAAGAACAGTTAATTTTAAATTTGATGACTTTTGAGGAATCTAAGGAATCTAAACTCCTGTTCAGGTTGCTATTCAATCAGGCAGCTTTCAAGTCAGAGTCATATTTCTAATTTGTCCTCATACCTAAGTCACTTGATTAAAAGTGCATTACTAGTTTCCACAAGATTATAAAGGTCTGGTATCGCACACAACAGACCATGGGGTGTAACCTGTATGAAACTGACTACAAAGTTCTTCTATCCAAAGGACGGTACACCCTCATGTGGACATTGTTACGGCGGAGTGGAGTCCCTTCCGTGAGGCACCCTGGGTGATGCCCCTTATGGTCGGGTTGTCAGACTGGCGAGGGAAGCTGGAGGAGATACAAGCCCGGCTGGACAACGGGACTGATTCACACGTGGAGGTCGTTTTTGTTGCTGACTTCCCAGGTGAGGAATTTATTTAGTCAATATCAAACAGTGTGCTGTGAGGGAGGAGGTTGAAGTATGAGGCATGGAAGAGGGGAAAGGGAGGGAGGAGATATGAGGGAAAACGAACGACAAGATTCTGTTAAATTTTCAATTTATCCCTGCAAACGTTTATAGAGCAGATGCTGTGTATTTGGTGTGCAGAGACTGATCAAAAGCAAACAGCAAAGTGGACTATCTTTGTGAATTTGTAGAAATGCTGACAAGAATTTGCAAGAGAAAAGGAAGACTGGGTTTCTCTTTGAAAGTATTATTGTAAATGCAGTCATATAAAGTTTAGAAATTTCTAGTCTATAAATCTATCTTGCCCTTTTTAAGTCCCAGTGGAGCATAGGAAATCAACAACATTTATTTCTCCATCGAAGCCTGTCCTGTGCATCTTTTTCTAGTTGTTTCCATGATGTCCCTGCCTTTTCCATTTCCGCATGTCCTGCTTCGCCTCCATGTCATGTTTGGTCTTCCTGTCCTACATTTTCCTTGCGGATTCCGCGTCAAAGCTTGTCTGATGATGCTTGTCGAGGGTCTCCTCTGGGTGTGCCCAATCCATTTCCATTTCTTCACCTGTGTCTATAAGTACTCATCCGTAAAATGTATTTTTTTTAAACGTCTTTGGTCAAGGTTGAAAATGAAAATGTAAACAAAGCACCCACTCCCTTGTTGTCCAAGAGTAGCTCATTTTGCCCACAGACCTAGAATGATAGGGCTCTGACTCCACGACACGCACACTCATATATGACCGTATGCAGTTGCGAGCGCCTTAAAACATTTACGTGTACCAAAAAAAAAATGTTTAGAACTTAATGAAACATAGTTTTCAGGAAATGGGATTAAAACATTTTTTTTCCAGCTTAATATTGTTTGTAAAACCTTATTAAGTTTTTTTAAGCACCAGGCTGAAAAAAATACAGGAATACAGGTAAGACTGTCTTGAGCAGTTGACACAACATGCAGTGTGTAATTCAGTTCTTTCTAAAAGATGAGTTGTTTTAGTCAAAGTTTTATGGCACTTGCAACACAATTAGTTTTGAAAATCAAAGATGTTACAAGAGCGTAACAAGAGCAAAGAAAAGAAGGATGATAGATGTTTGATAGGAAAGAAGGAGTTACGTTGGATTCATGTCATTTTAAGTGTGCGTTATGTAGATCAGCACCTACAGGTCTTCTCAGTCAGTGACGCTACTTGCCTGGATCTACACTCTCAGTATCAGCAACAATGTAGAGCCACGGCATCCACAGTATTCATGTTGTGTTTTATAACTTTACCCATATGATAAAGGAAGGTGTTCATTATTTTTCCAATGTCCAGTACAAACAATATCAAAGCCACACTTTTACTTTTGAAATTAAACACAAGACATTTTTTATGAAATTACAAAACCATTAAAGAGAAGCTGGAGCTATCACTATACATGGCATCGTATTTAAGGAAGAAAACCTATTTAGCATTGGATTGATGAGAACAATGATTTTCCTCTGTTTCCTCGTCATGCTATTCTGTGAATTCTAAGAAGTTTCACTTATTGATAACTGTCTTTTCTTATGGGAATAAACAACTGTTTTTCTTGTTTTCTTTCTTTTTTAGTTTTTCATTTTCATCTTAGAACTTCGTGTTTGCTGTACATTTGATTGCTTAGGTGTCTTCTACAATGTCTGAGCTCCGATATTTGCATTTTGTGCAGGTTTATACCTAGAGAACTACGTCCAGCCAGACTTTGGAAACACGAGTCTCTCTGTGTTAGACGGCCGGGTTATTGTTGAGCTGTTGGATGAGGGACGGAACATCAGCCTTGGACCTGGTGATATTGTACAGGTATCTGTGTGCATGTGTTTTTGTTTGTTTGTACGTGAGTACGTGTGTGTACCTGTGTGTTCATATTTCTCAGTTGAGTGTGCCTGGCTGTGCTATGTGGGGAAGCTGTTCTGGAAATACTAGCTAAAGGGTATAACATTAGCGTAAAATTTATCTCATCCAGATGTGTGTTGTATGAATGTATGTATGTGCATGCGTGCATGTACTCATGTTTTGTTCATCTGTATGTTGTCCGAGCATTGTTTGATAGCCAAAATAAGAGTCTGTTTCAGTCATAGTCATACTTATTAGTATTACTTAATTTTGAATCATGTACTTCTAGGGCCTTTCAAAAACATAAACTTTTTGAACCAGTGTCTGTCATATTATAATGTGAGACATATTATATACATCAGATAAATGTATCAAGTCAGAATTGATCAAACATGTCGCTTTTGCTTAATAAGGATTGCCATTGTACTTAATTTATCCAGCTTCTACATTATTGCCTATTTAAAATGACTCTTTCCTCATCTCTGTCCCGTACATTTTTGCAGATTCCACCAGACACATTCCACAATGTACACACCGTGTCAGAGACACCCTCATGTTACATGTACATGTTTGTCAATACCACTGAGGTCAACTTCATGCGCAAATTCTCACAGTTTGAAGACGACCTCAACAGCTCATCCTCTGGTAAGTTACATCTTTTTCTAAAAAATTTACTGCAACTGTTTGATGCCTCATCTTGTGTTGGTTATTCCTCTACTTATGTATCCACATTTCTCCCCATCTTTGCAACTCTTTCATAACCATAAAGTGGCAAAAGCACCAAAAAAATCAAATCAAGTACCAAACATTTACAGGAAATTAACTGCAAGTAATCTTGTTTTGATCTGTTTTGCAAAACCTACTTTCTGAACTCAGGATTTGTACGATTTGTGTGGTAATTGAGGTAAATCTGTAGATGTACATATGTATAATCGTCAATGCTATCAAATCTATAGTTTTGTTTTGTTTTCTGTTCCATTCATTATGTCAAATTTCTCAGTATTAAGCTCTACATTATATCACTATAGTAAAAGAAACAATTGATTTGAAGGAAGAATTTTGTTGTTTTTTAATGTGATGTCATATCAGTGGTAACTATGTAAGTCTGATAATACTTCTTTCAAGGAAACATTAAGCAAGTGTCAAACATGCCATAGAAAGCAGAAATTGATTTTGGTCTGACATTGCATTTTTGTCATTTCACCCTGTAAACTTATTGCACTTTATCAAGACATGATGCAACAGAGATTCCAGGCAACCTTTTCAAAGAAAAAAAAACTTGACCTAATTTTGGAGC
The DNA here is from genome assembly GCF_000002075.1 of Aplysia californica. Classification (NCBI taxonomy): domain Eukaryota; kingdom Metazoa; phylum Mollusca; class Gastropoda; order Aplysiida; family Aplysiidae; genus Aplysia; species Aplysia californica. The sequence goes on along the minus strand of NW_004797316.1, from coordinate 2,131,199 downwards.
CAAGGCATGGTGTGCAACTGTTACTGGCAATATATTGGCAATCTTCAGCCATCTCTCGAACCTCACAAGACACACTCATGTTACCATGCATGAAAACTAGAGAGAGCAACAAACAGAATTTATTTTCTGAGACTCATCTTCAATGAAAATTTATAGAGAATCAATTATCCATCACTCTTGCTTTGTTTCATTGAAACAAGCCTCAATAAGCCATTAAGGTTTCTGAAAATGATTTTAATAGAACTGATGAACTTCAATATGAAGAGAAAAAGTAAACCTGTATAACCACTGCGTATCGTTTTTTTTTTTCTTCTTTATCTTTGAAAGAAAATTACATAAAGCTCGAACACAAAAACAGACTAGTCAAACTAATTACGCCGCACTAGAGGTCCAAAGTCTATGTGGTTTGAGGTGCACTTCAGACAAAATAATAATGATAATAATGAAAACAGAAAAAGGCAAGGTCGGTTACTACCCCCCCCCCCCTTCCACAGAAGCATTGCTATTTTTAGCGCGCTGCTATCAACGCGCGTGTCTAGTTCCTATGCCTAGCTAGACTTGTGTGGAGCTGGCAAGAGGAGGGGTTGTACATCACACGATCGGCCGCCCCACCCTTCTTTGCAAAGGACTGCATGCTTGGTGGGAGAGGTGGGGTAGGGTTGCATTGTTTCGTCATCGCGTTGTTGATTACTGATGCGATTTGCTCATCTTGTCAAATTTTTTATGTTTTGAAAAGGCACCTTTTGATTGGTGCAGACTAAAGACTGCTCACACTGACCCGTGCAGTTAAACTGTCTTGGTACCAGTAGGCTCATTTGCGATCGAACTCGAAAGTGTTGCTCATTGTTTTTCTCATTCACTATCAATCAATTTCACATTCTCTCAAATTTCAAATTCAAGTCAATAGGCATAGATCTAACCTACATGAATATACAACAATGCCCGAAAAAAGAAAAATCTCTGTTCTGACCCAATCGTTGTTGCTTCCCTTGATTCTCTGACACAGCCAATGTCATAACACTGTTCACGTATCCCTCGAACTACGGATCCCTTGAACTACTGAGACCCATCCTGACGAATTCAAGCAATCCGTGTTATACTGTATTATAGTCAGCTTATTTTTCTCTTCATACAGGGTACAGAAATTCATTTATGAAAGTAATAATTTAAATTCTCTAAATACCACATGTATTTAACCATAGTGTCTGTAAGGTGTTAATCTTATCTTATCTTATCTTATCTTATCTTCTCAGTGACATGAAAGAGGGCATCATAAATATTTTGCTTTGAGAAAAAGCTGTGTTTGAATTTATATATTCCGAATTAATTCATTTTTTATACCATTTTTTTTTTCTTACCTCAAAATATAAAGTAAACCTTTCAAATGCCTTTTATTGTCCACAGTGAATGAGACTCTCAAGAAATATGATGACGATCCTTACCTGGTTCACTATCAAAATATTCTGGCTGCCAAGCAGGCAAAGGAGTTAAAGGAGTATAACTTTTGGCTCCAGTTCAAGTCGTTTTTATTAGCTAAATACAAGATTTTAAGAAGAAGGTGAGTAGGGAATAAATTCAGGAATTGCTTAGTGCAGTAGGCCTTGCATGATTTAATTGCTAGATATCAAATTGGAAATTTTAAACTCTCTTACATTTTGGATCAGGTGCATGGCCTATCAATCAGAGTCATGAATGAATCATGTTAAATTCTAGTAACCTTTTCCACCAATCCCTCCTTTCCCTTTTGACAGAAAAGTATTTCAGCATAGTTTTTTCATTTTTGGTGCCAATTATTTTATTCCCTAAACTGAAAGCCTGATTAGTTACCCAACTTGTGGGAAAAAATCAAAACTGAAAATGTGAATAGTTTTTAAATAAATTCGAATTCAAATTTAGGAAGAAAGCTGACAAAAAGCTGCTTTGTCTCGAAACTGCTGGGAATTTAAAAAATGCTTTTTGGCAGCTTAACCCTATCCGTAGCCCCAGGGTCATTTTGTACCCCTGATGTTGTATTCTTCACATTTTAGAATACTTCTAGTACGAAGACCTCTTTGAAACATTCAGTATTTCTCAAAAAATCATTTTAACAGACTGCTATGCAAAGTGTACGGATTGGATTAAAGAGTAAATATTCTCTGTGGAAAGTAGTGGCACAGACTTCCCCACGTCATATGGATACAATAGTAAAACTCGACGTACGGATAGGGTTAAGGCAGAACTCATCAAATTTCTCCAACAAATGGTGGCCTGAGTCAGTCTCTCTCTCTCTCTCTCTCTCTCTCTCTCTCTCTCTCTCTTTCTCTCTCTCTCTCTCTCTCACACACACACAAACACACGCACACACACAAACATACACACACTCACTCACACACACACACACACACACACACACACACATTCACTCACACATATATTATATATTATTGTACATTTGCACACACTCATATATATTATTGTACATTTGCGCTCATTCATAGTATTATTATTTTTATTATTCATACACACTCTCTCAAACGTATGTGTGTTATAAACATGTACATGACATGTACATCTGTGCCTTCATACTAGTACGCCTACTCTGACTCACTGCCAGTGCAGATGTTGGAGTTCTGAAAATATTTACAGACCCTAGATCTAAACGCAAACGTTAGATCCACATAAGTTATAAATATAACAGGCTACTGTTTGTCTTGACTCTAAACTGTCATCGGAGGGTGGCCTTTCTTTCACTATTTTAAGACAATAAATACTATCTTTGGCGGGGTGATCCCATTAAATTCCTTTGTCTTTGATCTGATATACATGTGTAACATGGTTGAATGACTTCAGTGCTACAGTTACTGTCTTGAACAAGTTTTTTGATAGGCCTCTCTATCATGTGGGTGGCCACAGCTTAGGATTTATGCTCACAACTAGAAAATTTGAAAAATGTAAACATGTTCAAGAAGTTTTTATTTACCCCCATTTACAGATCTGTATTTTGCTCTGCTGCTTTTTTACTTGTTGTCACAATGTTTCCACTGATTCAAGTTCATCTTCTACACCCCCCCCCCCCCAACCTTCCAGCATTCGCATCTCAACAGGTGCTGTGTACTGCCTTGCCACCAACAACTCTTTCAATGACTACTTGAATTCCATTTACCAACTGGAGCTGAGACCAGACGACGGTGCCACAACCTCTGAGATACATTGAGATACTTTATTTTCCCATCAAAACATCAGATTATTCATCAATAATATACTTCATCCATCAAAACATCAATTTATTCATCGATAACATGTCTTAATCTGTCAGTACTGGGGTGCTTTACCTACCGTCAACCGGGGCTACTTAGGCTACTCGGGGTAATTTAGGCCACTTACAAAGAACGGTCCATACTAAGGAACAAAGAAACATGCAGCCTTTGAGTTCAGCAGGCCAAATACGAGCCAGATTTATGCCAGACTTGCTTGCATCAGCAGACACTTTCGTCTCAAGGTTTGGGTCGTAGTGGGCTAGAACTGGAGTCTCAGTCAGTGCTCCTTTGATTTTCTGAAATGCCAGTTGATGCTCTTCATTCCAGATCCAGCGACAGTTCTCTTTCTTCTGGAGCTCCCTCTGTGGCGCTGTCATGCTTGACAAGTTGTCAATAAATTTGCCAACCTGATTTACCATGCCTAATAGACGCCTAATGTCTGAGACGTTCTCTGGCTGAGGCAGATTTGTAATGGCCTCTATCTTATCTGGATCAATTTCAATTCCATTCTGTGGTATTATGACTCAGAAATTTCTTCTTATTTGTTGAGAACTGACTTTTCTCGTTGAGAGTGACATCGGCATCTTTCAGCTTTCGCAACACCTCTCTAACTCTGGCATCATGCTCTTATTTGCTGTTTCCGCTAATGAGAATGTCATCAATATTGTATATGACTCCTGGTATTCCAGAAAGAAGGTGCGACATCTCTCTGGAAAATTTCTAGACCGGATGAGATCCCGAATGGCATTCTTCTTTATGCAAACTGTCCAAAGGGGGTGATGAATGTCGTGAGTTCTTGAGACTCTTCAGAAAGGGGGACCTGATGAAATCCACTGTTACAGTCAAGCTTAGTGAAAACTGTAGCACCTGACACTTGAGCTAAAAGCTGTTCTGTAGTAGGCAAAGGGTAGTATTCTCTCTTCACTCCTTCGTTCAATTTAGTAAGGTCCACACAGATCCTAACCTTGCTCTCTTTCTTCGAGACCACCACGATGGGAGCACACCATTCGGTTGGTGAATCGATCTTCTTGATGATTCCATCTTCTTCAAGTCTCTTTAACTCGTGGTCCACTTTCTTGTGAAGGGGTAAGGCCAGTCTCCTGGGGTTGCCACTGAAAATGGTACTACATTTTCTCTTTTCTCGATTTTGTACTCTTTCTTTAGCTTTCCAAGGCCAGTAAATAATTCTGGAAATTCTTTCTTGAAATCAGAATTATGTTTCAAGACATTGATTCTCTTCAACAGGTTCAGTTTTTCTATTGCAGGTTTCCCAAGTAGCGGTTGTGGAAGATTTTCCAACACATAGATCTTCTGTTTGACACAATTTCCTGCATCCAATTTCGATTCTGCTCGGAATTCTCCAACAATCCTGAATTGTTCACCTGATTGTCCATACAGTCTCTTTTGGGATCTGCAGATCTTGGTGGTGTTTGCCGGGACACAACTTTTGGGGATAACCGTCTCGTTAGCACCCGTGTCTAACTTAAAGCCTATACTCCTTCCATTGACTGTGACATTTGCTTGCCATGGGTTTTGCTGTCCTGGTCCAAACACTGCTACCAAGTACCCCTCTTCTTCATCTTCCAATATGTTCACTCTCTTTCTGTATGGTTTCTTGGAAGTGGTTTTGGGAGTCCTACATACGTTTGAAAAGTGCCCTATCTTCGGGCATGAATGGCAAACTGCCTCTCGTGCCAGACATCTTCCCTTCTTGTGCTGACGTCCACATTCATGTGCCGGTATGTGGGGTTTCGGTTTTTCAGTGATTCTGGCTGCTTCTGTGCTCGGTTCGTTTTCCAAGTTTATTTACTTGTGGATCAGTAGATAAAGACATCGCCTGAAGCTGTGTTTTAGCTTTTTCCTGTGCTCTGCAAATGTCCAAAGCTTCACCCACATGAGAGCTTCTTAGAACTGTTCTAGAAGCTTTTCTCTGACGTTGTCATTTTGTATTCCAATCACAAGCCTGTCTCTAGTCATTCGATCTTCTTCGACAAAATTGCAACGTTTTGCCAGTTGGCGCAACTCTGTGACATATGAATCAACAGTTTTGTGCTGTTTCTGGGTCCTCTTGAGAAATTTGTTTGATTTGAACATCTCGTTGACTTTGCCAATGCTATACTCATTGAAAGATTTGATTATCTGATCTTGATCTTCTTTCTCCTCGTCTGAGAGCCTCATTCCATCATCGAGCGCCTCGTCTCCTATGCATGTCATGAAGACTGCAACTCAAAACTATTTTTTTTTTTTTGGATCTTCTCTTAAAATCTTGAAGCTACAAAAATTTATAAATTATTCAACTGCCTCTTGGATTTCAACCAGTTCTGGTGAATTTCTATTGTATTGGAGAAGTCCAATTTTGTTCGGGGTGGCAAATTTGCTGTGAATTGTTTTTGTTCTGCCATTGTCAGTGTAGACTCAACTCTAGATCTAAAATCTAGACTCTAGGTTCTATCGAGATCTATGGTTCTCTGACACTGTGGCTCTGAACCTAGATCTATATAGATCAATATCAACGGTAATAACACACCACTGTCTTTTCTGACACCATGTGGTGTTTTACCTTCTGTTAACTGGGGCTACTTAGGCCACTCGGGGTAACTTAGGCCACTTACAGAGAATGGACCGTACTAAGGAACAAAGAAACGTGTAGCCATTGTGTTCAGCAGGCCAAATACGAGCCAGATTTATTCGGGTAGTACAACCAGTTGTAGATGTCTAATACAATACCAGGTTGGTTAGTTGATTATACCACAATTACCATAAGTTTATCCTTCAGTAACATTGGTTTATCCTTCAGTAACGTTGGTTTATCCATCAGTACCATTAGTTTAACCACCAGAAGTTTATTCGTCAATACCATCAGTTTCTTACTTTCATTCCAATATATGTGTCAAGGGGAAGTTATGAAGTATAAATGGCACCATTATTACTTAAAACCCTTTTCCTCATACAGTACATTCTAGGCCAGTGATTTCACAATCTGCTCAATTGTTCTTGACATTCAAAGGTAGTCCCAGGCTCGGGATGTGAAGTGGTTAAAAAAATTCCATTGCATCTGCCTTAACGATTTATGATGCCATCTCAATACATGTGTACATTGCGAATATGATGATCACCTTTGTATTTATGCGTTGTACTCTTAGTAATTTTACTTAATCTACTTAAAGTATAGTTATAGAATTTTTGCCCTAGTTCAACAGTCAACTTCAAGGACTTTTGCACAAGATTATTTTTCCCTTGTTTTTTTTTCCATTTTGGTTAAAGTAAAAGCAGCAAATTAAATTTTAGATAAATCAGGCTTGCATTTTGTTTGATACAAGTCTTTTTGTATGAGCAGTTTATCTCTACTGGCCTCAGGTAAGGTTTTAAAAGGAGGGCCACTCATGGTGGGAGACCTGTGGTCATAATATCAGCTCTAAAGAGAGCAAGACAGAAGATACAGCGGATATATGAAGACAAGACCCTCCTGAAATCCAGTCAGTTTTGGCTTTACAAATATAAATGGCTCCCAGTAGGATGGCGGGGGGGGGGGGGGGGAGATAAGTCTTATTTGCAGTATAGTAAATGAATTCATATCTGATTATCAGCCTCCTTAGAGATCAAGGAATGGTGCTAGTCGGATAGGTTTTTTAGGGTTTGTGGATAAGGTGAGGGAAAATGTATTTCTCCTGGGTAAAAACTGTGTTCAATTCTACATGTTCTCGAATTTGAGCTTTGAGGAATCTTATCATTATCCAGACAGGAAAGGAAAATATACGTAATTCAGTCGGGTTGATGTGCAATTACTTGTTGTCTTCATTCAAGTTATGCTCATTTCTTTTTTGATCACCTTCAGATAAATTTCTTCTATTGTATCTTCATCATCACATCCATACTTGTATTATTTTGTGACTGCCGAGAATAAAATATGTCTGAATAGAGAGTTTATGAATGCAAACTCATTATCGTTAAAGATGAGACAAGACTAAACAAATTGTTCACAAGAAAACAAGCTGAAGAGGCTCTCTCTCTGGGGATATGACTTCTTTGAATACATAAATATATTCTACATCCCAGTAACCTAAGACTACTACTAAGACACAGTTTAGATCTCTGAGGCATAGTTTTATCACAGCCAACGTGGGCTCAACAAAATGCATCTCTGCAACAAAAAATGGTTACAGTCAGTTATAGTTATAAAATAAAATAACCTTTTCACGTGGGAATTGAAATTTCCTGATGACATTATTATCTGTCCCCCAAAAAATTACATCCTTAAAATGCAAGTCTGTATTTTTATATACTGCCATAAAAAAGTAAGAGTCATAAAAAAGTGCCAGATTTGAAACTGACATCGGTGATCATGGTTCTCCATGCATTTCTCCCCTTGATTGCTATATATATATTAATTGCAGTGGTCTTTTACTTTCACAGGTTTCAGAAACATCTTAGTAATGCAATATAATTAACACTGACAGGAAACTTACAAACTGTCGATAATGTGGGATAATTTGCTGTTCAAGTCATCATATAATGAGTGCATAATAATTGTAGCTGACTGCATTTGCATGCATTTCTTGTACATGTAATACTTAAATTGGACTCCTTTAATTTTATAGATTTCAGGTTATGACTTATTAATCTACAGTGCCTTTTAATTTAGAAAAGAAATGTGGAACTAGAAATTAATAACTTCAGGCCAGTTACTTTCACAAAAAAAGATCTCACAGGGCTCAGGGCTGGTGAAAACAAGGTCTTTGTGTAAAGTCTTTTCCCAACTGTCCGAAAAAAATGCATCTCGGAGAAATAATTGCTTCAGGGTTTTGAGTTTGAACGTGAAAAAAGCAAGGCAAGAAAAAATGGTACATATATCATTAATCTATTGGTCATTTGTAAAGCTTAAATCTTTACTTTGAGTCTTGCTGTTTGTGACTCCGACTCTAATGTTATTAGGTCATGTGCACATCACATTTCATGTGATAAATCTTTTTATGGAGATAAATGATCAAATTCTGCACATATCTATCTTCTTTTCAATATCATTACCCTCGTTACATTCATATTTGTAAAGTTTATATTGTGATGTACTTAAAAATATATATATTAATGAAATGTATAAACATGTTCGCTTTCCTTTTTTTATGTCCCTCACACATCACAACGTCAGTGCTTTCTTGTCATATTTCCATTTTTTTTTAAACAGTGAAAACTGCTCATAACAAAGAGTGAGCTTAATTAAGAAGTCACATTTCAATGTTTAAAAAAAATAGAGATACGACAAGAAAGCACTGAGGTCGCGACATGTTAAGGAGAGCTCACACCATGGGGATTACATGTTTTTCACCATTGTTGAAACAGTTTAGATCATGTAAAAGGCAGGATGCTTCAGCTCTACTGGTGACGGCCAATCCAGGCTGAGTAGCATACAGCATCCCAGCAGTCGGTGTGAGAACTAAACTTATGTCTTTCATGTGCCATGCAAACTACCTTGCCACTCCGCAATAGAATGCTGATAAACATCGAGGTCGAAGTCATAATATCCCCAAAACTAAATGACTACACTATGCCAGTTGCACAAGGTCAAATCACCCTATTTCTCTGAAAAAATTACGCCTCGGCATTTTCATGCAATATGTAACGGTGAATGCGTAGTGTTAACAAACCGCTCCGAGATTGCTCCTTTGATGAAGGCACCAATAGTGAACTCATCCCCAATTTTCACAAATCTCCACTCTGTTGTGTAGACTTTGGGAAGAATTCCCTACTGCAATATACCTTGTCATCGTTTGTGATTCAGGATTTTATGCCTTCACTTTACTGTTAGTTTCAAGGGATAAGACAAAAAGAATTAAAAAAGACACAAGCAAGGTCATTTAGTGCTTTTTTAAAGAAGTGCAAAGGGCATAGAAATAGAAACCATGGAAGGATAGTGAAGAAGTTGTACATACCAACTACACCCTTCCAGTTTTCTTGGCATGGAAGGACACTCAAATTATTTTTAATGAATTTATAACATAACATATGTGCCAGTAACCAGCGATGCGCGATGCAGTTGATTGGAGGGCATCACTAGCAGGCTCTGTTTCTTTCATCTCCACCATCAGCGGAATCTGTATGCCATTTTTCAAGAAGAATGACTGTTATGGTGCCAGTGTGTTCTTTTTTCCCAAGCTTAAGCTGCCTCTGTGGCCCGAGATATGCTGAAGCTTGTGTTTGGATCTAATTTTCTGTTTCAGTTACAAAGCTTCGACTTTGAGGCTTAGGGAAGGAAAAGGCCAAGGACGGAGGGGTGATCTAAATTGTGTTGATGGGGGCCATAAAACACCTACATTAAATAAAAGAAAAAGGTGTATCTCTGCAAAACTGCGGTACCACCAGACATTGCAACAGCAGAAAACAAAGCAAAATTAGAAAAATACGTCTTTTATTTCAAGTACAGTAGATTTCACCAGGGTTTACCTCCTTTAGAAATGTTCAGGATGTGAACACAACAGGTGACGTTGCATGCAATTAATAATCTTAACATTGTAACTTTTGCAAACAAATTATCCGAGTAAACTTTTGACACAAGAGTTGAAAACGGCCTTAACGGAAGGAGCGACTCTCGAGGTCCCTTTTCTGTTTGTTGCCCAAGGTCAAATTTAAATATAATATAAATTAGGCATAGAAAAACCTTTTCATACATACTTTTATTTTTGCATCGCTACAACGATTGCTATGGGAACGGCCGCCATCTTTAAAATAAACAACTAATTTCAAATCCCTACAGCTTTCTTATTGATTGAACAAATTTGACCAAACTTGGTGAAAATATATCTGAACCCATCCCTATCATTGTACCTGAGTATTTTTAAATAAGTGTTAAAAAAAAATAAAAAATTATGAGAATTTTCCCAATTTACGTAGAGTTTTTCTAAATTTTGGTTACATAATCCGTTGTCAATGGAAAAGAGTTAATCTTTTCGCAAATATCTCTGTGTTGCACTAGTACTAATAGCAGCCATGCCACCTATGTTTCCGAATAGTTTCAAGTCAAAGGGATGAAAACTAAGGAAGGAATAGGGGAAAACTGCAAAAAAATGACAGTTTGAGAAAAAAGACAATTATTGTGGAAATACACATTTTGACCCATCCTCCTAAATTCAAAGGCAATTTACCACGTGAATAACGATTTTCTCAATTGTCTCCTTGCTATTTTTAGACAGAAAACTCGTTGACCTTAAATTCAAGAATCAGCCAACATCTCAATTTGCATAGCTTGACCCAAAATCGACTCCTCCCGTTAATCCCTTACTTTTAGTAGTATTAGAATGAGAACAAAGAATCCCTATACCCCACCTTTCAACTTGTGGGAGTGTTTGTAAATAACAGTCAGGCAACAAAAAAAGGAGCAAGAGGATACAGGAATACAACAATATAAGTCAGGCTGCTCGACACATGAACTTCCTTCATTTACAACCCTATACATTAGAGCCTGTGACTCTCATACCTGGTACTCACGCGTGGACACAGCCTGGGAAAATAGTTGGACATTCATTTTTCTTTTACTCACTCAGTTCCCAGGTGATGAAAGTTAAAACAAATTTTGTCAATAATGAAAACACGTTGTATGGAGCTTAGATTACACCTTTTCAGATCAGATTCAGAGTAGATATGGGTATAATTTCTATTTATAGAATGAGTTTGCCTTTATACATGTAAAGACAGTAAGGTCTTTTAAGCTGTAGAATCTCCAAATTCAACACCCATCTTCACTATGACAGAGCCAAGTGGATGGAGAGCCTACAAAACACCCCTAACAACTGAAGTTCACCAATGCCTCACTGTGTTTTCGAACCACAGCTATCTATTCCTTCTTTCACCCTGCATGATACCAACTGAGCAATCAATACGCCTTTTGAATACAAATGGCACCCAAACTAACTGGAAAGGAAATATGTCTATAAATATGCTAAGTCATCCAATTTACCCTCCTGACTATGTAAGAGGGCAACCTCAGTGTAGATTTACCCCTTGTTGAGAACCTTGGTACTGAAGACTGGATTTCATAAACAAGTTGTAACAGAAACGTGCCAGATTGCTCCTTTCCTGCACTCGACCATCGGCCCTCTATGCGTTTATTGCGGGTCAGTAGGCAATACATTTTCATACACAATTCAGATAAAATCTGGCTAGTCACTATAGCGAATATATATTCATCAATTCTATTATTCAGTTATTCTTTCTGCCTTCCTTCAAGTCTTTGGGGCTGCTGAAAAATTTGTGCATTGATCAAGAAAGAAAAATCACATCTCATTGTAAAAAAATATGTTTAAATATTGAGTTCCTTTGGCACGGGTGACGGATTCTGAATTCAGTTTGGCAGTCACCCTGCACTCAAATCCACATTCAATATTAATTATTAGGTACCCTGAACGATGGCCCATAAATGTTTTTTTTTTTTTTAAACCCACACATTTCATTGCATCAACATTTTCACCTTCACTTATGCACACCCAAGCACATACACAAACGCATACAAAAAACATAATCACATAATAATGTCACTAAAAGCAAGTTCCACTCAGTGGCAACTAACTATTTGTACGGGGGAAATGTTTTTTTTCTTTCATTTCTTTGTATTTGTACTTTCTGATTTTTGGCCACACTACCTGAAATTGACCCTTAATCTTCCTGAAGTGCAAAATTCAGAGTGGACAGCCCTGGATACATCCCTTTATGATGATGAATGACAGCCCAAAGTTATCTTGCTCGCAGTAATACCAGTGGAAACTGGTAAACGATCCATCTCAGATAACATTATTTTATACAGGCTGGTTACAAATTACAGATAAAAGGTGCCTTTCAAATTAATCACAGCTTGACCAGACATGGTCACTCGTTGAGGGTCCACTTTCAGCCACATTTCTCCACCTCGCCGAGAGCACTGCCGAGCTGGGGAAAATAATTTTAAAAACTGTTTTGTAGAATAAACTTTTGTATACAGAACAAGTCATTTTGAAGGCAGAGTAATGAAAATAAAATAATAAGTAGCATTTGCATATAAAGCAAATTCCTGCTCAACAGCAAGCTCTGTGTGCTTTAGTCCATAGCCTTCTTTAATCTCCTAACAATACAGCTGTCTAAGAGGAAAATGCTTCACAAAGGGCAAGAGAACATCAGATGTCACTTCGACTCCAATGAGAAATTCCAACATATTAGTCAATTTCCTATTTGTGAAAAAACAAAATATTAAAATACTCAATATTTGTTTTTTAAAAGGCTCTAGATTTTACTTCCAACACATAAGTTTTATTTTTTTTAAATCTTGAACATATCATCCTTATTATGTCTCCTCCTCCTTTTATTTGCACGTTGCTTTCTTTTAACGCCTCTAATTTTTTACTCTAATATGACTTGACTGAGTTGCAAGTGCTGTAACACTGTTACTAAACCTCTTAGCATGAAACAAAAAGGACAAAGGATGAAGTAAAGGCAAAAAAGGTGCTTCTCCAAATCTCGATGACACAGAGACTATATAGCATGTGAGTAATACCCCACAGGCAGGGAAGTTTGTCCCATGTAGATAGGACAACATATCCCCCAACTCATTCATAGGTGTGGAGAAGACAGAATGCCACAACATAAAACACACACCACAATCACTAGATTTCAAGATAGAGCCAGAAAAAAATCCCTGGCATGGCTCTGAGTTGATAAGTGACAGAGTTAAAATTGTGTTTATTATTATATATATGGAAAGAAAACAGACGTCTAGGAGGAGCTTATGGGAACAAACTCAAATTGTAAATTCTTTTTTCTAAAAACAGAGAAACACACTAAAATGGAAAGTATTATATGTGAGGTTGAATGGTGAAAACAGGCGCTCGTCAAAACTAAGAAATCAGAGAAATCTGCATTTTTGTAGGTGTTGGGCAATTTATTTTTTTCCACACCTTTTATGTCGTCGGCAGATAATTCTAACCGTCTTAACTCCAAATTTTCTCGAATTGCTTTTTTCCTTAAAATAGATTGAGATAACGAATGGCTACGTCCTGTTAAAATCTAGAACAATTTTGACAAACAAAAGTCTTGTTTTAAAGAGAAATTCTAACCGTATATTCCGACTGACTTCCGTGACTGAAGAATTCTAACCGTCTAACTCGTTTAGGTAGTCCGCCATTGTGGATCATGGCGATAACGTTACGCTCTGAAGGAGGCGTTTGATTATAAATAAAATTCTTTTTTCCTTAAAATAGATCGACATGACGAATGGCTACGTCCTATTAAAATCTAGAACGATTTTGACAAACAAAAGTCTTTGTTTTAAAGAGAAATTCTAACCGTATATTCCGACTGGCTTCGGTGACTGAAGAATTCTAACCATCTAACTTGTTTAGGTAGCTCGCCATTGTGGATCACGGCGATAAAGTTTTGCTCTGATGGAGGCATTTGATTTTAAATAAATGTAAAATCAGAAAAGGTTGCTTTTGTTAAAGGGTTGGTTGACTGTGTCGAGCCTGTGGAGAAAAAGGAGAGAGAAAGCAGAAGATCGTGGTCCATGAAGTATCATCTGCGAGTGAATGGGGCCAGAGTCAAAGAGTGCATGGTTTTCTTCTTAAGTCCTGTACTTTGTTACTAGTGTGTTCACATTGTTCTCACATGTGGATTGGGTGTAGCAGAGGGTGAGGTTCCAGTTCAGAGAAAAAGGGTTAGGGATGAGACTACAGCATCAAAGGTACTTAAACAGTTTCTTCGTGATCTGCCCAAGTTGCCGTCTCACTATTGCCGAGGGACTCCAGTAAGTTATACTTGGAACCTGTTTTCCAGAGCTTACAGGCAGTGTACCGCCGTTTGTATAAAGAAAAGTATGAGTGGGGGGTGGGGGGTGGTACTTTCTACCTTCAAGTTTAAAGAGAAGATCAATGCTATGAACCTGTCATGGTTCCATCCTCGAAAAGATAGGTGTGATCTTTGTGTGGGCTTTGAGGAGGGGAATGTGGAAGAGGGAGCATACAAAAAAGACAATAGACAAGGAAAAATGCATGGGCAGCCCCAAAATCAAATACATGTACATCAAAATGGACCAGCAATCAGTTCTGCTATATCCACACACCAATGCTTCTGCTTTGTACTACAAGACGAAATTGAATGTACACAATTTCACAGTATAGGAACTAGAGAGCAAGGACTGTGTATGTTATGTCTCAAATGAATGCGAAGGTGCTCTGACTGCAAATAAATTTGCTCCTTGTGTGGCTGATTTTTTGTCATCTGATTTGACTCCAGATCATTATATTCAGATGGATGTGGTTGTATCAGAACTGCAAAGTCACAATGAGTTCTGCACTGTTACATTTCAGCTCTGTCAATGGTAAAACTGTAACATTAAAATTCCTGGAGAAGGGCTATACACAGATGGAGTTGGACAGTGCTCACAGCACATCTACTACCCAGCTGATTATGTCAGGCTAATGGAAGAAAGTAGAAAAATGAAGCCATTTCTTTTCTGATTTCATCAAACTAACCAACCAGAGTTTACACACCAGATGGTCAAATTAAATACAAACTGAGATTTGATGATCACTGGTCACATCTGCCTTTGAAGCATTGCGAGTCCACAGACATTCTCCATAAAGACATGAAGGGACTGCCTCTGTACCAGGGTAGAAAGTTTAATTCGTCCATAGAGAACTTTAATAACACATGCAAGAAAAGAAGTCTGTTGTGCCATCTGACTACCACAAGTTCTGTGACAATCTAGAATTGAGTACGTCACCAGTGCGCAAGTCAAAACCCACGGTTAAGTCTAATTTGATATGCAGTGTATTGTGTTTTGGTTTATGTAGTTTATTTTTAGCCAACCAGAGCTTTAGCTACATTGGGTAGAGCATTTTAAAGCCTCATAATGGTGCTTGGACAAGAGGATAATTCATTCCTGTTGACACTGGATGCTGCTATGGCATACCTCATCTTGATGACTTTCTATGTAAAATGTGTTATTTAATTAGGCCATACATTAGTTGGGGATGCATTATATGAGGTTTAGTTGAGCTTTAAAAAAACCATATTACTTTTAGAGTCTTCCAACCAAGTTAAACCATGTTTTTAGAGTTAGAAGCATTTCAGTTTCTTCCACTGGAGAACTGATGGGTCGCTTTTCAATCTTGCTCGACTTCGAGCCAAGACCAAAATCAACAAACCAAACAAAAATACGAGACCTTTTCTTTGCCGGTGATGCTGCTGTTGTCGCTCATAATGAATCAACCCTACGAATAATCCTGTGTTTAAGAAGATTGAGATGGCTGGGCCATGTCAAGAGAATGGACGACAACCGGATTCCGAAGCAATTTCTCTATGGACAACTTGCCCAGGGAAAGGGACCAAGGGGAAGGTCAAAACTGAGGTACAAAGACATCTGCAAAAACAGATTATCTAAGCTTGGAGTAGATGTCAGCATCTGTGAGGAAATAACCGAGGACAGGAAAACATGGAAGAAAATTATAAATGAAAGACCTATTATGCTAGTGACTAGAGAGCAAGCACTGCGACAGAATCTGTACTTCAAACAGGAAAAATTAGCCATAAAAGAAGCTCCATGAAGACAATTCGTATACGGAAATTCTTCTCTGCCCCCCCCCCTCTCTCTCTCTCTTTCTCTCTCTCTCTCTCTGTCTCTCTCTCTCTTTCAGACCCCTCCCCCCCCTCTCTCTCTCTCTCTCTCTGTCCCCCCCCCCTTCTCCCCCTCTCTCTCTCTCTCTCTCTGTCCCCCCCCCCTTCTCTCTCTCTCAATCTCTCTCTCTCAGTCCCCCCCCTTCTCTCTCTCTCAATCTCTCTCTCTCTCTTCTCTCTCTCTCTCTCTCTCTCTCTCTCTCTCTCTCTCTCTCTCTCTCTCTCTCTCTCTCTCTCTCTCTCTCTCTCTCTCTCTCTCTCTCCCTCTCTCTCTTGTAGCTAGACAAGAAACCAATCCTTCTCACAATTTCCTTGAGAATGGAGGATCAAATAGATCTAGTAGCTTTATAGTAAAAACTTAACGACGCACTCAATCTGTCGACAAGCCCATTGCCTAATTAGAATTATGTGGAAATAAAGTGCGACGTTCAGTTTTAGATATAATAAAACAGTATTATTGTTAGATTCTAGATCTACAGTACTATGTAGTACTAATTAGAACTTTTATAGTAGGCTTCCTGTTGGATTGACTGCAGGTGTAGTCATTTTGAGTTGTTCGGTAACACTAACGTGTCACGATGACTGAGTTAGACGTAACGAAGCGCGTGGCGTCCCCGCCGGGTTGGAGAATTCTAAACGAACAATTCGTTCGTCGACACTTGGGCGGTTAGAAATCCAAAACTGAGTGGTCTATCCGTATAACTCTGGTTTAGCACTTAAAATAATAAAATTTCGGCAATTTTGTTTTAAATACTTAAAAGTATAGTCATGTATTCCAGTCTAGCGCATTTAAAGATAGTAAATCCCCATAGGAGCCTTTGAATTCAGTTTTTTGTCTCTCCTGCAAAATTTACTAAATCGGAGTTGGACGGTTAGAATTCTCCGCCGACGATGTCCTTTTAAAAACACATTTCTGAGTGGACATTGATTAAAGGTGAAAAAAATTAAAATTTTTCCAAGGACACTTAAGCTTTGGGAAGTCACCAAACTTTGATGGACATTTTCTTGCTGATTTTATCTCTCACATCAGGTGATCCCCACCTCCTTCAATTGCACGACTTCTATTTAAGATACCAAATCTTAAATCTTCTATTTAAGATACTCGTAAATTGATATTCTTTTCGCCACATGCAAGACAATAGTATAACCATATATGCCCAAAAATTGACGAACGCCTGATTCCACTGTGTCGTTACAAGCATACTGACTCCTTCATACAAAACAAAAACAGGAAGTACAGCCATAATAAGCAGCTTACCATACATCTCAGTTTTCCCTAATTCCTTTGCCCAGTAAGCACCGGCCACCGTGTGCCATGAACCTGTTGTGGACAGCATTGAAAGAATAAATTTACAGAAAATTAAAATATATAACTACTATCAAGAAGCCAATAATGTTGTCTGAAGTTAACAATGAGTCACCAAAATAGCATTTCATTTGGTGGGTTTTTTTAGATTAACTAGGAGTTTTTACGTTGTTTGCAACTTTACTTTTCCTTTTCCGATCCAGCGGCCATTTGGGTTCTAGCCCTTCGGTCTGTCGATACAGCAAAGAATTTACAGCTGTGCTTGGTCGCTGTATAGAGTATTTCCGATGTCTGGGGAGGCAGGTAGGTAGGCACTACGCAGGTCGCAAAGTGCTGGGCAGTTAAAGAGGTGGTGTGGTACTGTTTCATCCTGGCAGTTGCACAATGGGCAGTCGGGTGGCATCCTTACGGATCCTATTAAGGTAGGAATTTAGTGGTATGTGTTGTGTTCGCAGGGGAAATATCGTGACTTGTTCTCTTCTACTCAGAATGGTGTTTGCAACACAATAAGTTCATATATAATTGCCGAAGAATAAAGATGTTACAAGAGAGTAGCAAACACACAAAAAAGGGGATATATATCAGGAAAATATATACTTGATAGGAAAGAAGGAGCATTCCATACCAGAGCACCCGCAAACCATCGAGTGAGGAAAACAACATAAACCCTGAAAAGGGTGAGGGTTGGGGGGAGGGGGTCTATTTTTTTTTTTCGAGAAGCTGTATCTGTCTTTCTGCTGATACACTGTCTCTCATTCAGAGCAGGTTCGCCCTGACAGGCAAGTTTAAAGCAGCCCATCTCCTCACGGAACTAAATTGTGTCATTTACAATCAATCATTACAAGCATCAACCTACGTCTTTCTCAGTAGTAAAGTCACAGACTTCAAACTTTTTTACTTGAAGAAGAAAAGCACCATCCAATATAGCATCAAACCCAGATTTTAAAAAAAACATATTCAACTTTTTAAAAAGTGAAATCAATGACCCAGAATTAAAAGAACAAGAGTTTCCAGTATTTAAAAAAAAGCAATTTAACTTCCATTCTCTAGTGAATCTAACCATGTAGACAGCTCACCTGTGACTGGGTCCTCTGGGATTCCAAGCCAAGGCGCAAAATATCTCGACACAAAATCGTAGACATTGCCATCCCTGTCCACACAGCCATTTTCACGTGAGCCTTTGATTGTGATGCCAACTCCTTTGATTTCTCCTGTATTGTAGGTAGGCACCATTTGCCCTATCAGAGGTTCTAGCTTTTCAAGAGCCTCCCTGTGATGTAAACATTTAAAGACACACATGATTGCTCTAAATATCTCTGCCATATGTGAGTCACAGTCAGAATGAAACCATTGTGAGCTGAAAATAAGATCTATACTTTTCTGTAATAGAAGTAAGACTTATGGCTATTCACTGGCTGTGTGTAGGAGTACACTATCAGGAAATGAGGTCATCCATATATTATTAAATACCTATCACACAAAGCAATGAAAGCATACAATGGGTCACGTTCCTTCTATATGTCAACATTGCTTGAAACATAAAAGAAAAAAACCTATATGAATCATGTGGTCAGTTCACAGATCAACATAATGTATTGAATCCCAAAACAACTGAGCTTGACCAAGTTTGATCTGAAATTACTTCCTTGGCAGTATTTCTGTCAATTAAAAGTAAGACTAAATTAAATACATTTTGGTATTTGAGACTTGTTTCCAAAGAAGATACAAATTTTCAACTTTAAAATACTGAATCATTACTTTTAGTAAACCAGTCTGCACAACATTTTTACTACCACTACTCTGAACTTGGAGAGAAGAAGTAAAAGCCATGAAAGAAAACAGTACAACCCATGATAGAAAAATTACTGCAATGAGATGAAATGTCTCCTCAATACCCTAAATATCACAAGAAGAGAAAGGCACAAAAATGAAAATGTAAGAGCAACTATTGGCACAGATTCTTGTCTGTATTTCATAGAAAAACAACGAATAAAATCGTTTGGGCACTTTTTACAAATGTCACCTAGTCAGCCAACCTCAAGAGCCTGTAACACAAAGTACTCAGACTACAAGGGAAGGGGTAAGTAACGCAAAAGATGGATTGAGGGAGTAAAGGAAACCCTGAGAAACTATAAAATGCTCAGTTGAAAAAGCTGCAGAGTTGACCTAACATAGAAAACTACAACTCCCTTCCACACTCAATAGCAACAGAGGATGAAAAAGTAAAATAGAAAAGTAAAGATTTTTTTATTGCTCATCACAAAAAATGAAGCATGTTGTTGCCTGAAGCGAGACTGGGAAAAAGTCTCTCACAGTTTTATTAAGAATGTAAAAGCTGCTGACAACAAGCACAGGGGAACAGATAAATTGATGTCTTTCTTCTGATATAGACAACAGTCAATAGAGATCATATTATTTTACAGATTAAGTACTTCTAATTTTAAGAACAAGATGCCTAAAGAATAAGATTAAACAGTTGTGTGTATAATCTAAGGAGTACCGTAGGCAAGAAAAATATCGGCTAGCGGGAAGTTTCAGACGAATCTGATGAAAATTCAAAGCACTTAAAATTGAAAGCCAGTAAGGGCATATATTTCTAACCAGCAAAGACCATGAAACATGATATTTCAGTATTTACTTTTCTCTGTAAATTAAGTAAACTAGTATTAATCAACTTTTGACTCATGGTAAACAAATGTGTGGCCTGTTGGAAAAATGACTTACTTCTCACCATCCGCAAATGGAGATATCGTCCAAAAATCAGCATAATAAGGATTAAATTTGCAGATTTTCAACTCATGCCTTTTTCTTCAAGTTTAACATGTCTTTTGTCAATTTGTACAGATAAATTATTCAAACTTTGCATATAAATTTGACTTACAAAGCAAATTATCCCAGGAAACCGTCTAGTACTGCCTTAGTCTAGTCGTACACCTACCTGGTAACATCATCTCTTAGCCGTATCAGAAGTTTCCGTGTTGTATTACTGAGCTGCACATCCTGAATAAGTCCCAAGTCACCAACACTAATCTAAACACAAGAAGAGGTCAAAGTCAAACTCAGAGTCGTTACTGACATTTTAACTATTTCAGCATCTATGTTATGGATAAAAAGCCATGCATACCCTCAATATCACATAAAATATCAACCATACCTATCTGAACACAGCATTTAGGGGCATCCTAGTTGAGCCAGAAAGTTGTCCGACTTGAAGTACGAAAGTTTTAAGTTTAATCTCGCGTTCCATCAGGTAATAATAATAATAATAATACATGGCATTTATTTAGCGCATTTCCATAATATACTATGATCCATGTGCTTTACAGAACTTTGTATTATTAAAAAGGGTGCCCAGTTTTCCTCAATTCACCAAGCTGTAAATGTTTGCTTGGTAATAGATAGATACAAAATATATAAACAAGAAAAGTACACATCTTACAGCCTGTAATGCTGTGTGTTCCCCAAGGGTCCAAAACAATTACTTGGAAAGAACTGGCCAGCCAAGGGAGTCATTGTGAAGTCACATAAACCTTCAGGAGGATAGGCTACTACAGATGAGCAATTTTAATTAACACCAGAATCAGATCAACCAATAAACCTACAAAATCAATCAATAGCACACCCACTATCTACAACTGTAGCTGCTTTGCCACCACCTCCTACAAAATTCTAGCATTTCCTCTTCCAAAACCCAAACCTGCAAGATCCTTGAAAATAACTTCTTCCTCTCACCTCAACCAAGACAATATCCTGCACAGCCAAAAGGGACATTGGGATATTCAGCTTTTACAACATGGCATTAGCTAGAGAGGCATGAGCCAGAATGATGCACTATTAGAATGATGTCAAGGGGCACAAAGAAAAAAAATTACCTAATACGTAATTTAACATATTATGAGAAAACAAGGATCAAATGAGAAATCTGAATTCCAACTTACCTTTAACAAATTCTTTATATCGTCTTGGTCCTACAGTAAAAAGAAAAATGATTGTATACGTTTGTGCCATCACATGTTGAGACACAACACCTTCAAAAACAAAACAAAAATGGCTTACAGTTTCTTAGTTTATAAAAAAAAAAAACGGACACATCAGTTTGAAACAAGAAAATCAGAAAATTAAGAACATAATTTTTACTCATACTTGTCAAAAATAAAATGGGAAAGTTAAAGCTTTACATTTCTCTTCAGGCTTTGCGTAAAGAAAAAGAACGGTCTCTAGAAAAAGAACACAAAGAAGAATGGCAAGAGGGGGTCATCTTCCTCGAATATAGTCCACTTAGGGTCTCCAACCCACAGGGAAAACAGGTTCCTAACATACAGCATGTATTCTGAACAAAGCAAAGTTTCCTTGGATTCAGGTAGCGGTGCCACATTTTTTAAGGCACGTTCAAATAAATAAAAACTGACAGTTTCTTAATTTTTTTATTGGAAAAAATCATATATGGAATTGTGCTGACTAAATCAAACTATACCAGCTCTTTTCCATTTTTCAACAGTTGAGATGTCTTAAACGTGTCGAGCAACATGCACATGGAATTCTAGTTTTTCATTCTTAACCAAGAAGATCAAGATGCCTGATTCCTTATACCTTTGGACCAGGAGCGTCAGAAATATGATCCAAAAAAGAAACTATTAAATCTTCAACATAATGGCAGGAACCAGAATTGAACCCTAGCTCTCTTGTAGTCAAGGGATCACAGTATCTCCAGTTTACAAAAAACCTCCCTCAAGGGATACAAGATTTTACAGCTGCTGAATCTGCGTAGGAAAGTTATACAGCATATATTTTACTCCAATAATATCAGAACAACTTATGAATAAATCAAAGACCAAAGTATTATCATTAAACATCACCCAGTCTTACCCTGGGGGAAGGGGGGTTCAAAGGAAAATTCAAAGACATCTTGTTGCCAGATTTTGTCACATATAAAGGTCCACTCCGAGAAGCAAACTCCAACCGTTCACTTTTGTTTCCTGAAACCAATATGAAAAAAAAAAAAAAAAAACTCGCGGAGCTGGAAATCAGGCAACATTTTTAAAAATACTTGCACAAAAAAAAAATGTAACATGTTTCTTATTACTAAAACAAAGAGGTAAGATGAATCCTTAATTCTTTAAAATTTAAGTCAAGTTGCTTCTTCCATAGTGTTTACTTTTATGACTTGTCTCACAGCATGTTTTCTCTTCACTCTTTCAGTGCCAAGGATAGCCAGCATCACTATCATTTATTCCAACTCAAAGAAATATATAAGTATATTTGATTTCATCTCTGCACTTAGAATTCTTTTTTTTAAACCATTATTATAACATTTTCTTTGGTACAGAGAAAAGCAAAGTCTCTTCAGAAAAATGTAAAATTAAGGCCAAGCAAAGGAATCATTGCCCAGTTCACTTACCCCTATCAAAGAAGAGTACAGCTGCAGATGCCAAAGTAGCATGGCCACAAAGATCTACCTCTGACGTTGGGGTGAACCAACGTAAACCAAACTTAGAGCCTGAAAAGACAAGAATATATATTTGTGTCATGGTTATCAAGCACTCACCAATTTTTGGGCATATCTAAGAGTTATTGGTATCATATTACGCTTGGAGTAACTATTAATAAGAGAGGCCACGAGTCGCGCAACGTGAAGCCGCTGCAGACGACGGTCGGCCATGTTTGTGAAATTAGCTCAGTTCTCTCAGTTGTAAACTTAGTGTCAACCGAATGGCAGATTGCGTAGCATTCGGGTCCGGTGGGCCTCTCATTCGAAGGTCCTGGGTTCGAATCCGAGTAGTGACGTCTGCTTTCGTCTCCACTTTCTGCCCCTACCTCCTCAGGGCTTCGCACTCTTTCTGCAGCCTTTCTACTGCTACTCCTTGGCTCCTTCTTACCTCTGTCTTTCAGCCACACCCCTGATCTTCTGGTAGGAAAGATCTACCCCTAGCCTTCTTGGACAAGGGCGAAAAAATCTGGGAGGCTCGACAGAGGTCACGTATGCAAGTTGCGCAAATTAAAGGTCCTTTGGTGGTCTAAAATCGATAAGAGTAGGCTTCGGTCGCCACCCGGGCAAAATTCAAAATTTCCTACCAACTTAAAATGTTTAATGTGTCCCTCGCACTTATATGACTTATGCAGTTGCGAGTGCCGTAAAACACTTATAAGGCCTACGAAAAATGTTTTTAAAAATATCAGTCTCTAGCAATGGCACTGAACTTGATGACAAAGTGCCTTCTGATTTAGCCGTAAATGCATCTCACAGTAAAAACAGAATGAAAAAAAGATTGCAGAAAATTCAGTTTGCCATAATGATAACTGCACGTTTGTGCCTAGATCTAGTCTGGTATACTTGTCAATTTACTCTGAGAATACTGTTGCTTAAATGGCTGGTTTTGTGTTGTTAAGGTTTACAGAGCATTTGAAAATGTGAAACCTTCATCGGTGCCCTAGTTGACTCCAGTGTGTCAAATGTAACTTCTTTGCTGTTTTTGAAGTCTCATCGGAGGTTTGACAGTGCCTTCAAAGACTGTCATTGAAGTGTGTTTGGTGTGTGAATAACAATTAACATTTTCGATGTCATGTGTAGTCTGTCTGTGCAGGGGGTGTGACATTGTCAAAAGAGAAATGTCACAAATTAGTGCAATCTGTCTTGGAAATTCTTATTATTATAAGCCTATCATCCTTATTATATTACAACTGTGCGTGAGTGCTTATAATGCTGTAATTAACATTGACAAAGAAATTTCGAGAGAAAATGGAGTCCGAGCAGCTTGTTTTGAAAGGAGATTACGCAGCGTACGCTGCATTGTTTTGAACTTACAAAGATGGCAGCAGGCCCGATAAGCTCCGCCCTTTCGGCTTCAACTTGGTTGGAACTGTTGAGCAGGCGACGCAACGTTAGGGCCTCTCCCTATATAGTTACTCCAAGATATTACGGCCTGTTCACTCATTTTGCTTTTGATGAAAAAAAAAAGTCCACCCATCTTTTTTTTTTCAGTAGTTGAAATATTAGAGATTGAAAGAAGAGAGGATCGCCTGGTGTCAGCAGTAAGATTAGCGACAAAATGGTCGCCAAATTTGGTGAACTCTAAAGCTTGCATGTCTTTGGAAACTACAAATTTACATTTTCTCTGCCTTTGATCGACATTTTGCTGTAAAATCCATGCAAAAATATATTTTTAACTCTACATAAAAAGTGCTGAGCCAAAAAAATAACAAAAAAGAAAAGATAAAAATGACCAAACAGACAAAACAACAGTCAGTTTCTTAGAGTTCATTATTTTGACGAGCACCTGGTTTCAACGCGATGACACACATATAAAGTGATCTTTAATTCATCAAATTCATTAATTTATTAGTCATTTAAAAACAGCAATTCATCAAGATCTATCTCTTAAGTCTAAGGTCAGACTGGACCCTTGAAAACTAAAACTGGAAACAATAAGACAAGCAGAGTACCAGTAAAATCTCTCTCTCTCTCTCTCTCTCTCTCTCTCTCTCTTTATCTATTTCTCTGTCTGTCTGTCTCTTTCTCTCTCTCTCTCTCTCTTTTTTTTTCTCCGTTCCCAAGTAGGCCTACTCACCATTCACAAAATCGCCCCCATTCTGAGGGACAACAAATGAGGTTTCTGAGAGATTCATTTCTGCACCCAACTTCAGCCTTTCTTCATCATTCAGAACCTGCAAAAGAATCTCAGCCATTATAAATAAGCACTCTTGTAAGCGTTCAGTTTTGATTTAGAGGTGCGGTTGGTAATTCACATGTAACGCATAAGAATTCACTTTCATTTGTGTAGCATAAGAGGGGGAGGGGGGGTTAAAGGGAAGCGGGTTATTGTTGCTGGGTTTTTTTTAACTCAGCAATTAAAAAAGCATGAAAATTACTCTATGCAATTAGGCTTTATAATATCGAAGTGATAATTTCTCCGAAAAGCTCGGGAAAATAAACTTGATCTCTATTTCTCTTAACGGTTTCCGTTCTTTTTTGGGGGGGGTTATTTGTGAGAGTTCAGCGTCATCTTCCATTCTGCAATTCTGCTAGGACTGGGAAGAAGCCTTTTTTTTTGCATCGAATTCAGTTTCTAGAGCTAGAGATTTTTAGATGTCTGAATATTCAGATCATACTTCATTAATATGTGGTAGGGGCAATGTTCTCGGGACTAAATAGGTTACTGCCAAAGTCGAGCAGTCTTGTTTTCTCGCAGTACCTTTTGAAGGCATTTCCAAATGAGGTATAGTCCCGGAATGTTGCCCCAACTACAATTCAAGTATCTGAATATTCAGACAACTAACCGACAAAACTCGAGAACGGAAACCATTCGGAGAAATAGAGTTCAAGTTTATTATCCCGAGCGTTCAGAGAAATAGTCACTTCGTAATATTTGTGTAAAACGGTACAGATGAACCTAAACATAAGGCTGGAGTGAAAGTTTAAAAATACCTAATTACGGCTTACTGTGTTGTAAATAGATCTGGATCTAGTCTAAAGTAACAATAACAATAATATAAACAAAAGATGTAGACAATATATTATAATAGAACGGAGTGTCTACGTACACGGTAACTGGACACCTAGTCTCAGTACTTACGTACACGGTAGGCCTAACTGGGCACCTAGTCTCACTTAGTCTCAGTATCTACGTACATGGTAACCCGGCACATAGTCTCAGTATCTACGTACACGGTAACCGGAATGAAAATAAATCAATATTTGTCCTGTGCCGTCACTTGCTGAAAAAAAAAGATTTAAGTCATTAAAGCGTCATGTCGGGTTCGCCATCGTAACCAGTCAGTGAACCAGCGCGTGAGCATCACATTGTGAGTACCAGTTGGGTCACCAAAGTTCATTCAAAGTCTGCGCGCTGCGAAGTATATATGGCTACGGAATGGGGGGATTATTGATTTTTTTTTTTAAGGTCGGGGGAGGGGTGGGGATGAAGGCAACACTGGTTACCGTGTATGTGACACTGAGACTACATGTCCGGTTAAAAATTACCAGTTACCGTGTACGTAGATATAGAGGCTACATGCCCGGTTACTGTATACACGACACTGAAACTACGTGCCCGGTTGCCGGTTACCGTGTACGTAGACACTGAGGCTAGGTGCCCGGTTGCGGTGTACAGACACTCCAATAATAATCATAAGAATCTAGCCTAGTATAATAATAGGCCTGTAATCTGTAACCCATCGATGTCATGGTACCATATAGTCAACAAGGAATGTACATACCGACTCTGAATCCAGTAAACAAACCGCAGCAGGGTTACCAGCAAATGGTTCGCCCGTGAAGGCATCGACAGTGTAGATAGGAATGCTCCTTTCTTCGCCAGACATTTTTCTTTCAAGCTTCGACGACTGCGGACAGAAGATTGATTCACTAGATCTAGAATCTAGATCTAGAATCTAGACCTAGATCAAGATCTAGATCTAGATCTAGATCTAGAATCTAGATCTAAATAAGATCTCAAGAATACATTGCTCGTTGCGTAATTAAACCATGTTTATAAAATAAATAATAAATCTGCATCTCTAAATTAAATTAAATATACCACTATACTATCTTGCACATAACAATCTCAAAGAAATGCCAACTTTACCAGCTGAGAAGACAACGCTCTTGGGCTCGGTGGGCAGTGGGCAGTTGGCAGTTCACTTGGCCGCAGAAGAAGTCCCTGACCTTCTGATCTGCCACACGGCCAGGTATTTTTTGTCATCACAACATTGCGTGTTGGCTGGGTGAAAGCGAAAGCGAAAGTACGTTTTAGATTCGCACGTGAAGCCTTTCACTTTTTATAGCTTTCTCATTATTATATAATTATAATATTATGTCAAGGAGTTTGTATTATGTATAGAAAATCTAATACGATGTAATAACAAACGTAATAATAACATCAATTATAACCATAAAGACAGATAAATAATAATAATAATAGTAATAATAATAATAATAATAA
>NW_004797316.1:2099121-2103989 GCF_000002075.1 Aplysia californica | reverse complement strand
GGGGGGGGTCGAGCGTTCAATCTATGTCTTGGTCTTGAGCTTTCTTACTTTACTTTACATTTCTCTTTCGCTTGTACCGGGGGTGTCGCGGGGAGACACAGGCGTCTGTCTACAGCAAGGCGAGTGGCCTGTAGGAGCGACATTCCGTGAGCTCTGAGTTTGTCTGCCACAGATTCTTTTGATCAGTCCGTTTGTGTCTCCTTATGTTTTCTTGAGCAATATTAATATCCACTGCCGGCCTGCTAAGCCAGTCGCAGTTTCACCCGAGCCCAGTTGGCCAACAACAACGTTTCGGGGTGACCCGGGTCGGCCTTCACGGCTAGCTTAACGCCTCAGTGACATAAAGTGGTCTGGAGCCGCTAACAAAATTTCGGTGTGCAACTTTTCCTCAAATTTTCTTTTTACTTGGTGACCCAATGTCACCCTGCGACAGCGACCATACCTCGGGCAACTGCTTAGACTGGCAGGCTAGACCGTGTGAGGGTAGCCGACGGGTCCTAGACTCTCGGTGATTTTTCTTAAGGGTTTGCCTACCCTAGAATGTGAAGACTGGTTTGCCGGCGGATGAAGCGGATGAGATCAACGGAAGATCCAATGGTTTTGAAGGCGGTACCAGCAAGTGCTGTGGAGCGCATAAGGGCATGCCAAGGCACTAAAGAAGTTCTGGCCATCCACTGCAGCCTGGCAGTCTCCAGGCGTAACGGTCTCCGTGCCACTGGGTAAAGGCTTCCTATGCCAAGAGAGTGGGACTGCCACCGTGCAACGACAGCTCCACTTTAAATAAAGTCACGCACAGATTCATCCTACAGCTCATCGCTATTTTCATCTTCATCTTCATTACTCACATTATCATTCCAAAGCCTTGCGGCGATAGGCAAGGGGCGAAAGTAACAGGGGCAGGTGAGCCCTGGTAGTTATAGTTACAAACCTGCACGCAGGCGGCCATTGGGCAAGTGGACGTCTGACTCCTGACCGTGGCAGTAGGATCAAAGATAGTACAAGTATCTTTGGTAGGATCTCTCGGCAGCACTCAGTGGCGACTGGGCAGCCTCTTACGGACTGCACTGCTCACCCTCAATGAGGGAGGGGTCTAGAAAAGGTGACCCAAATAAATGCCTGACACTCAAAGTCTGGTCAGTTTACCGCGACTGACAAACTCACCCATTTTGCGGTAGAAAACAACAAAATAGCAAAAGAAAGATAATCCTTGAGTCAGAACTCTCCTCAATAGAGATAAGACCAACAGACCTGAAAGAAGAACCGCCCTAGTGGCGAGAGAACTCCAACGCTACAACATTGACATCGCTGCACTTAGTGAGACGCGTCTTCCAGATGAAGGCTCATTAAAAGAAGAAGGAGGCGGCTACACCTGTTTTTGGAAAGAAAAACCACAGACAGGGGCATGAATTCACGGAGTTGGCCTCGCCATCAGATCAGCTCTCTTGAAGAGCCTTTCTGCTCTTCCAAAGCCCAACCGAGATGAGTCTGCCAAGTCATCCGCATGGAAGACCACCGATTGCCAAAACAGCTGCTATACGGCGAACTCGCAAGTGGCAAAAGAAAGCTCAGGAGGCCAAAAAAGCGGTTCAAAGACACGATAAAGGAAACTTCAAATTTGCACAGGTAACCCCCCAAAGAACTCGAAAGAACTGCCTCGGAAAGGAACGCCTGGCGCAGGGCCGTCCGTCTTGCCAGCAGAAACAGCGATACAAACTACAGGGAGAAGCTGACTATCAGAAGAGAGAGAGGAGACATAAGCCAACCTCCACAACCATGACATTCCAGTGTCTCCACTGCAACAGACCTTGTTCATACAGGATCGGATTGCACAGCCACATGCACATACATAGATAAGCTGCAAGGTTCATCGTCATCTTCGGCAACGAAGGACTACCTACAGTACAATGTCACCCATACTTTGCACAGCAGTTTTTTGTGACAAAACGTGTTACAAGATTCCTTCTTTGTACTCGATCTAAAGGTTCTCAAAACAGTTTTCTTTTTCTTTTTTTATTGGTAAGTGTTTTACGGCGCTTGCAACTGCATAAGGTCATATGAGAGCACGGGACACACCTAGTATTTTCAGTTGGTAGGAAATTTTGAATCAAGACTAGTATATTCCATTAAGGAACTTTCTAGAATACTGCTGACAGGCGATTACAAAAATATCCATCTGTTATGATAAATTGATACAATTCATTGTGCAAAAGCTAGAGACTTAATGTTGGATAGCTGAAGAAAATAAATGTAAATATTTAACAATAAAATGCGCCACTAATTGTTGACCGCACTAGATCTATAGGTATCCTCACTGTTTTGGGACATGGATTTTAATTATTCTTATTTTAATAATAAGTGATTTAACCCAAAAGGTTATTAATACATGTAGTACAATTTAACCTTTTTGCTTCCCGCCACGCCACCCAAAATGATTCTTTGACGTCACGTTGGCGCGGTGGTCTTTTACGCACCATACTCGTTTTTGGCCCGCGATATTTCACAACGCTTTTCACTTTCAAACTTTCAAAAAGTATTCTGACCATCGCAAGGAAGACTTACTCTTTATGGCACAAAAGAAAATCATAACGCTTTGAATGGAGTCACTATGTCGGTTGAAGATAAAACACAACTGTTAGATTTGCTAAAGGGGGCTCTCATGGCATAGAGGGTTAAGGTGTTGGCCTCTCGTTCAAAGGTAGCGGGTTCGAATTCGAGCGGGGACCAAAAACATTTTTTCTCTAAAATTGTCTCCTTTCACCTCCTTTCCTGTTCCCTAGCAAAGTCCTGTCGTCTGCTATCGTCTCTTCTGTCTGCCCCCACACCCTCACCTTTGCCCCCTCCTCTGGGCTTCTGACTCTTTCTGCAGCCTTTCTACTGCTACTCCTTGGCTCCTTCTTACTGCTGTCTTTCAGCCACACAGCTGATCTTCTGGTAGTATAGATCTACACCTAGAGTTCTCGGACAAGGGCGAAAAATCTAGGATGTACCGTCTGCAAGTTGCGCACGTTAAAGATCCCTTGATGGTCCAAAATCGAAGAGAGGAGGCTTCAGCCGCCACCCGGGCAAAATTCAAAATTTCCTACCAACTAAAAATGTTTAATGTGTCCCTCGCGCTCATTTGCCATTATGTAATTGTGTGCGCCGTAAAACACTTAGGGAAAAAAAGGTAAGTGCAGAATTTTTAAAACTCCTTCAAGGATTTCCTATTCTGAAAATGTTAGTTTTGCAGATATATTCCAACGGGCAATTCATTGTTTCTTTTTGTTTTGAAAAAAAACTGAGGAAAGTTTTTTAAAGTAAGAAGGTTCTGAAAGAGGAGCGGAAATTTAGATGGTTTTAGAAGTGTAGGCCCTATAAACCAACCTTGCTGTTCAATAGATGAAGGTATTGACTCAGGACTTAACATACGACACAATGCTACACGCAGCACAGTGGTTGAGTTTTATAATGGAATAAACATCAACACGTATTTATTGGCTTTTATTTTCTCTAAAAAAACGAAACTTGAATCTGCTTATGCTATCTTGAGTGAAAGAAACGACTGTAATTAGTTCTACATGTATATTATGACGTACAAACAATTAAAATATTACGCTCCTCATTGGCCGCGAAGATTTAAAGGAAATTGTTTTCCTCCTAGACTAGAGAGATTTAGACTTCTCTGTGAATTGCCTGATTTAGTAGGTTTGAAAGTGGAAGTGTCAATTGGACAAGTGAAGGTGCCCAAGAGGGGCCAAGGAAGATGGCTCTTTTTCTTCAAAATCTTGACTTGCCATATATTGCTGGTGACCATTCCAAAGGAAAAAAAAACATTCTTGTACCCTGCGTAGAGTCTTTGGGTTGCCACCTTGATTACCTCTGAACCAGATTATAATAATCAGTACTGAAGGCTTCACTGTTAACTCAGTGACGCCCTCTGTTCATCATTTTTTTCTGCACCCCTTTCTTCTCTCTTTCACTACTTTTTGCAGAATGGTCTTTTCAAAACCGAACTTGTAATGAGCAAATACCATTCCCAATTCCTTTTCATTGCCGTGGTTTGGAGATCTTCATGGGGCTTTTTGTTGATTGGTCAGGGAGGAGGTATGTCAAATAGAACAAAGATGTCAGGATGATGCAGGAAAAACAGGACTGACAAACCCACAGAATTGTTTAAAGTTACACAGAAAAACAATAACTGTTGATTTTAATAGTAAAAGAAAAGCACTGGCTAATTGTGTCAAAGTAGAAATACATTCAGGAATCTAACTCAAGCGTGCAATAGCAAAGAGCTTGACCACTACACCACCAAAGATCGTACACAACACGATAGTTCACTCAGCTAAAAAAGTGTCCACGAAAGTCCGCGCATTGGTACAGATGGCGCTGCAGTCTGTGTTTTGAAGCTCTCTTTCGTTTCTAAAGAAGAAAAATAGGAATAGCAAAGTTTGCTAGTTTCGATGTTATTATTTTTCACACAAATAGGGTGACTCTGTCCTCACTTTTCCGAAGAGGGCGTCACCAAATTTTGAGGACACTTTTTTAAAGTGACGACAGCTTATGACGAATATACGAACGCGACAGGCAAATTTCGTTGGACGCACAATGCGAAAAGAAGTATTAGAGAATATTGTAACATCAGGCAAGTGTGATGGAAAGAGAGGCAGATGCAGACGGAGGGAAAAGATGCTGGACCAGTTGACAATATGTCTGGGAGCAGCAAGAACAACATACACCATTGCTGCAACGCAAGACAGATGGAAGTGGATATCCATGATCGCCCACGCCTGTCGGCAAGGCACCGGATGATGATGATTTTTAAGTGGCTCAAAGATGGAAGTGAATTATCTTTTTTTTGTATGATCTTTGACCCACTAATGTAAGGAGAG
>NW_004797316.1:2095125-2098466 GCF_000002075.1 Aplysia californica | reverse complement strand
GAAAGTGGAGACGATAGAAGACGACGTTACATAATTAGAGATCAGGAAAGGAAATAAGGATGGGGTTTTTTTTGTCAGAGCAGAAACTTTTCCGTTGCTCTCAGGTTTCGAACAGGGGGCCTATTGAATAAGATCCGAATCCCTTACTTTTAGACCACGAGAACCCCTATTACTTTTCCTTTATTAAGAGAAAGTTGATGAAGCGTTGGAACTGTTTGGTAACATTGAGACTTATTCGCGAGAAAACACCCTAAAAGTACAAAGGGTCAATTTTGTCAAGAAACTTGTTCTTAAGCTGCTGGATAAAGTGATGGAGTCCAGTAAACTGACAGTGTTACGGTAATTCATAACATTCCTGACTTTGACAAAGGGGTGTTCTCAAAGAGCATAGGTACGTTGAAGGCAACACCACCAGATACAGAACCTTTTGGCGACAGTGGAACATGCGCACAAGAGAGGCGTGCACAGCCGAGGTGTCGGTACTGAACAGAAGATACAAAAAGAAACTGACTAATAGCATGTACTTGGGCTCAAACAGCCAAGTTACACTTTCCTGGGTGTTTTGAGGTGTACAACTCAAAACTGAACTTAAAGAAGTTGCTGACTGTAACGTTTCTTGAGTATGTTGAGCTGTTCATAAAGCTACTCACAACAGCACATTTTTACTCGTTCAGTTGAATTTTCTGATAATTCCAGTTAAATTTTATTTATCACGGATGACGCCTGTCTGAACAGGCGCCATGATCATTGAAAAAACGCCAATAATCTTTATAACGCGGTGAAAAATTCATGGCACAACTTGTCCTCAAATACCTCTTTAGAAGACAATTAGTGTCCACCATACTTTGCACAGCAGTTTATATCAATTTGTCTTAACTAAATTGTAATATTTTCCACAATATTTGGGGTTAAATTATAAACTGTTCTTCATAAACTAGAGTGAAATATTATAATTCCCCGTCTTGCGAAAAATGGGATTGTTCACTGCGCTTCCCTTTTTGTCACACACAGTTTGCATAATGGCCTACGTCACTGCTAACGAATGACACTTTTTACTTGCAAAACTTGTACGAGAAATCAATTTTATAGTGAACACTTTTTTTTTTTAGCGGAAAAGGTTCTCAAAATATGTCGCCATTAGATAACACTAAGGACTTTTAAAAGCGATATTGTCACGGCTGTAAACTTTTAAAAACTGCAGTAACCATCCACTGGAATTTTTAATTAGTATTTATCAAGGATTTTTTTAGAATACAGCTGACAGGTGCAAACAAATATATTGATCTGTTAAGATAAATTAATACATGTAATTGTGCAAAAGGTGTAGACTTTATGTTCGATAGTTGAGAAAATTTTTAACAATAAGTTGCGCCACGAAATTTTGACAGCACAACCGTGTGTGTATCAGGGTGTATAATTGGTTTTGAAAAATTCTCCCTTTTTTCAATTCTTAGATCTACGCCCCTTTTCTATTACTGACAACTTTCGTCAGAGAACGTGGATGTTGTCCTAAAAATTATATGTTTTGACAAAGATTTTAACTTTCCTTTGAAATCAAATACAAACGTCTTTTTTAAAATAGTGGAGATTTATTTCTTTGAAAATACCAAAAAATTGCCGGTATCCAGGGGATATTGCACATAAAATAATGGCATTCTTAGGGAAGGCGCATCGTGAAAACCGCATTAGGTAAAAAGGTTAAATCCCCCTCCCCTCTTCCGTGCATTTTATAAATTCTTATCTCTGTTGAGGGGGGGGGGACCTTCGTACCTGCCCACCTTTGCTCATTATTTTTGTTTTCTCTTCATTTAATTAACACTGCGATGATAGAACACCTTTTTAATCGACTTCCTCCTTGATTGACTAACCAAGTCTATCTCACCTCCCACTTCTTCGTCTTTCTTTCTCCACCCAACCCTTTAAGAACAAAAACCTCACCGCCCCAAGGAGTATTGTTACCATACACGGGCAACTCCCCCCCCTTTTCCCACCTGGGCTCTCGTCCAGTCAGGCCTGACCAGGCTACTGCAGGTCTCCTCCCCCCCTTTTTTTTTCCTCTTTTCTCCCCTCTCCCTTCTTTAGCCAACCACTGCTAAGAACAAAAAACAACAACATGAGAATGTTCAGCCTCCCCCTTATTATGTGTGTTTTTTATTTCCACCCGAGCGCTGACATAATAGTTAACATGTGGTTACCTTTGGTTGTCACCACCCTTTAACCGCTTCACTACCGTGTACCTGATTTATAGATTGCAAGCAAAAAAAGTCGTATTAACCGCCCCAAAGAACAGAATATTACCTCCTATCACTGATCATCATTTTTATAATACAACTTTTCAAAGTAAAAGTTTAGTCCAATGAAAACTTTGTGGGTATTATGAAGCTCTAGTGCCATTCGCGTTGTCTCAAAACTATCCTAACTCTGTGCCTGTCTGACAGTGTAAGGGTTAACAACGAAGACAGCGTAATCCCAGCCTGAGGCTGTGAAGTGGTGTGGAGGTTTGGGTTGTGGGTCTTTGCGTAACAATTTTAAGGTGTTAACGGTGAAACATAATACGGCGGTTTAATAATTTGCAAGATCAAACGATTGAGCTTAGTTCAAAAGTAAACAAATCGAGTGACCAGGCGCCGTACCCCCTTTGTAACATAGAAGCTACACACACGTGGTTAAAAACTTGACTGGTATAAAGAAAACTCAATGAAATTCACACAAAATCTATCCCCGAGGACAGGACAGACAGTCGTGTATATATATCTTCAGTCTAAAGACCGGACACCAGTTGCTCACACCGTTGTAGCTTTGGTTTGTTTAAGAATTGTCAGAGAGTCATACAGTAGCTGGAAGAGAACGTGGCGTGCATCCTCTTGTGTCCTGTGTTCTGGTTTTGCTGTCGAATTTTGGTAAGTAATGAGTAAAATTTGTTATAACTTGTTCCCTTTCGGTTGTTCGTGTTGAAAAGATTCTAGCAGATAAGTAATTGTTAATTTACCTTGGCGCATAAAACATTAAAGAAAACGTGCCAGAACCTTAGTTTCTAGTAACCTTCAACAATGGGCTTTTAAATTCTGTTGATCATCCAACCTTCAGACTCGAAAGCAAAGACATGACAAGATTAATTAGAGCAATGTGTTTTTACCGTGTTTCAACAGCTGACAGATGAAAGTGAACAAGTTATAAGTTGTTAGTTATATTCTCTGATAAAACATCTGATTGCTTGGAAATATATATATATATGTTTATTTATTTTTTCTTCTTCTATTGTATACTGTTGGGAATTGCGATTAATTGGATGATGATGATGATGATGATGATGATGATGATGATGATGATGATGATGATGA
>NW_004797316.1:2089415-2095025 GCF_000002075.1 Aplysia californica | reverse complement strand
TGATGATGATGATGATGATGATGATGATGATGATAATAATGATAATGATGATGATGATGATGATGATGATGATGATGATGGTGCATTTCACCAGACCCCAATCTCGGCATTTTCCTCATGCTCACTAAAGCATTAACACCCATGTCTTCTCCTCCTTAAAAAACTGTGTTCCCTGGTCCTTGTCAAAAACCAAGATGTAAAACCTGTGCATACCTCACAGTGACCAACTATGTTGAGGCCTCAATAATAAAAAATAAAAATTCTCACAGCATCACCTGTAAAACGAAAAACGACATTTACCTAATCTCATGTAAAGTCTGTCCAGCCCAACATGTAGGTCAAACTACCACCACCTTGAGAGCTAGATTTAATAACCGTAGATATTCAGTATAAAAATATTTCTGCACGCCAGTTGGCCAACATGCATACAGCCTTGGCCACAATGGAGCCTTCAATTTGCAATTTTAATGCATTGAGATAATCCAAAAACCTACTAAAGAAAAGCCCGTTCAAAGAGAATTAATTGGGAATCTGGAACTTGGGTTCTCACCAAATTTTCACTGTGTAAAACATAGAGGAGCTACATTTCAAAGACAGTGAAATTACCACGTAAAATACAACTCATCCCTTGCATTCCAGTAACCCCCTCCCATTCCTCCCCCTCCCCAAGGACAGCGCTACTGACTGAAGTGTCTTTAAGTCATTCCCAAAGGAGGGATATTGACAAGTTCTTATGCACAGTAGAATTGTAAATGGGCTGATTTATCAATGATGTGCTTATACTGTGCCAGAACAACATAGGGGGAACTGCTGCTTTTTCTTTCCTCATACTTACTATCGTTATTTTTCCTCTTCTTCTTTTGTATGTTTGTCTTTCTCTTGTGAACTGCTATTTCTGGGGGGCCTTAATAGTCGAAGAAAACTTTGTGTTGTTGAGGATAGAGAGGGGAACAGAGTAAGCCTGATTCCCTTTCTCTGTTGACATCCACCCCTTGGTGCTCATATGACTTTAGGCAGTTGCAAGTGCCGTAAAACGTTACTATAGGAAAAACAAAAGTACTCCCTCCCCTGTCTTTCATGCTTCATTCTGCTAATTATGAATAAGAGTTCCCAACATGTTTGACATTTAAAGTTATTTAAAGATTAATTGACACATTTGGATGTATGCTGTTGCTCCTCCTCCTCCTCCTCCTCCTCCTACTACTACTACTACTACTACTACTACTACTACTACTACTACTACTACTACTACTACTACTACTACTACTACTACTACTACTACTACTACTACTACTACTACTACTACTACTACTACTACTACTACTACTACTACTACTACTACTACTACTACTACTACTACTACTACTACTAATAATAATAATAATAATACTAATACTGCTGCTGTGGCTATTGCTGTTGCTGCTGCTGCTGCTGCTACTGCTGCTGCTGCTCCTATTACGTATTATCTCAATGATAATCCTTATCATAGTGCAGTAAAAATTTGTGGCACAACTAATCCCCAAATAACTTTTTAACGGATGAAAATGATATTGTCCCATCTCGAGTGGTGTATACCTTTTAAAATCTGTAGAAATCATCCATTGAGATTTTCTGAGGAACTTTAAAGAATAATTTAAGCTTACATGTGTTTACAAAAAAGTCGATATGTTAAGACAAATTAATATAGATCCTTGTGCAGGCGCTGGAGAGTTCATGTTTGATGGTTGAGGAAAAAGTTGACAAAAAGTGGTAAAACGAATTTTTTACGCACTGTAATAATAATATAATGATTGGAGGATACGCCTGCATGTCCATTAATTTGAACGACTGTTAACAACAGTTTCTCCCTTTCTTTGACCTTTCCAATATATTTTTCTCACACGCACCATCGCCCATCTTGCTTTAAGTGGACGTATTATTTCCATAGTGTTGTTATCATTTTTTAACGATGATGATGATGATGATGATGATGATGATGATGATGATGATGATGATGATGATGTGGAGGGGGAGGAGGAGGAGGAGGAGGAAAATGACTTAGATTAAACTTGATATTAGCTTGGTTCTTTGTTTATTGCTTATACTAGATGCCCTTAGGCTTTCCTGAGGGCAGGACACAACTCTCATTCCCAGCCTCACGCACAGAATGATCAAAATTTGGAGATAAGTTTTCATCAGAATTCCTAACATAATCCAACAAAGATTATACCCAAATATGACATAGGGCCGTTTTTAATTGATGACATTGTTGGCGTTATGAAACTCTAATCATATTTTACTGTCATACTTTTAAAGCAATGAAGAGATCAGGGCTAAATCTATGCCTTAATCTTTGTTGTAAAAAAGGCACTATGCATCCAGGTAATATACTGGCGATTAAAAGAAAGATGCCATTTTTTACACTGTGAAAAATTGAGATTTTGGAGTATTTACGCTTTTCCTTTCACATGTGAGTAATATTAGCTAGGCCTACTCTAATAAGTATGTCATGATATAAAAACAATGGGTGCTTCAGTTAGTATAACCAGCTTCCATGTCCAAAAAAGCTGAAGCTTGACATTTTATGTGGACTTTTTTGTTGTTGTTTTTTTTTCTATTAAAAAAAATTAAGTTTAGATCTATGTATATTTTTTTTAAACCGCTATAATACAAATTATATTTATTTACATAATATTTATTTGATTATGGTCACCAAGGGAAGGTGGTAGATTTGATTCAGCATCAGAGACTTTGAGCCATCGGCACGCTACACGCATTTCAGCTGTTGCCAGAAAAACTGACATTGTAAAAAATAAGAAAATTATTTTTCACCCAAAAAAAAATACGTGCGACATTCACTTTGCACTTGACAAGGGTAACTTAGACGAGGAAAAATACAATGCCCACTGAGAGAGAAAAGAGGCAGATCAAGAGGAAAAGAAGAAGAAAGACAAAGAGGCTGCTGTAGATACTGAATCTGGACCGGTGGTCATATCTATGGATGTGCAATGTACTTCTTGCTCCACTTTTACAAACTTTGACCTTAAGATACAAAACGAAACTCTCAAGTGCACAGCTTCATCATCTTTAACATTCACACCCGTGTTGTCATGTGTTATGTTTGGAACGAGTTTGAAAAGGTAAAAAGTTTGCGTCTTGCTTGGTAACATTCCTTTAGTTTTAATGCCTAGTTTTTTAGACAGCTGCATGTTTGAAACTAGACAGGAAGTCATGACAACCGCTCTGGGACACTTCGGAATGACGTGCGACAAAATCATTGAACAAAAGTATTTAGAATACAGTCATATATAAATGGAAGTGGATTTAGTTCACACAACTATTGAAAATTGAACTAATACCACCGAAAGTCATTACCCATATGAGACTCGCACGGACCTTACACATATGATGGTAGGTATGTAAACCACATTTTCATCTCCAACCACAGAGACTTTGGTGTACCCGAGTACCGAGTCTATAAAGCCTGGAAAGCATGGAGGTGATGCTTATGTCCCCAATCTTCGAGTATTGTAATAATATTATTGTCCTTGTGGAACCATCCTTAATAAACAGGAGCTAAAAGTGTCTGGACACCTTTGCCTTTTCCAAGACATGGCAAAGTTCAACACAGAAAGAGGAGCTGTGATGAAACTGAAAAATACAAACAATTAAGCACATCCCGTCTAAAGAATAAAAATACCTATTAATAGGACCATTTACAGTTCATGAAGTCTGTGGTTCTTATTGATGCAAGCGCATTTTATGATTTTTTGCCGTATTTAAAGGGTAGCATTTAGTGAATACTAACTTTTTGTGTTGTGTGTGTGTGTGTTTGTGTGTGTGTGTGTGTGTGTGTGTGTGTGTGTGTGTGTGTGTGTGTGTGTGAAGCGTAGAATTTTAATTTTTGTATTAAATATTTGTTTTTAAGTTCTGATCATTTAGTAAGCAAGCTTCCGGCCTTGCCTGTCAGGGCCAACCCGGGCTGAGAGGCCTACAACATTCCAGTAGAAAGACCGTGATACTCGATTAAGATTTCTACACACTTTAGAATAGAACTCGAGCCTCTTTAATTATGTGCGACAGCCAAGCGTCTGACCGCTACACTACAGTGATTGACTCCAGTCTAACTTTTGTTTAAATACAGACAAACAAAACCCGATTAAAATCATGTAGGTATATTCTTCAGCTTAGAATCTGTTTCTGTTTTTTTAAAATTATTATTACTTTAGGAATTGACATCAACACTTAAGCATTTTAATGAACTCGGCACGTTTGGTTTTTAAAGCCAAAGCCAAACATGCGAACTTTATTTGAGTTATGGAAATGTTTAATAAATTCTGTTTTAATTTCATACAGTCACTCAAAACTCCTGTGTATCTCATGCGCGTCATTTTTAAATTTTTCAATCTAATAAGTAGTAACGGTGATGTAAAATCAATGATGCTATACAGTAACCTTTTCAATAGTTAAAACTATTGGGTGGGGGGTGCATTCGTGTTTTTAAAAAAAATAATTATTGTGCTCAGTAATTCATTTACAAAGACATCATTGTTAGCTATCAGTTAAAGCTGATGTTGACTCTCTTTTGCTCTTTAATTTCTTATGTGAAGGCCTTTTACCTATACTTTCTAAACTTAAGACAACGTATTTTAGTCCTTTACGTTCACCATAACACAAGAAATCTAGTAATGGCACTCCCCTTGAATCATGCAATTGGGTCAAATTCAATAATTTGTGGTATGTATTCCCTTCAGCAGTATCTTATAGTAAAATTTACTCCCCTGTCTGTTTAATAATCTTCTGTTACTCGGCAAGACAACTATTTATTTTTTGTCTTTGGTTGTTTTTGTTTTTGTTTTTTCATCCCCTAACCTCCAACACCCTCCCCCGTGCGCTTTCTTGATTTTTAAACAACTGGTAGGTTGTAATAATATATATTATACTGTGCTTCACGACTTGTCAACATGTCGATCACAACATTAAGTTCACAGACAGACATTGTATCTATCTATCTATCTATCTATCTATCTATCTATCTATCTATCTATCTATCTATCTATCTATCTATCTATCTATCTATCTATCTATCTATCTATCTATCTATCTATCTATCTATCTATCTATCTATCTATCTATCTATCTATCTATCTATCTATCTATCTATCTATCTTACTTTTTCTCTCTCCATCTTACTTCCCCTAGCCCGCCTGACCACATTCGCCCCTCTTTTTTGCACATATTCCCTCCCATTCCGTAGCCCACTGCCCAGCCCTACTACTATACATGTATAACTATTCTTTGTAAAGAAAAGACTGCAGTTCGCGCTGGGTGACCGTATTTGGCGCCATTCTGTATGTTCCACTGGGCGTGCTCTGCGCGGTGCCGCGAAGAGAGAGAGGGAGGTCCATTGGTTGTATGGTCCTTGTGTAGAGTAAAGAAATAATTAATGCTTATTTGTATGCATAACAGGGTAACAAACTGTATGTCTTTTTCAGTGTATACTGTGTTGTTGTCCGCCAGGGAAGTCAAATGCTGTTGTTAAGCCTCCTGGCTAATGTTATACCGAAGTCTATATAACAAAAATAATAGTAGTAATAATAATAATAATAAATAATAATAACAATAATAATA
>NW_004797316.1:2087248-2089257 GCF_000002075.1 Aplysia californica | reverse complement strand
TCCATCTCCCCCTCCCTCTTCCACCAACTCCTGCCCCTCCCTCTCGCCTCCCTCTTCCACCAACTCCTGCCCCTCCCTCTCCCCTCCCTCTTCCACCCCCACCCCCATGCACACACTGTGGGGTCTACAGATTGACACTACAGCTTCTATAAGCTCCTTGGCTGCACCTTATCTTGCACAAATCCTGTGTGTGACGCCTGCCAAATGTGAAGCAGCGTGGTGGAATCTGGCTCTCGTCAATTTTTGGGCATGTAGAGTTATTGGTATCATCTTAAAGCTTGTTCACTTGTCTTTATTTGGAGGGGAAAAAATATCCATTTATCTTCAATACAAGTCGAGATATTTGCGAAAGAAGGAGGTGGGGGTCACCTGTTTTCGGAGGTAAAATTAGTGAGAAAATGGCCGCCAAAGATTAATTATTTTCCTTAGCTTAAGAGTCCGTGGTAACTGAAAATTTACATTTTTGTGCCTTTAATCAATGTTTTTCAGAAACATCCACACAGAAATGAGTTCTTTTATGAGCATGAAAGGTGTTAAGCCAAAAATAAAAAATTTGATTAAAATTCACAAACCTACGGAAAAATGCAAGTTTTTTCACTTTGATTATTTTGACGAGAGCCTGATTCCACCACGCTGCCTCACAATTGCACTTACAGCAATGATAAAAAGGTGGACCTTTTTTAATTTTCTA
The DNA here is from genome assembly GCF_000002075.1 of Aplysia californica. Taxonomy (NCBI): domain Eukaryota; kingdom Metazoa; phylum Mollusca; class Gastropoda; order Aplysiida; family Aplysiidae; genus Aplysia; species Aplysia californica. Next base: position 2,088,566 of record NW_004797316.1, on the reverse strand, counting down.
AATCCCTAGTGTATTATATCCAAGGCACTTCAGTGGGTGGTTGGTGGGTGCTCTGGTGTGGTTTGCTTCTTCTTTCCTATCAAACATCTATCGTCCTTATTGCCCCTTCTTTTTTATGTTTGTTACTCTCTTGTAACACCTCTAATCTTCTGGCGCTCATATGACCTTATGCAGTTGTGAGCGCTGCAAAACCCTCTACTAAAACTAAACTAAAACAAGGCACTTCTACGATCGTTGGGGCATGTAAAAAGCTCGAATAACCATGCCCATCGTCCATATATTTCTGTTAAAAAATGTTGTTGTTTTTTAAAATAATAAACAGCCCCATCCATTGTACACTAGAGAAGAGAATCATAAACGGAACTGCATCTAGGGATGACTCAGACTTCGTGGGCAAAGGAGGTGAGGGGGTGGGGGTAGAAAGTCGAGACGAAAGCAGACCACAGAACGTTGTTAGAGAACAGAAAAGGGTGTGAAAGGAGGCATTTTTAGGGGGGAAAATTTTCCGTCACTATCGGGATTCGAATCTGGGACCTATTGAATGAGAGGCAAACCCCTTAACCTCTAGACCACGTGAGACCCCAAATTGTCTCAGGAAACTGAAAGCTCTCTTGGACCGCTAAGGAAAGGTTTTTAAATTCCGAATTTTACATTAATTATTCAAATCATCCAAACCAAAATGGATTGGATTATGATTATAAAGTTTAATGATTTAATTGGCAGCTCTTTTACTGTTATGCCCACATTATATTTTCTCAACCAAAAAGAAAAAGAAAAAACGTTGCTAATGATATTTTCATCTTTCCCATGAAAACTGACTCTGCACTTTGCCAATGGTAAGGCGGAGTTGTGGCCAAATTTTTACAGGTCCATCTGCCATACACATATTTATTTCACTCCTCCTAATAATTACCCCCCCCCCCCCCTCCTCACCCCGATTTAGCAATTTCCCGTACTGCTACCGGCTATTTCAACCACTCTTGAAGATTGTTTGCTGAATTTGGACTCTGGTCATTCTTAACCCTTCTTCATATATGTTTAAACTGTACACTTTTCAACACTTTTCATTGCTTCATTGTTGGCTGTTTTCATGTTCCACATATTGTTTTTAATGCTCTGATCAATCTCGAGCAATACTGATTCTGGAAGAGATAATGCCTGCATTGTACAGCTCATTTGGGAAGAAGGAAAAATTTAGCCACAATTTTTTCCAAATCAAATATCTCATTTCAACCATTTGATGTTTGCATGACATGAATATATTAAATCATATACATACATATAATATATATGCATGTATATTAAATATACATATATA
>NW_004797316.1:2048492-2087062 GCF_000002075.1 Aplysia californica | reverse complement strand
TATATATACATATATATGTGCGTGTGTACACACACACATACACACATATATATATACCTTCCCAATTGTAAGAGAATAGAGATGCATCTGAGTCTATGCTGAAAAAAAAATCTCAGAATCTTTATTTTCCCCCCCAGGTCCCAACAGCGGGGAAGGCCTTTTTGTGGCTTACGTTTATTACTTCTACCCGACGTCTCAGTGACTGCCATCGCCTGGTGAAGAAACTTTTGATCTAGGCCTGTGATTTGCCACCTATTTGTTGCTCGTTTGTCAACGTCTCGGGTGTTATTATTTTCCCCCGTTGTTGGAATAGCAAGAACCTGAACCAGCCATGTCAACATCGATGTGTGACCAGGTCGAGACGATGAGGGGGCGGAGCCAGGACTCCAACACTTCTAAGGACGACATGTTCAGTATCCTAAAAACAGAAGAAGTTTGTAACGACGGCGTGTTGCATCCTTCCGCCACAAATTCAGCCAGTCTTGACAGTGTGTTCTCTACATCGGACTCCAGTACATCTTTTAGTAGCAGTGGATCCTTCGATTCAAGTTCAAGTGAACTGACGGGAAAGCAGAGTCGACTGAATCAAATTACGTTTGCAAACTTCTGTGAGCGATACGAACGCACAGGACAAAAACTGGGTAGCGGGTCCTATGGTTCCGTGGATACTTTTCGCAATCGTGAATCAGGGAGAGAGTATGCGGTAAAAGTAATCAAGAATTGTGACAATAAAAGCCGAAAAAAAGTATGGACTGAAATTGACATTTGTCAACGTTACAGTTGTGACCATATCATCAAACTTGTAGAATTCTGTGAGATTGGAGACATGTTTTTTCTAATTTTTGATAAGATGGGAGGAGGAGACCTAAGAGGGATGTTGGAATCACGTGATTGTCTTCGTCTGAGTGAGACAGAAGCCTCTAAAGTTATGAACGCCCTGGCCAAAGCCCTCCAGGCTCTTCACGTCGATGGTGTGGCCCACCGGGACATAAAATCTGAAAATATTTTGTGCAAAAATTCAGGAGAGGTCACACCACTTGTGTTATGTGATCTTGGGCTTGCCAGTGACCTCGCTTCTCGATCTGAACTCTCAAAAGGGGACATAAGTAAGACTACTCTGACGTCACCGGTCGGCACCCCTATGTACATGGCGCCAGAAATTGTCGCTTTAATGTGCGATGAGTCTAAGCAACCTTACGACACCAGCTGCGACATGTGGAGTCTGGGAGTTTTGTTGTACGAAATTCTGTTCGGTGTGATGCCCTTTCAACGCGGCTGTGATGAGCACCGTGGTAGTATAGATTTCTCCTGTAAAGACTGCAAGATCCTCATGTACCAGGACATCCTTCGAGGGGACTACAGCTTTCCTGTGAATGTTGGAGAGTTTTATTCCCACAGCGCCGTGGATTTGATCAAACGTCTGCTAGTGGTTGATCCCCAAGCCCGCTACTCGGCCGCCGAAGTACTGCAGCACCCCTTTCTAACCGAGCAACATGAGTGGTAACCTCGTCATGCGAGCATCAGTGTGTGGGGGGAGCCTGTGATCAGCGCCGTCACCCACGCACTCATTACTCTGTGCAATGCCAGGGTGTCTCACATGAATATCCTGCCGAAAGTATCTTGGGCCACATCGATCGTTCTTTGTGAATTTGGGATTGCAAGTTACTCCCACTCTCGAAGAGACCCCCCGCCCCAAAGGAGACATGACGAAAACCGCTCTGCGTCTCCCTCTGACCACCCTATATTACATCGCTTTCTGACATGAACAGTAAAGTCTGTGCGATGTTATGGTTGTCACTTATCGATCATTAACACTGTACATTATTCTAAGCTTCTGGTCTTGACATAACCAATAGATTTACACTTCTAGGCGCCGCCTCTCTCTCTCTCTCTCTCTCTCTCTCTCTCTCTCTCTCTCTCTCTCTCTCTCTCTCTCTCTCTCTCTCTCTCCCTCCCTCTCCCTCTCTCTCTCTCTCTCTCTCTCTCTCTCTCTCTCTCTCTCTCTCTCTCTCTCTCTCTCTCTCTCTCTCTCTCTCTCCCTCTCTCTCTCGTGTTGCTGCGCGATGGACACATTCGATATAGCGGAGTACGTCATGTCAATGCAAAGTTATTTCTTCATCAGCACTTTATCTGCGAGGTAGTTTATTTCTTTTTGACTGAATCAAAGCGCATATGGCCTATAAAACTTTTAAGAAGAAGTATGAAAAGATGTGGGTGTGTCATGGGAACCTCCCAACAACCCCACCCTCTCTATCGTCTCGAATCCCAATTCCAAGCCCCCCACCTAATTTATGAGTTTGGCATTAAATTAAATCAAGAATAGTCATAGAAAAAAAATTCCCGAATTTTTCTGTCTACAGGGCTTTGAAGGCAATGAAGCTGTTGATGAAACAAATTCAGCCAAACAAGTACTAGTATTCTAAAAATGGAGTTAAGCTTTCCCTTGTGACATTTAGACAGGAAACTGTATTTTTCATTCTTGTGTTCACTTATTTTTTAGAATTGTACAAAATCAGTAGCGTTTTCTTATGTCGGTATTAAACGTTGGTTTATATTGATTTTAAAAACTAATCTACAGCATTCAAAGCTCTTTCTATTGCTGTATTAAGTAAGTCTACTTTTGGACATTAGCCAAACAACTCTTTTCTTTCTGTGACAACTATGGACTCACTAAATATAAGAAAATGGACTGAATTTTGTTTTGTAGCCTGATCCATTGTCTTTCAACACAGTGTAGTGATAACTCAAACAAAAACCTTTACCAAAGTGTTTTCGGACAACACTTAATTAGACTTACTTGTGGCAACTAAAACTGATCCCCAACTTGTCTGCATCACCGATGGAGAAAACAAACCATGTCTACTCATTTTGTGACGAACAGAGCCAGTGTTGTGTTGAATGTGTAACATAAAAAAGTACACTGTTTGAAAAAGAAATTACCTGTCCATTGTGAAAAAGAAAGATCTAGCTGCTAGTCAACCTTAACTTCATATGGCCCAGAACGTTACGGATGACTCTTTATAAAAAATTTAAAAAACAATCCGAAGTAACTATTTTTGCCTATTTATTCCCTTATGATTAGGGTTAGCCCTTCATACTTGATAGTATTCAATTGGCCCAAATTGTCACTGCCAAAAAAATTTTTAAGGGACGATACATAAATATAATTTTTGCTACTCAAACCATTAGATGTATACCAAAAATAGTGAGCCATCATTCTATTTTACTACAAAATTGAAGACATGTGACACTATTAAAAATCTATAATGATATAAGCAGCCAAACTTACTGTAGTCCAATAGCTTTATATTCAACCTCTATATGCGCCTCCCTGTCTCCCCCTTACCCCCTACCTCCCACCCCACCCCCAAAACCACCCATAGATGATGTAATGAAAGAAAATAGACATCACTGAACTGCCTGACAAAAGCAGTGATGAGTTGTTTATAGTGCGGTCGAAAATTCGTGACGCAACTTACTGTCAAATATCTCCTCAACTATCTAATAGGGTTCTCCAATTTTTGCACCATGACTTGTATCAATTTAATTTGTCTTAAGAGATCAACGATTTTGTAAATATATGTTAGCTGTATTCTAGAAAATTCCTTAATAAATGCTAATAAAATATCCAAGTGGGTGGTTTCTACAGATTTTAAAATGTTTACAGCTGTGGCAATATTGTTTTTTACTAGCAAGTCGGTCATGTTTTTTAAAATAATTTGGACATTATGCTTATTGGACGCATGTTTTGAGAACTAGATCTATTAGTGCAAAAATGTGTTCACTAAAAACCCTTTTCTTTTAACAACTTTTGCTACTAAAAATTGTAACTGAATTGCTGTAGCGTAGGCCATATGCTTTATCAAAATGTATGTGAGAATCGGGAAGTGCTGTGAACAATCCCATTTTACGATTTCAAGTATTTTATATAAATGTATGAAGAAAAGTTTTTTAATCCAAACCCAATTGTTCTGGGAAAATATTATTTAGTTAAGACAAATTGATACAAACTGCTGTGCAAAGTATGGATGCCGTTGATTCTCCTGTTAAAGAGATATTTGAGGCTAAGTTACGCAACGAGTTTTTGACCGCACTATAAAATCATTCGTGCAATAGAAAATGTGAACCAAACACAGATTATTATGCTATGCATGTAGCACACTCAGCGCTAAGTGCAGTTTGGCTGTGGTTTCTTCTGTCACTAATGTAATGGTATCCTATTACATCACATTATACATTTTAGATACGAGCAAGGTTACAGTATCAGCCTATCCTGGGTTGCTCCCATCCATCATCATCCCATAAAAATATGATTGTTCTTACTGTTATATTACTATGGGTGCATACTTGAATGTCCATGTGTAATATCTGAAGTCAGTGAGTCAAGTCAGTGAAATTAATACCAAAGATTAGTAGATCTAGTTTAGATTTTGTGATTTTTAAGAAGGAAATTAAACACAAAAGCGTGGCAAAATTGTAGCGGTTAGATCTGACATTAATGAACAGAAAGGTAAGCTTTGACTAGACCAGGCTCATAATCTTTTCGAATAGTTTCTTCAAAACGTAGATCTGGATCTAATCTGTCTAAATTCTTATCAATCTTATTTTTACCAGTGACAAGAAAGAGTGGTTTCTGTGGAGGCTTTCTTAGGGTACAGATAGACACGGCAGTGTTGCAACATCTCGTATAGTCTCGTTTTCTTCAGTCTTCCACTTCCAGACAAATCATACGTTTGCTGGTGATGAATTTAAAGCAGAAAAGATCTCTAAGGATGAAAGACGTTAATCCAGAAAGTGACTAACTGTTTCACACGCTTGGATTTTAAGAGAATCTCTTTGGATTAAAACACAACGTTCGAAATCAATAAAAACACCTTCTTTAATAAGAGCAGGTTCACGCCCACTCTCATGTAAATAAACTTCTTTGCCAACACAATTTTGGAAACGTTTTGAAAAGGCCGTACTCCAGTGTGCTTCGGATTTCTCGTCGCTTCACACCCAGACTCTTGATACAAACAGGTTTGAAAGTGACCACGTCAGAACACCAACCTGAGTCTTTCTACCACAGCCATAGTAATACCGTTCTTAGCACAAAGAGTACCTGACGATATGTGACATAGTCCACGGGTCCAGTTTGCCATGATGACACACTATTAATAGAGGAGAAGATTATGATAACTGAGTGCAAATGGACTAATAATAGTATGTTTCTTCATCTCAATGCGCCTAACCCCCCACCGTACTAATCTTTGAATAAAAGTATTTAAAAAAGAAATATGTGATTTTGTTTTTAATGCTGTTTTTATCATTGTTTAAATACTGAATGTGTCGTTGTCTACTCGGCTTTCCTCTTCACTTACTTAGAGTGTCTGTCCGTCGCCAGTGTCTGTACTTTACACTATGTTGTTTGCCTGTCTTTCTACTTTCCTTTTTGTTTGCTTGTTGTTGGTGGTGATGGTAATGGTGATGCAGTCGTTGTTGTTGTTGTTGTTGTTGTTGTTGTTGTTGTTGTTGTTGTTGTTGTTTTTGCAGTTGGTATGTGTGCTTGTGTGTGTATGTGTGTGTGTGTGTGTCTGTATGTGTGTGTGTACGTGTGTGTTTGTACGTGTGTGTTTGTGTGTGTGTTCTGCTTTCGAACCCATCTTCACCTGTTGTATGGTTTTTAAGGGAACTCAATAAGGTAAAACTGGCCTAGGTGTAACCAGAGCTAGAGCAACAATGTTCACGATCTTTTTAAAAAAGACAGAAGAGATTTTTTTTAAAAAACCGGAGCACCTTCTCTTTGCTCGTCTATTGGTTTATAATCCACTTCCTTTTCCATTTCCTCTTGTATTGAAGCTGGAAGGAACATTTAAATATTTGTTGAAAATCTTGGTTTGTGAGAATTTCATTTTTCAATGCTGTTGTTTTCTTCTCACAATGAGTCATTGGTTATTTGCTAATGATTAGTATAAGCATTTATAGTACATAAGAGAGCGGGTTGTCGGTGAATGCACCAAGAGCACAATGAAATCACCCAGGGCCTAGTTACGGGTTGGGCATCTTGATTTTTTTTTCGGACCAAGATGCAACAACCTCTTGGGTCAAGCCAGACTAATTCTAGTTAACCTCTGGTGATGGTTAGTTACAATTATAACTTATATTATTTCTAATTTGTCATTGTGTACAACAGGAAACCCCCCCCCCCCCCTAAAAAAAAGCAAAACCAGTACATACTGAAGAGATATTCAGATCCTGCAAGCTTTTCTTATTCCATGCTTTGTATTAAAAACACACACATAGTGTTCATAGTAAAGCGTTCGTACATGGCGAAAACCAAAAAAAATGGCATCAGCGAGGGAAGATATACATTGTAACTAAATTGCTCTTCTCTGCAACTTCACCAAGACCTAAGTTTGCAGAACACTGACAAGCTGTTGCCCAGTGTGTAATCTCTGTTGATATGAAGATGAAGCGCACTGACACGAGTGCTGAATGTGCGTGCCTTCAAGCGATGGAAAATGTCTGCTCGCAAACGACTTCAACTCTTTTATATTTCAGCCCTAATTTTAGTTTAATTTATTCAGACTAAGCTTTCCGGGGTCTTGTACTTAATTAAAAAGCAAATCCTATGATTTTTTCCTGTATTTTTGAACAACTGGAAGCGTTCGAGTCAAAAGTTTTGCGCAGGCAGATTGGTTGCATCAAGGGCTAATAACAGGTTGCACTGATTGCATGTGGTTGCACACAGAGCGAAAAAGGAAAATAGTATTTAACCCCTAAAGGTTTTTTTTTTTTTTTTTGCCTTTTCTTTTCATACTGGCACTGTCAGGCTCACTTTTGAACCATATGAATCGACTGCTATTAAAGAAATTCCCTTTGGCAAGTTTAATGAGCAGCCACTTTAATAATTAATGTTTACAGTAGCGCACTTTCCTGTATATTTTCCTGCTTCCTTGCTTAGCTGGTTCTAAACCTATAGACCCCCCCCCACCCACCCATCCACATACACACACATGGTGCAACTTAGTGTGACATATCTCTTTACCTATCGAACAAAGAGTCTCCAACTTTTGCACAATAATTCATATCATTTTGTCGTAACAGGTGAATATTTTTTTCAAACTCCTGCTCACTGTATTCTAGAAAACTATTTTAAAAAACACGAATAAAAAATCCCAGTCAATGATTCCTACAGATTTTGCAAAGTTTACAGCTCGGGCAATATTGCTTTTTAAAGCAAGTCTCTCATTGTTTTTTCTAATCGCAATATTATGTTTATTGAACGTATGTTTAAGGAACTTTTAGTGCAAAAAAAATGTGTTCACTATAAAATTATATTTATGTAAGAAGTTTTGCCTATAAAAAGTGTCATTTGCGAGCTGTGATGTAGGTCATACGCGTATGCAAAATGTGTGCGAGAAGCGGGAAGCGCTCTGAACAATCATATTTTTTATAAATTTATGAAGAAAAGTTTTTTAATCGAGCCTCAATTGTTGTGGGAAAATATTATTAAATTAAAACAAATTTATACAAACCGATATGCAAAGTATGGGTGACATTTATACCCCGTTTAAAGAGATATTTGAGGATAAGTTGTGACACGAATTTTTGACCGCACTATAGTGTACACACTTAACGTTAAGCCCGATTGTTAGCGGTATTTATTAATGTTCTGCTTTCCAATCTGTCTAAAATTGTCGTTATAAAGTTTTGTTTATAGCAGAGGCAATACTATTCTCCATTTAAATAAAAAATATGCAATAATAAGTCGATTCCACCAGTGTTAATACACTCTAATACAAACACACTCTTGTGTTTCTTTGATTTAACACATTTCTGCCAACCATGAAATTTTTAGGTCATTTTAAAATGACCATATCTATGGTGACTCCTGTCGTAGATGAAAAACTCATGTGTCAGGTGATGCAGAATTTATTCAACTTTAAATTGGTATGCTGCATGGTGGTTAGTGATTAGTGCATGGCTTACATTTTCAAGTTTCTTTTGGGCGCCACTGTATATAATACATATAATAGGTCTTACAATGGATACAGAAACAGTTTATGAGCAGGTACACTATTATTTTCACCAGGTATCTTCAATTTAATGAATTTCTTGAGTCTAAAAGTTGTCCTAAGTTTATCTAAAACCGACAGAAACCACAACATAACACATGATACATCATTTCTCAGGTACATTGGCCACCCCATAATATTATAATGCCAAACTGGTGGCTGTTGTAACTGATTGAAAACATAATTATACAGTCGAACCTGCCATGACTGCCACCTTTATAAGACGGCCGCCTGTACAAAATGCCACTTTCCATTCCCCACCTTGACTTTAAAAAAAAAAACAATTTCATTGTATAAAACAGTCACCTGTCCAAAGCGGTCGCGACTACCATATTTTAACACACAACCCTTATAACACCAAACAATAACACCTGTCTCAGACGGCCACTCCAGTGACTATTAACTATTACGTTTCGTCATAAATTATGCATTGGCCGTCTCTATTTCTCCGTACGCTCGGGAAAATAAACTTGAACTCTATTTCTCCGAACGGTTTTCGTTCTCGAGATTTGTTGATCATTTGCGAATGGAGTGGCCGCGCACTGAGCGCGCAGCGCGGGCCGTCACCGTGCGCGCGCGTGCGTGTGTGTGTGTGTGTGTGTGTGTGTGTGTGTGTGTGTGTGTGTGTGTGTGTATAAAGGTGTGAACGAGGCGTTGGGGCGAAGGGCAGGAGACGTGGATGGTTTTATTTTTGTTCACATGAAAGAGTTTAGTTTTTGCTCTTGGGGTGACTAAATGCAGAATTGGTTACTGCCAAGGTCGAGCAGCCCTGTTTTCTCGCAGTACCTTTTGAAGGCATTTTCAAATGAAGTATAGTCCGGGAACGTTGTCCCAACCACAACTGAAGTATCTGAATATTCAGACATTTAAAAACGTCTAGATCTAGCTCTAGAAACTGAATTCGATTCGAACAAAATGCTTCTTCCCAGTCCTTGTAGAATGGCAGAATGAAAGATGACGTGTGAATCTTGGAAATAACCAAACAATCTCGAGAACGGAAACCGTTCGGAGAAATAGAGATCAAGTTTATTTTCCCGAGCATTCGGAGAAATAGTCACTGTCCCCTGGCGTTCTGTGCGAGCCGTCATATCCAATCACCTGTCTTTGTTGTTAGGTAGTCCCCCCAACCGATCATGTTGCGTTGGCCCCTCCCACTGTTGACAATAGGTTACACATTTTCAGCTGCAGGTGAGGTAACCATGTGATCCCTCACAACCCATAAGCCCCGCCCAGAACTCCTACACAAATCGTAAGTGAGATGAGTGGTCACTATTTACCCAGTCTGTAACAAAGTAACAATGGACGTCAACATGAACTTGCGACAGAAGCGTCGCTCGTTCTCCGAGTGGTGGTAATCCATGTGTTTGTTTTAACGTGGCATTCGGTCTTCCTCGTCAGAAACATTTCGCTTTATTGTCATCTTTGCACAAAATCAGCAGCAAAATAAAAATAACAAACAAAATACAAACCAACCACAACAACAATGCTACTACTTTCTGTTAGGACCTCAGAAAGGAATGGTTTGTTTTCTTCACCTTGATCAGTTCTGCTTAAGACGGCCACCTGTCTTATATGGCCACTTTTCTCCTTGACAATGGATGGCCGTATTACACAGGTTCGACTGTAGTCTAACAAATATATTAAAATTTATAGATATAACTAGCTGGGTACCCGCGAGGGCCGATTCAAAATGTATGACAAATCATATGACAATGTAAGATCATGCCTGGCTGAGGCATTTGAGTGTGGGTTGATAAAATACCCCCCCCCCCCCTTTATTCCTTTTGCCTTTCTTTTCCCTTTTGTTCTTCTTCGAGTGTGTTAATTTGTATTATCTTTAACGAAGTGGCCAGCCATACTTAGATCTAGGTTAGGCCCTATTGACCGAAACCTGTTGAGTACACAGGCCTAATTAGATATAGTAATTATTCTGTTTAAAATACATGCATGACAGTAAGGAACCTTTTGGTTTCGTCTGAAATACAAATACTTCAGGTATTGCAAACTAAAATTGTATTTACAATTCTACCTTCAGTCTAGCCGTCCCTTTTAGGCCCTATTAGGTACCTGTTCAATACACAGGTCTCATTGGTAAATTTTTTCAGGTTTAAAATACATGCGCTGTCAGTAAGGCACCTTTTGGCTTCGCCTCAAATACAAATACTTTAGGAATTGCGAACTAAACATTTATTTACAATTCAGTAGGCCTATTTTTTGGTGTTTGCAGTCTAGCCATCATTATTATGTACGGCTAGCCTCTTCCTTTCTTGTTCCATAAATTAGCCTGTACCAATACCATTCTGTACCTCCAAGAGAGAGAGAGAGAGAGAAAGAGAGAGAGAGAGAGAGAGAGAGAGAGAGAGAGAGAGAGAGAGAGAGAGAAACTTATGGGTGCCAGCGAGTTGAGTTGAAAGTCAACGGCACCTCTGTCGTCTACTGTAGGTCCCGCCCAACCGACCACCGACCACTTCAGTCTAAGGCCTGCTGCGATCTTGAGTAGTGCAAGTGCCGCCTGATTGGTCACGGTAACACAGGGTGCCCACTAAAAAGCGGGAGCGGATCCGGTTGGGTAGGGTTGGATCGTCCGGTCGGGTCGTTTTCTGGTGGTTTCAGTCCACAGTACAACCCCGCCACGATTGTACTCGACGACCTGGACGTTAAAGTAGAGACACCTGTTACCCAAATGGCTTACAGGGCTCCTTTCTGCATTTCCCTGTTGCAGTGCTGCTTCTGCCTAGAATCCCATAAACATGGATTACAATAGTTACATCGATAACTTTTCTGTTATCAAAGATCGTTCATGACAAGATTGTTCACACGACCAAAAAAGTGTCCGCCCAAGTCCGCGCATTGGTTCAGATGGTGCTGCAGTCTTTGCTTTGGGGTTCTCTTTCGTGTTTTTCAAAAGAAAAACAGGAATGATACAGTTTGTTAGTTTTGCTTTTATTGTTTTTCACACAAGTAGGGTAACTCTGTTTGCAAAGTCCGCACTTTTTCGAATAAGGCACCACCAGATTTTTAATGTCAACACGGACACGTGACTCAGCCTTGTTGTGATTGGCTACAAACCACCCGATCGCGCAATTCGCAGGCCTGAAAACAAACGCGTTTGTTTTTGCAGGTCACCGACCGAGTTGATCGGTTTGTGCCACAAGAGCCGCTTTGCGCCTTCAGTTTGGCTAGCCCCGACCACCAAATTGACCCAACCCGACCCGAACCGACCCGATCACGCTAGTGAGCACCCTCTATAACGACTGCGCGGGGGGGGGGGGGGGTTGAATATCAATGGTTTTAACGTTTACAATTTGCTACGTGTGGGTGGGTTCCTATATATACATTTATATAGGGAGGAGTTCCGCTGGGGGTCGGTGTAGCACGCCAGAATGACTCTCACACCAGACATGCTCTACAGTCAGATTGGCGGCCGCCAGAAACACTCTAGAGTTTACCTGGCATTAGCCCCGCCCACGCCAATCTCACTCTCTTAACGCCAAAACCACTCTACTAAGGGAAATAACCCGCACTTGAAAACTTCAATCAACCGAGATTTATCTGTCGGTTAAGTTACCACGGGAACTATTCAAGGCAAAAAAAATCGATGTTTGGCAAAAATTATCGATCTTTAACTCTATATCGGACTGGCTACTTCAATGTATTGGGAATAGATCTGACGGGTGGTCCTAGTCCGTGGTCAGTTTGTTTTTTTCAATCAAGAGATTATCTTTATTGAACGCGTGTTTTGAGAGGTTTTTGGGCAAAAAAAAGTGTTCTCTATTAAATTAATTTCTTGTAACTAGTTTTCATACACAAAAAAATATCATCAGTGAGCTGTGACGTAACCCATATGCGAATACAAACGAATTTCTGACCGCACTATAATCATTCTACTGCGAAATACATGTAGTTCAGCGCAGAGGTCATCCAGGTTTTTTACAAACTACTAAATTCTAGATCCAGATTTTTAAGAAACTACTAGATTCTAGATCTAGATTTTTTTTTATTCCACTAAATGGGACGAAACAAAACTCGGTTGTTTTTTTTTAATTTGCCTTTTCTTACATATTTATTCTTACCTCTTTTACTGTAATAGTTGGTTCTTCATTTCGGCTCAGTCAAACGTATTCAATTGTGATTTGAAAGAAAGTCTATAGGCCTACTGTTCTTGGCCTATAGATTAAACTTCGTTAGTCATCGTTTTCGCCTTTATTTTATTTTTTTATTTTTGTTTATAAAGATTGACTAAATTATTTAATCGATTTTATATTACTATTGTAGTAAAACAAACCAAAACAACAAAAACTACTAAATGTTCCTCAAAAAAACTAAACCCTAAATCGACAGAAAGAACTTACTGAATTTAGTGGTAAAATTAAAACTAAGAATGGGCTAAGAAGAACAATAACTGTAGGGGACTTTTTTTTTTCTTTTTACAGTTATCCTCCCTTGTACTAGAGTCGTTTTCGCGAAGAGAGAGTCAATCTGGCGCCGCCTGATAGACTATAGAGTGCTTTTGGCGGCCGCCAGACTGGCTCTAGGGTGTTCCTGGCGGCTGCAATTTTGACTCGTGAGTCTTTCTGGGGTTATTGTGGCGTGGCACACTGGCCCGATCCCACCCACAATGGGCACATTGAATGAGAGACGGAGCACTGTACATATTGACCATGAATCAATGCAGGTTCTTCCCGAAGGGTTTTGCTTATTTTGATACGCAGATTTGGAATGTGAAATCAGTTCTAAGCTGCCATAATTATTGCTAAAAATGTTGCGCTCAAAGTTTAATCCTACGCGGCGGCAAATTTTAAAATGATTCTACGTCACAGCACGTCTCCCCCAAATAAAATCTGACCGTGACCGCACGAAAAATTAATACCAAGCAGCGCTCGATTTCTCGACCGAGTCTTCAAGCCATCGTCCAATCGTCCAAACTTTCTAGCCTACAGTTTTGTGGTAACACCTAACAATTTGTCCTATGTTCGATAGATCGTCCAGTTTTTTTAATACAATTCATAGTTACGTGTAACCGGACCTACGATTGCTTATTAATGAGATCCCTTTACCTTGCATCAGAAAGCTGACCTATACCTCTTTGAAACGACCGCCATTTGCTTGCACTCTGTGCGCTGTTACTTAATAAAAGAAGGAAAATGAGTTTTAAAAGGAAAAAAAGCTGCTTTTATCTGTGCTCGATCTAACACAATGGCACTCTCTTTTTATCTTTTGAGCACACTGGCCAACTCAATTCCTGAAAACAAACAAAAAACAAACAAGAAACACACAAACCCACAGAGAGCCGCGGAAAAGGTGTGTGTGTGTGTGTGTGTGTGTGTGTGTGTGTGTGTGTGCTCGATCAAACACAATGGCACTCTCTTTTTATCTTTTGAGCACACTGGCCAACTCAATTCCTAAAAAAAAGAAAGAAAAAAAAAAGAAAACAAAAACACACAGAGAGCCGCGGAAAAGGTGTGTGTGTGTGTGTGTGTGTGTGTGTGTGTGTGTGTGTGTGTGTGTGTGTGTGTGTGTGTGTGTGTGTGTGTGTGTGTGTGTGTGTGTGTGTGTGTGTGTGTGTGTGTGTGTGTGTGTGTGTGTGTGTGTGTCAAAATTTCGTGGCGCAATTTTCCTCAAATAATCTTTTTAATTGGTGACTCAATGTCACCCATACTTTGCACAGCAGTTTTTAGTTGCAAAAAGATTCCTTTTTCGCACTAAAGTTCTCCAAACATGCGTTTAATAAGCTTAAAGTCGCAAATAGAAAGAACAAAAAAAAGAAGTGACGCACTTGTTTTCGAAAAGGGTATTGTCCAGGCTGTAAACTTTTTTAAAAATCAGAATAAATCATCCACTGGTGTTTATAGTTAGATCTAGAATCTAGATTAGTATATTTTATTAATGAATTTTCTAGAATACCGGTATTTACAAAAAATATCCATCTGTTATGATAAATTGATACAAGTCATTGTGCAAAAGATAGAGACTTAATGTTGAATAGTTGAAGAAAATTAAATAGTTAACAATAAGTTGCGCCACTAATTGTTGACCGCACTAGATCTATAGGTATCTTCATTGTTTTGGGACATGGGTTTTTAATTATTCTTATGTTCATGATAAGTGATTCAACCCAAGAGGTTGTAAATAGTACGATTTAACCTTTTTGCTTCCCGCCACACCTCCAAAGATGAATCTTTGACGTCATGTTGGCACAGTGGTCTTTTACGTACCGTGCTCGTTCTTGACGCGCGATATTTCACAACGCGTTTCACTTTCAAACTTTCAAAAAGTATTCAAATATCATTTTGAAATTGTTTCTTGCTGTCAGAAATTGAGTTGCTTGAACGTGTTTCGATTTGCAGGCGAATTTCTGAGGTCACTTTCGAGGGCGTTCCCGGGAAGTTTTACATACATTGAAAGTTGCAGCGCTCAAACCAACGCAATGAAGACTTACTCTTAAAGGTGTCGTGGGTTCTAAATAGTACATAGAAAGATCGGATGATGGAAATGATCTTGAAGCAAACGAAAATCATAACGATTTGAATGGGGTTACTATGGCGGTTGACGATAAAGCACAACCGTTAGATTTGCTAAAGGGGGCTCGCGTGGCCTAGTGGTTAAGGTGTTGGCCTCTCATTCAAAGATACCGGTTTCGAATCCGCGCTGCGACCGAAAATTGTTCTTCTCTAAAATTGTCTCCGTTCCCCTCCTTTCCTGCTCTCCAGCAATGTTCTGTCGTCTGCTATTGTCTCTTCTTTCTGCCCCTACCCCCTCACCTCCTTTGCCCCCTCCTCTGGGCTTCTGACTCTTTCTGCAGCCTTTCTACTGCTACTCCTTGGCTTCTTCTTACTGCTGTCTTTCAGCCACACAGCTGATCTTCTGATAGGACAGATCTACACCTAGCCTTCTCGGACAAGGGCGAAAAATCTCGGAGGACCGTGTGCATGTTAAAGATCCCCTGGTGATCTAAAATCGACAAAATTAGGCTTCTTCCGCCACCCTGGCAAAATTCAAAATTTCCTAACAAACTGAAAAAGTTTAATGTGTCCCACGCGCTCATTTGACCTTATGTAGTTGCGTGCGCCAAAAAACATTTACCCCCCCCCCCCCCCCCCCCAAAAAAAAAATTGCTAAAGAAGCGACCCATAGTGAATCGAGTATACGACATGAGATTAGATTGCATGCACAGACATTGCTGATGAGAGGATGGATTATATGACTGGCGGGGGTGTTGATATTACGATATGAAGACAGCAGCTGTAGCTGTAGAACTGTAAGGGAGAGTATAGCAAGCGGAAAAATGAACAAGAATAAGTATAGGGATTAGAAGATAAAAATGCGGTGGGCTTGAAACACAAATAAGTTTACCCGCGTTTCTCGGTTCACTGACAATCGGAGGAACCAACCAAAACAACCGTGTGCATTAGATATACTGACTGGTCATTACAGAAGAGTTGATAGACTCTTAAAAAACTGAAACAAAACGATATGGAGGGGAATGAATCAAAGACCTGTAAACCTTGGCAAGCTGTTTACGTTGCAAAACCAGGAAACCAGATAGACTTGTAGATATTGAATGATTCTTTGTTATGTATTTTCGCTCATATGGGTAGGCCTATAGCCGGCCTCTTAAATTACCTAATAGGTCTAGCTGGTGTTGATAGGGGTGTTAAACATACACCATTTAACGTCAAAATACTGACTCTCCATGGCCATGAATTTTAAGCCCAGGTTTGCACTCATCTTTCTGCTGAATGATAACAATCATATAAAGAAAATGTTGATTGACTGGTCTCACTTCTCGCTTCCCTTTACAAACAACACACCGTCAGTGCACCACGGAGAGTTTATTATGACATTTTAAAGATTAAGCCATTTAATTTACGCGGTATCTACAAAGAAAAGTTCCCAAAACTGTGAAAACAATAACAGGACGTTGTATTGATGAAACCATGGTGTTTTTCAAAGACCATTCCCGATTCGAGGTTTATCTGAAGGATGAACCCACCAAGGAAGAATTCAAACTTAGTGAAGCTCGCGAGAGAAAATCAGGTTACGTCTACCCCTTCGAGATGTTCTGTAAATTATGTAACTGTAAGTTTGATGGCACCACTCTTGAAAAAGGGTCACAGGCTCCATCTAAACCTCTCACTTGCAAAAGTTTACTTAGTTGAGTGGGTCTATTTTTAAAAGAAAATTCTAATATCTTTCGGTAAGCGAAAAGGTTGGGGGGGGGGGGGGAGGCTCTCATGGCCTAAGAGGTTAAGATGTTCGCCTTTCATTCAAAAGTCCCTGGTTCTCATCCGGTTAGCGACGGAACAATGTTCTTCACTAAAATTGTCTCCTTTCACCTCCTCTCCTGCTCTCTAGCAATGATCTTTCTTCTGCTTTCTTTTCCACTTTCTGCACCCACCCGCTCACCTTTTTTCCCCCTCCTCTAGGCCCCGGACGCATTCTGCAGCATTTCTACTGCTTCTCATGTGCTCCTTCTTACTGCTGTCTTTCAGTAACACCTCTGATCTCATGGTAGGTAAGATCTACACGTTAAAGATCCCTCGATGGTCCAAAATCGAAAAGAGGAGGCTTCGGCCGCCACCCAAGCAAAATTCAAAATTTCCTACCAAATAAAATTGTTCAATGTGTCCCTCGCGCTCATTTGGCATTATGTAATTGCAGGCGCCGTAAAACACTTGGGGGAAAAAAAGGTAAGTTTTCCTTTTCAGAAAATGTTAGCTTTGCAGATATATTCCACGATTCAATTCGTTTTTCTTTTTGTATCGAAATTTTAAGTTTAAAATAAGGAGGCCCTGAAAGAGGAGCAGAAACTCAGCAGTTTTTGGAAGTGTATGCCCTATATAAACCAACCTTGCTGTTCAATAGGTGAAGGTATTGACTCAGGACTTAACATACGACACAATGCTACACACAGCACGTGTATTTATTGTCTTTTTTTCTCCAAAAACGAAACTCTATTGTCTTTTTTTCTCCAAAAACGAAACTTGAATCTCCGTATGCTATCTTGAGTGAGAGAAGCGAAAAGCTGAAGAGTCCAAGGGGCTCGACTGTAATTAGTTCTACATGTATATTATGACGTACAAACAATTAAATATTACGCTTCCTCAATGGCTGTGAAAGCCTTAACGGAAATTGTTTTCCTCCTAGACTAGAGAGATTTAAACTTCTCTGTAAATTGCCTGATTTAGTAGGTTTGAAAGTGGAAGTTTCAGTAGGACAAGTGCAGGTGCCCAAGAGGGGCCAAGGAAGATGGCTCTTTTTCTTCAAAACCTTGATTCGTCATTTATTGCTGGTGCCCATTCCAAAGAAAAAAAAAACAACAACATTCTTGTACCCTGCGTAGAGTCTTTGGAGTGCTACCTGGATTACCTGTGAACCAGACTATAATAATCAGTACTGAAGGCTTCACTGTTAACTCAGTGATGCCCTCTGTTCATCTTTTTTTTCTGCACCCCTTTCTACTCTCTTTCACTACTCCTTGCAGAATAGTCTTTTCAAAACCAAACTTGTAATATTCAAATATCATTCCCAATTCCATTTCATTGCCGTGGTTTGGAGATCTTCATGGGGCTTTTTGTTGATCGGTCAGGGGGGAGCTATGTCAAATAGAACAAAGATGTCAGGAAGATGCAGGAAAAACAGGACTGACAAACCCACAGAATTGTTTAAAGTTACACAGAAAAACAGTAACTGTTGATTTTAATAGTAAAAGAAAAGCACTGGCTAATTGTGTCAAGGTAGAAATACATTCAGGAATCTAACTCAAGCGTGCAATAACAAAGAGCTTGACCACTACACCACCAAAGATCGTACACAACACGATAGTTCACTCAGCTAAACAAAAGTGTCCGCGAAAGTCCGCGCATTGGTACAGATGGCGCTGCAATCTTTTTTTTTTTTTTTTGAAGCCCTCTTTCGTTTATAAAGAAGAAGAATAGGAATAGCAAAGTTTGCTAATTTCGATGTTATTATTTTTCACACAAGTAGGGTGACTCTGTCCACACTTTTCCGAAGGGAGCGTCCGCAAATTTTTAGGACACCTTTTAAAGTGACGATAGCTTAATATGACGAATATACGAAAGCGACAGGCAAATTTCATTGGACACACAATGTGGAAAGAAGCTTTAGAGAATATTGTAACAAAAAGCAAGTTTGATGGAAAGAGAGGCAGAGGCAGACAGAGGGAAAAGATGCTGGACCAGCTGACAACATGTCTGGGAGCAGCAAGGACAACATACACCATTGCTACAACGCAAGACAGATGGAAGTGGATATCCATGATGATCGCCCACGCCAGTCGGCAAGGCACCTGATGATGATGATTTTTAAGTGGCTCAAAGAGAGGAGTGAATTATCTTGTTTTTGTATGATCTTTGACCCACTAATGTAAGGAGAGAGAGAGAGAGAGAGAGAGAGAGAGAGAGAGAGAGAGAGAGAGAGAGAAAGAAACGTTGTCAATCTTTCCACTTCAAATATCTGTACTTCAAGGAACATAAAGCTAGCTTCAAAGAGAGGGAGAAACCCCCCTCTGTTGTTCACTTTATCGAAGCATGTCAGGTGTAGACAATTCAGGTGAACAAATTTCACCCTCATTTTCGTTTGTTCGTTGTTGTTGTTGTTTGGGAGGGGGGGGGTTAAGTTTTTTGAGGCGCTTGCAAATGCATAATTAATTTGGAATTGTGCCCATGTGGTGGCCGAAACCTACTTTTATTGATTTCAGAACCACCAAAGGATCTTTAACGTGCACGATATCAATAAGAATGGGCAGAAGGGTGGGGAAGGGGGTAGAAAGTGGAACGATACCAGACGACTGAACATGATTAGAGATCAGCGAAGGAAATTAGGATATTTTTCTTCAGAGCAGAAGCTTTTCCGCTGCTCTCAGGTTTCGAACAGGGGGCCTATTGAATGAGAGCCGAATCCCTTACTTTTAGACCACGAGAACCCCTATTACTTTTCCTTTAAGAGAAAGTTGATGATGTATTGGAACTGTTTGGTAACATTGAGACTTATTCGCGAGAAAACACCCTAAAAGTACAAAGGGTCAATTGTGTCAAGAAACTTGTTCTTAAGCTGCTAGATAAAGTGATGGAGTCCAGTAAACTGACCGTGTTAATTCATAACATTCCTGACTTTGACAAAGGCGTGTTCTCAAAGAGCGTAGGTACGCTGAAGGCAACACCACCGGATACAGAACCTTTTGGCGGCAGTGGAACATGCGCACAGGAGTGGCGTGCACAGCCGAGTTGTCGGTACTGAACAGAAAATACAAAAAGAAATTGACTAATAGTATGTACTTGGGCTCAAACAGCCAAGTTACACTTTCCTGGCTGTTTTGAGGTGTACAACTCAAAACTGAACTTAAAGAAGTTGTTGACTGTAACGTTTCTTGAGTATGTTGAGCTGTTCATAAAGCTGCTCCCAACAGCACATTTTTACTCGTTCAGTTGAATTTTCTAATAATTCCAGTTACATTTTATTTATCCCGGATCACGCCTGTCTGAACAGGCACCATGATCATTGAAAAAACGCCAATAAACTTTATAACGCGGTAAAAAATTCATGGCACAACTTGTCTTCAAATACCTCTTTAGAAGTCAATTAGTGTCCCCCATACTTTGCACAGCTGTTTATATCAATTTGTCTAACTAAATCATAATATTTTCCACAATATTTGGCGTTAAATTAAAAACCGTTCTTCATAAACTAGTGTGAAATATTATAATTCCCCGTCTTGCGAAAAATGGGATTGTTCACTGCGCTTCCCTTTTTGTCACACACAGTTTGCATAATGGCCTACGTCACTGCTAACGAATGACTGTTTTGACAAAGATTTGAACTTTCCTTTGAAATCAAATACAAAAGACTGATTTAAAATAGTGGAGATTTATTTCTTTGAAAATACCACAAAATTGCCGGTATCCAGGGGATATTGCACATAAAATAATGGCGTTCTTATGGAAGGTGCATCGTGAAAACTGCATTAGGTAAAAAGGTTAAATCCCCCTCCCCTCTTCCGTGCATTTTATAAATTCCTATCTCTGTTCGGGGGGAGGGGGGGGGGTAACCATCGTACCTGCCCACCTTTGCTCATTATTTTTGTTTTCTCTTCATTTAATTAACACTGCGATGATAGAACACCTTTTTTAATCGACTTCCTCCTTGATTGACTAACCAAGCCTATCTCCCCTCCCGATTCTTCGTCTTTCTTTCTCCACCCCACCCTTTAAGAACAATAACCCCACCGCCCCAAGGAGTATTGTTACCATACACGGGCAACTCCCTCCCTTTTCCAACCCGGGCTCTCGTCCAGTCAGGCCTGACCAGGCTACTGCAGGTCTCCTCCCCTCCTTCTGCCTCTTCTCTCCCCTCTCCCTTCTTTAGCCAACCACTGCTAAGAACAACAACAAAAAACCAACATGGGAATGTTCAGCCTCCCCCTTATTATGTGTGTTTTTTATTTCCACTCGAGCGCTGACATAATAGTTAACATGTGGTTACCTTCGGTCGTCACCACCCTTTAACTGCTTCACTACCGTGTACCGGATTTACAGATTGCAAGCAAGAAAAGTCGTATTAACCGCCCCAAAGAACAGAATATTACCTCCTATCACTGATCATCATTATTATAATACAACTTTTCAAAGTAAAAGTTTAGTCCAATAAAAACTTTGTGGGTATTATGAAGCTCTAGTGCCATTCGCATTGTCTCAAAACTATCCTGACTCTGAGCCAGTCTGGATGTTCAAGGGTTAACAACGAAGACAGCGTAATCCCAGCCTGAGGCTGTGAAGTGGTGTGGAGGTTGGGGTTGTGGGTCTTTGCGTAACAATTTTAAGGTGTTAACGGGAAACATAATACGGCGGTTTAATAATTTGTAAGATCAAACGATTGGACCTAGTTCAAAAGTAAACACATCGAGTGACCAGGCGCCGTACCCTCTTTGTAACATAGAGGCGACAGACACGTGGTTAAAAACTTGACTGGTATAAAGAAAACCCAATGAAATTCATACAAGTCGGGTATATATATATCGTCAGTTTAGAGACCGGACACCAGTTGCTCACATCGTTGTACCTGTGGTTTGTTTGAGAATTGTTGGAGAGTCATACAGTAGCTGGAAGAGAACGTGGCGTGCATGCTTTTGTGTCCTGTATTCTGGTTTTGCTGTCGAATTTTGGTAAGTAATGAGTAAAATGTGTTATAACTTGTT
Source organism: Aplysia californica (assembly GCF_000002075.1). NCBI lineage: Eukaryota > Metazoa > Mollusca > Gastropoda > Aplysiida > Aplysiidae > Aplysia > Aplysia californica. Next base: position 2,065,792 of record NW_004797316.1, on the reverse strand, counting down.
CACTTTCGGTTGTTCGTGTTGAAAAGATTCTAGCAGATAATTATTTATTAATTTACCTTGGGGCATAAAACATTAAAGAAAACGTGCCAGAACCTTACTTTCTAGTAACCTTCAATAATGTGCTTTAAAATTATGTTGATCATCCAACCTTCAGACTCGCAAGCAAAGACCTAACAAGATTAATAAGAGCAATGTGTTTTTACCGTGTTTCAACAGCTGACAGATGAAAGTGAACAAGTTATAAGTTGTTAGTTATATACTCTCATAAACCATGTGACTGCTTGGAAATATATTTTTGGTTGTTGTTGTTGTTGCTTCTATTGTATACTGTTGGGAATTACGATTAATTGAATGATGATGATGATGATGATGATGATGATGATGATGATGATGATGATGATGATGATGATGATGATGATGATGATGATGATGATGATGATGATGATGATGATGATGATGATGACGCATTTTACCAGACCCCAATCTCGGCAATTTCCTCATGCTCACTAAAGCATTAACACCCATGTCCTCTCCTCCTTAAAAAACTGTGTGCCCTGGTCCTTGTCAAAAACCAAGATGTAAAACATGTGCATACATGACAGTGACCAACTATGTTGAGGCCCCAATATTTAAAAAAAAAATCTTTCTCACAGCATCACCTGTAAAACGAGCATCACCTGTAAAACGAAAAACGACATTTACCTAATTTCATGTAAAATCTGTCCAGCCCAACATGTAGGTCAAACTACCACCACCTTGAGAGCTAGATTTAATAACCGTAGATATTCAGTATAAAAATATTTCTGCACGCCAGTTGGCCAACATGCCGACATGCCAACAGCCTTGGCCACAATGGAGCCTTCAATTTGCAATTTCAATGCATTGAGATAAACCAAAAACCTACTAAAGAAAAACCCGTTCAAAGAGAATTAATGGGAAACTGGAACTTGGGTTCTCATCAAATTTTCACTGTCTAAAACATCGAGGAGCTACATTTCAAAGACAGTGAAATTACCACGTAAATACAACTCATCCCTTGCATTCCAGTAACCCCATTCCCTTCCTCCCCCTGCCCGAGGACAGCGCTACTGACTGAAGTGTTTTTAAGTCATTCCCAAAGGAGGGATATTGACAAGTTCTATGCACAGTAGAATTGTAAATGGGCTGATTTATCAATGATGTGCTTATACTGTGCCGGAACAACTTAGGGGGAACTGCTGCTTTTTCTTTCCTCATACTTACTATCGTTATTTTTCTTCTTCTTCTTTTGTATGTTTGTCTTTCTCTTGTGAACTGCTATTTCTGGGGGGCCTTTATAGTCGAAGCAAACTTTGTGTTTTTGAGGCGAGAGAGGGGAACAGAGTAAGCCTGATTCCCTTTCTCTGTTGACATCCACCCCTTGGTGCTCATATGACCTTATGCAGTTGCAAGTGCCGTAAAACTTTACTAAAGGAAAAACAAAAGTACCCCCTCCCCTGCCTTTCATGTTTCATTCTGCTAATTGTGTATAAGAGTTCCCGACATGATTGACATTTAAAGATATTTAAAGATTAATTTACTCATTTGGATGCATGCTGTTGCTCCTCCTCCTCCTCCTCCTCCTCCTCCTCCTCCTCCTCCTCCTCCAACTACTACTACTACTACTACTACTACTACTACTACTACTACTACTACTACTACTACTACTACTACTACTACTACTACTACTACTACTACTACTACTACTACTACTACTACTACTACTACTACTACTACTACTACTACTACTACTACTACTACTACTACTACTACTACTACTACTACTACTACTACTACTACTACTACTACTACAACTACTGCTGCTGCTGCTGCTGCTGCTGCTGCTGCTGCTCCTATTACGTATTATCTCAATGATAATCTTTATCATAGTGCAGTAAAAATTCGTGACACAACTAATCCCCGAAAAACTTTTTAACGGGTAAAACTGATATTGCCTCATCTCATGTGGTGTATACCTTTTAAGATCTGTAGAAATGATCCATTGAGATTTTCGGAGGAACTTTAAAGAATAATTAAAGCTTACAGGTGTTTACAAAAAAGTTGATATGTTAAGACAAATTAGTATAGGTCCTTGTGCAGACGCTGGAGAATTCATGTTTGATGGTTGAAGAAATAGTTGACAAAAAGTTGTAAAACGAATTTTTGAAGCACTGTAATAAAATGATTGGAGGGTACGCCTGCATGTCCATTAATTTGAACGACTGTTAACAACAGTTTCTCCCTTTCTTTGACCTTTCAAATATATTTTTTCTCACACGCACCATCGCCCATCTTGCTTTAAGTGGACGTAATATTTCCATAGTGTTGTTATCATTAAACGATGATGATGATGATGATGATGATGATGATGATGATGATGATGATGATGATGATACCGCTCTGCCCTTGGCAGTGGTTGCTCTAAAACAACCCGGAAATTTATCACTGATCTCAACAAGGCGCATCAAATTTACTTATTCCAGACAATGAAAGTCCACTTCCTTCCTGGACATGTCCCTTCTCATTGCAGATAACAAAGTTGAGATAGACCTGTATAAAAAAGAACTACCGAGTCTAATCGTTACCTCCCACCGTGGTCAAACCACCCCAAACATTATATTCCGTTCTGTGGTCTGGAGTGGTGCCCTTAGACTCCACCGAAATTTGCTCCCTTGAAATTTTTATAAACAACGGATAGAGGTGTTCACAATCAGCCTTGTTCACAGCAGGTGCCGGAAATGTTTTATAACTCCCATTATCGAGAAAGTCAGCGAACTGAATCGCACAAACCTTCTGACCTACAAAGCCCTTACTCCCAAACAGAAAAGACAATTTTTCATCACAATTCATCACCACCAACTACCCAATGTACATGAAAATCCACGGCTAAAATTGTTTAAAGCCTCCATTTAAAAAAAAAAGATATTTCTCAAAGCATCACCTGTGGAACGAAAAACGTCATTTCCCTCATCTCATGTAAAGTCTGTCCAGCCCAATTCGTTGGTCAAACTACCATCACCCTGAGAGGTAGATTCAATAACAAATACCCAAACACCACATGGGGGCTGCTTCCAAAGGATGATGTTGTTAGTGTTATGAAACCCTAATCACGTTCTACTTTCATACTTTTGAGAAGGATGGGGTTAAGATCTATGCCTCAATGTCTGTTGTTAAAAAAGACATCATGGGCCCAGGCGATCAAAACAAAAGTACTTTTTTTTTTACAGTAAATAATCGAGTCTATAATGTTTTTACGCTTTTCTCACCCATGTCAAATGAGTATTAAGTACTCTAAAAAGTATTTCATGCTATAAAAACGACAGTTTAGTGATTCAATTAGTGTTACCAGCATCCACTTTAAAAGAACGAAAATTAATATTTTTCCAGACCGTTTGGTAGATTTCTCCTTTTCTTTTTGTCTCCCCCCCCCCCCAACTATAGACTATGTCTTTGTTTATTAGAAAAAAATCCAATAACATTTGACCATGGTCCCCAAAGTAAGATTGAAGGATTGACTCAACATCAGAAAAATCTCACCATCGGCCTGCGCCACGAGTTTCTTGTGTTGCCAAGACATTTAACCTCAACAGAAAAACTCACGTGGAAGAAATAAGAAAAGAAGATATTACGCTACATTAATCCAGATGAGGAAATTTGGGGCTACAATGGCAAACCGACAGACATAAATACACAAACACACAAACGTAAACACAAAGAATACCAAAGACACAATATCACACCAATACAGAACTATTTCATAAACATATAACTGCTGGCCACCACTGTGCAGCGCACTGCTTTTTATTATTATCATCTTTTTTTTTTGTAGCTGCAATTGTCATGTCTTGCTAAAGGACAGACCCTACTGACCACCCATCTAAACCCCGTGTCACCGAAACTAACTTGTTTGACATTATTTGTCAGTCTGAACTCACTACACACTCGCCCCTGGAGCTACAGAAGAAACGCGCGGAGCATGCCAGTGGCTCGATTTCTCCGATATTGAATGAAACCTACTGTCTTTCTTAAGTGACAATGATCAATAAATGTCATAAGACCTACAGCTCCTGGTAGACACCGGCCTTTAATTTCATTTGAAAAAAAATGGAAAAAAAAATCTACCACGTGGTCGTGAAAATTGTCTTTTTATAATATAACGAACTTGTTTAACTATTTAGTATAACTGACTAAAAGGAAAAGCCTTAAAATGCTACATTTTATACTCAGTTAGAAAGCGATATTTTTTTCTGAATCGGCAGTATATTAAATAAGTATCACTCCACCAGTCGGTGAGCTTACAAGTTATCGGTATCTGCAGTCGTCACGGATCCCGAGACATTATTATGATCGTCGGGCAAGGAAAAAGTCCGGAAAACCTTGCCCGTCGTTCATATAATTCCACTAGAAAAATCATCAACAATGTAATGCCTAAGATATTTTTAAACTGCGAATATGCTCAATATACAATACAATAGGACCATTATAAACGGCATTGCTTCTAACGATGACTCAGACATAACGGGCAATGAAACTTTCGTATTACGTGTCGGAAATCAGAACTGATGAGTGGGGAAGACAAGACTTAGTTTTAAACACAGATAAAGTTATATCAAGTCTACCTCATGAGACCGCGATCGGACTAAAATAATATCCGGAGACCGAAAAGCTCGAAGAAACAAAACTAACAAAAATATGAATAAATGAATACAAAATTTGATGAATGAATGAATGAATGAATGAATGAATGAATGAATGAATGAATGAATGAATGAATGAATGAATGAATGAATGAATGAATGTGGCGTCGGTGGCCTAGTGGTTAGGCTCTCGGACTCGCAACCGTAAGGTCGTGGGTTCGAATCCCGTCAGAGGCCCGACGTTGTGTCCTTGGGAAAGGCACTTTACACGAATTTTCCTCACTTCACCCAGGTGGGAATGGGTACCCGACTATAGACAGTGAAAGATCTTGTCAGTTTGTTAGTGTTTGAGCGCTTAATCAGCTGCTTGCACTGTATTCTTCCCGGGAAGCTGAGAATGTTTCGGAGTGTTCTAATGGTCTGCTGTGGTAATAATATAGTGTAAAGCGCATAGAGCCTGCTGTTGAGCGGGGATATGCGCTATACAAATGCTATTTATTATTATTATTATTATTATTATTATTATTATTATTATTATTATTATTATTATTATTATTATTATTATTATTATTATTATTATATTATTATTATTATTATTATTATTATTGTCCGCTGTTTTTAACAGCAATATTTGCTTTCACAGCTCCCGCTCCAGCTCCATCACTAGAACCGTCAAGAAAATGTTCTTTTGAATTCCAAATGTAACTTTGCTTATTGCTTATTCACATCTTTGAAATCAGAATTAACTGAAGTTTGACTTTTAAATTTGATGAATTAGTTGACTGGTTTTCTCTTGTTACAACAAAGAGAAGTAAAGTTTCGTTGAATTAAAGTCATTCCAGAACCCTCTCATTCTAGAACGGCTGAAAAAAAATTAATGTTGATCGTTTCTATAGCGCCCACTCGAATGTAAACACAGCTCAAGGCGCTTTACATTAATCATTTACGAAAATGATATGCACACACACACATACACACACACACACACACACACACACACACACACACACATACACACATACACACACACACACAAACTCATACACTTATATACACACACACGCACGTGTGCGCACACACACATTACACGCAAACACGAGCAAACACTCGTACACACACATACACATACATACACATTCTCTCTCTCTCTCTCTCTCTCTCTCTCTCTCTCTCTCTCTCACACACACACACACACACACACACACACACACACACACACACACTCATACTCACACACCTACTTGCTAACCATACGCACACGTTTACACATCGTTACGAAATGAGACACATACAAATACATAATAAAATAATATGCACAATGCAATTCGCTGGATAACAAAATACATGTACATAATATTTGGGTACATAATCATTTGCATTACATTGTACTGAACATGAATCTTTTGACATAAAAATGATTTCATAAATTAATTAATACACTTTTCCTACCGTGAGGCTCGCGTACGTTGTCTCGCTGGACCGAGAACCACAAATTACAGCTCAAGTGGCTAGCTATCTATTCCAATCCAGTAATGAAACGACACAAAATTCTCAGCCGATCCACGTTTTCGAAATAATAGAATAGACTTCCTGTTATCGAATATGAAAGATAGTATATCACTGACAGATTATTTTTTAAAATTATTTTTTTGGGGGGAGGTCATTTCTGCGCTTTTTTTCTGTCCCCTTCAAAACGTAAATAATTAAAATAAAAGTGCTCCCCTGACTTCAGTTACTGTATGTCTCATATTTTTACTTTTTCAATAGGTACACATACATGACTTTCAGCATTTCGTTGCATTACTTGAGGCAACCTACCTGGGAAGTTTGAATCATGCTGTTGCTGTACATTACATTTTTAGTTATGACTTTTCGAAACTGAAAAATTGTTGTTTCATATGACACCTTTAATATTGCACAATCACTTTCAGAAACCCCAAACTAATTTAATTGGAATAAATCTTCTATACTGTAGCACCCTCGGATGTATCTTTTTCAAACTTCAGTTTGATGGACCATATAATATGGTTTGTGTGTGTTTAGTTGGATGTTTGACATTTTCTTTTGGTGGGTAGGGGCGTAAAAGTAGGTCAGGGAAAAGCCCTGTGCCAGTGGTGGATTTTGGCCTGGTGGGAAAATTTAAGCGTGTCTTTAAGTTTGTTTTAATTTTAGACTCAGATAATGTCTCAGGGGTTAGGGAAGAGAGTTCCAAACTTATGGAACATGGTAGGCAAACGATTTTTCAGCTTTAAAAAAATAAAAAATTTACCTCCTTTTCGAGGAACTCTTAAAAGATCTAACTGATCGTCTGGTCTTACTGATCTAGATGGAACTTAAGTCTGGATGAGATCACTAAGATATGAGGGAGGTTTGTTACTGACACATTTATGACATAATATTACAATTATGTATGATATTCTAGCTAAATTTGTACAGATCTATGGATTTACATCTGCCATACACACATATTTCACTTTTTCTAATTACCCCCCCCCCCCCAAAAAAAAAAAAAAGAACATGTTTTAGTAATTGACATTTCCGAACTCTCACCTTCTTTATCAACCGCTCTGTGAGCCTTTTAATTTTAAGGAGGAATACCATTTAATTAATGCTGATTTTGAAGTCTTTTAATTCCTAACCTTCCTTCTTCTATGTCTAACTATAAAACTTTTATCTGACTGTTTTCATGTTCCACAAATTGTGTTTTTTTTTTAATAATGTCGTGGACAATCTCGAGCAATACTGATTCTGGCAGCGATAATGCTTGCATCGCATAGCTCATTTGGGAAGAAGGAATTGTTTTAACCCAAATATTTTCACATGTATGAAAGATCTCTTTTTGACCACCTGATAATTGTGTAGTATATTTTTTAGTTTGTCTTCCCGATTGTCAAAGATTAGAGATGCTTTAAGGACTAACTGAAAAAATTCACAGAATCTTTTTTTTTTTTCTTCTCAGGTCCCGACAGAGTGAGGTCTTCCTTTGGCTTAAGTTTATTATTTCTACCCGACGTCGCAGTGACAGTCATTGCCTGGTTAAGAAACCTATGATCGAGGCCTTTGATTTGGGACATTTTTTCCAGCATTTGTCAACTTCTTGAGTGTTGTTTTCCCGTTGTTGGAATAGCAAGAGTCTGAACCAGCCATGGCAACATCTGTTGATAGCAGTAGATCCTTCGATTCTAGTTCAAGTGAACTGACAGGAAAGCACAACCAAGTAAAACAAATGACGTTTGCAAATATGTGTGAGCGTTACGAACGCACAGGAAAAGAACTCGGCAGTGGATCCTACGGTTCTGTTGTTACTTTCCGGAACCGGAAATCAGGGGTGGAGTATGCTGTAAAAATAATCAAGAATTGCGATTATAGCAGCCGAAGGGAAGTTCTAAAAGAGATTAACATCTGCCAACGATACAACAATTGTGCAAACATTATCAAACTTGTAGAGTTCTGCGAGATTGATGACATGTTTTACCTAGTTTTTGAGAAGATGGGAGGAGGAGACCTAAGAGGGATTTTGGAATCACGTGATTGTCTTCGTCTGAGTGAGACAGAATCGTCTAAAGTTATGAACGCCCTGACAAAAGCCCTCCTGATTCTTCATAAAGATGGTGTGGCCCACCGGGACATAAAATCTGAAAACATTTTGTGCAAAAAGTCAGGAGAGGTCACACCACTAGTGTTGTGTGACCTCGGGCTTGCCACTGACCTCACATCTCGGCGTGAACTCTCAAAAGTGGACAAAACTAAGACTACTCTGACGTCACCGGTCGGCACCATTCTGTACATGGCGCCAGAGGTCGTCGATTTAATGTACGATGATTCTAGGCCGCCCTACGACACCAGCTGCGACATGTGGAGTCTTGGTGTTCTGCTGTACGAAATGCTGTTTGGCGTGATGCCCTTTCAACGCGGCTGTGATGCTCACCTTGATTCCACAGATTTCTCCTGCCAAGACTGCGAGACCGTCTTGCACGAGGACATCCTTAATGGGGACTTTTCCTTTCCTGAGAATGCTGGAGAGTTTTGTTCAGACAGCGCCGTGGACCTTATCCAACACCTCCTGGTTGTTGATCCCCAAGAACGCTACTCGGCTGCCGACGTTCTGCAGCATCCCTATCTGACTGCCAACGTGAGTGGTGACCTTGCTGTACATGAATCAATTCGTGATCAGGTCGAGAGGAAAACCAATCAAATTTGTAACACCAGTGTGTTGCATACGTCTGACTCAAATACAGACATCCATGACGGAGTGTTCTGTACATCAATACCACGTACATCTTGTGATAGCACTGGATCCTTCGATTCCAGTTCAAGTGAACTGACGGGAAAGCACCAATATATGAAACAAAGCACGTTGGCAAATCGCACCTTAAGTTATTAACCTACTGGACAAAAACTAGACAGCGTTTCTTTGGGTTCCGTAAACACAGACCAACACTGGAAATCAGGCACGGAGTAGACAGTAAAATAACAAATATTCGGGGTGATAATCGCCGTCATTTATTTTCCTTGACTCTGCACAACGACTAAGTGAACCTCAAACATGACAGTAAAGTAATTCTAAAATCCAGATGAAGTTACATCGCTTGTTGTCAGTTCAGTGACTTTGGGGTTACCAGTGACCCCCAGTCTCGACGAACCCCCCCCCCCCTCTCTTACCCAAAAGGAGACATAGCAAAGACTGCTTTGATCTCTCCTGCTGACACTCTTGAATATTAACATGTTCCAATGCTCTTCGGCGTGATGCTCTTTCAACCCGGATGTGATGAACACTGTGTCTCTATGGGTCTTTCTTGTGATGACTGTGAGATCGTCTTGAACGGGGACATCTTTTGCTGGGGACTACAGCTTTCTCGAGAATATTAGAGAGTTGTGTTCAGACAGCGCCATGGATCTGAGCCAAAAACGTCCGGTTGTTGACCCCCAAGCGCGCTACTCGGCATCCGAAATCCTGCAGCCTCCCTTTCTGACCATCAACATGAGTAGTGAAGTCTGTGCGACGCTATCGTCTTCATTGATCGGTCATTGAAACTGAACATAATTCTAATCTCCAGGACTTGACCAAGCCAACGTGTTGCACTATTAAAGAACATACGCTATACTTTCTCTCTTGTCTGAGAGCTCACTACTTACAATTGTGGTTAACAGTTTCCTTAGCTGGAGCCTGCAAAGTTCTGGAAACATTTTGAAAAGATTGAACTACAGTGTGCTTCGATTTCTCGACTCTTTCAAATACTGGTTCTGATTCAAAGACATAAATAGCACCTGTTTTCATAACCCCAGTGTAATTTTTTCGACTGCTGACTTTGCAATACAGTTCCCAGCACAAAGTGTACCTCATAACATTATATGACACGGCCCAAGGGTCCTGTTTGCCACTATGACGCACTATTGATAAGAGAACACAATGGTACCTGAATGACTCACACTACCAAACTCACATTCAATTTTTTTTTTAAATAAGAAATTTGTGTTTATTTGAATGCTGCTTTTTATCGTTATTTAAATGCATTTGTTTGTCTGCGTGAATGTCAATTCCGCTTCCCTTTTCTCTCATTTGTTCTCCCAGTTGTCGACTCGTCTTTTCACTTACCATTTCAATGTTTTAATTTCTCTTAAACAAAGCCTCCCCCCCCCCTCCCAATTTGTCAGTCCTCATGTCTGTACCTGAAAGTGTGTCTCTCTGTAATAACTTCCTTTCATGATTTTACGTCTCTTTTGTCAGATCTCTCAGAGGGTCTCTCAGTCGTCAGTTTCTATACATTCCTGTGAGATGAATAAAGATTATCATTGTCATTTTTTGTTTGCTTTTGCTGTTGTCGGTGGCGATGGTCGTGATGGTGATGATGTTGTTGTTGTTGTTGTTGTTGTTGTTGTTGTTGTTGTTGTTGTGGTTGTTGTTTTTATTGTCTTTGTTGATGTTGTTGTTGTTGTTGTTGTTGTTGTTTTTGTTGATGGTGGTGGTGGTGGTGGTGGTGTATGTGTGTGTGTGTGTATGTGTGTGTGTGTATGTGTGTGTGTGTGTGTGTGTGTGTGTGTGTGTGTATGTGTGTGTGTGTGTATGTGTGTGTGTTCCACTTTCGCACCCATCATCGCCTGTTGCGTGGTGTTCTGAGAAACTCGTAATATTGGTCTTCTGCTTTGCTTAATTGGTGGCTTTTAAGTACAGGTGGGCTATCCTGAAAAAAATGCTGATTTCGATCAAATCGAAGGTAAAGCTTTTGCCCCTCTTTCAGTTTCTCTTTAAAGAATCAAAGAAATATACACACCAATGAAACCAAACTTCCCCTATAGGTAGGGCAATTCCTACTTCTGGTGTAGATCAAGATACCTAGAAACCCTCGAAATCTGGTTTAGCCCGCTTGCCCTTAAAAGCGGCCAGTTGATTCTTAACCCATTGACACCACGCCCCCCCCAAAAGAAAAACGTGTCCATCTGTCTGGTTGGGTGTAGCAGACGGTGTGGTTCCAGATCAGAGATAAAGGGTGAGGAAGGAGACTACAGAATCATAGTCACTTAAACAGTGTCTTCGTGATCTGCCCAAGTTGCTATCTCACTATTGTCGAAGGACTCCAGTAAGTTATACTTAGAACCTGCTTTCAAGAGCTTACAGGTAGTGTGCCGTAAAGGATTAGGAGGAGTAATCCTTTACATAAAGGAAAGTGTGCATCTGTGGTACTTTCTGTGCCTTCAAGGATTAGGAGGAGTTCAATGCTATGAACCTGTCATTGTTCCATCCTCGAAAAGATAGATGTGATCTTTGTGTGAGCTTTGAGGAGGGAAATGTGGAAGACTGGGGGGGCATTCAATCAACATCACTAGAGAGCTAAACATGCACAGGAAGAAAAGACAGCAGACGAAGAAAAAATGCATGAGCAGCACCAAAGTCAAATACATCACCCTGGACCTGCAATCAGTTCTGCTATGTCCACGCGCTAATGCATCTGCTGTGTACTATAAGACGAAATTGTGTATTACACAGGTTCGACAATAGTAGTAGTAGTAGTAGTAGTAGTAGTAGTAGTAGTAGTAGTAGTAGTAGTAGCAGTAGTAATAGTAGAAGTAGTAGTCTTAAGAAATATATTAAAATTTATATATTATATATAACTAGCTGGGTACCCGTTCAGTGAACGGACTCAAAAGAATCGATCGTCAAGTCATTCTGGAAACAATGCGCACTGCTTGTGAACGGAAGCCTCACTTGTTCACAATGGCGTCTTAGAAGACCGACTTTCCCAAGGTTAGATCTAAACGAAATTATTTTTTTTACCTGAAAATTAAACTACATGGATGCCAGACTCCTTAATATTACTGTGCACCCTTTAAATGATTCTGAACCACCGTTTTGCAGGGGGGGGGGGTAATTCGAAAGTTAAGTGGTTCGAAAGTTTTAGGCGACCAAAGTGACAAACTTTCTGAGAAAAAATTCAAATTGTATTAAAGATCAAGTGAGTTCAAAGAGATACGGATGGAGAGAGGGAAGCATATGCGTGGGAGAGAGATATCAAGATTTCAAAATGATCTCATTTATTTGAAAGGCCTTTGGCCCGTATTCAAATAGGGAGAATCTATACGCACGCATATGAGTGCCCAAAAACTCAAATTTTGCTATACGCACGAAACTGCGTGCAAGGTATCATAGTTTGTTATACGAACGAAATTGTGTGCAAGGTATCATAGTTTGCCAAACGCACGCAAATTGTGTGTACAGTCAAATCTGTGTAAAACGACTTCCAATTGTCAAGGAGAAAAGTGGCCGTATCAGGCAGGTGGTCGTATTAGGCAGGACTGGTCAAAATGAAGAAAGCACATCTGTTTCTTCTGAGGTCCAAACCGGGGCCGATCTCAGACTTTAGACTGTCGTAGGGCTAATACAAAAGGGTTTTTCTTTTCTTTTGAAAAAAAGAGAGGGTGGGGGTGTAAAATGTTGTTTTTTAGTTGCTTTGATTTCGTGAGGGGGGGTGGTAAGAAACGAAATATCATGTAAGTAAGACGATGAAGACCGAGTGCCGTGGTAAAACAAACATACGGGTCGCCAGCACTCGGAGAACGAGCAATGCTTCTGTTGCAAGTTCACGTCATCGTCAGTGGCTACTTTGTTACAGTAGGTTAACAAACTAGTGACCAGTCACCTCGCACACGATTTGTGCATGAGTTGTGGGCGGGGCTTTTGGGTTAAGACGGATCATGCTTCTCTCACCAGCTGTTGAACATTTATTGATAGGTCTACCCATTGGTCAACTTGGGTGAACATTCACTGGAGGGACTAACAATAACGACAGGTGAAAGGATTATGACGGCCCTTCCACAGCGTGAGGGCCCGATTCAAAATTTATGACAAAAGCATCGGGCAATGCGAGACCACGCCTGGCCGCCTGAGGCAAGAAAATTGGACAGCCGGTTGATAAAATAAGGTGCCCCTCCCCCCTAATCCTTTTTCCTTTCTTTTCCCTTTCGTTCTTTTTCGTGCGTGTTAATTTGTGTTATCTTTAACGAAGTGGCTAGCCGTACTTAGATCTAGGCTAGGCCCTACTGACCGAAACCTGTTGAGTACTCAGTTTTCATTAGATCTAGTAATTATTCGGTTTAAAATACATACATGACAGTAAGTGTAAGGCACCTTTTGGTTTCGTCTGAAATACAAATACTTCAGGTATTGCAAACTAAAATTGTGTTTACAATTCAGCCTTCATTATTAAGTACGGCTAGCCTGCTAGTCTAGCCGTCCTTATTTTAGGCCCTATTAGGTACCCGTTTAATACACAGCTCTCATTGGTAAATTTTTCCAGTTTAAAATACATGCACTGTCAGTAAGGCACCTGTTGGTTTCGCCTCAAATACAAATACTTTAGGAAATGCGAACTAAAACATCATGTACAATTCAGTCGGCCTATTTTTTGCTGTTTGTCAGTCTAGCCATCATTATCAAGTACGGCTAGCCTCTTCCTTTCTAGTTCCATAAATTTAGCCTGTACCGGTACCATTCTGTAGCTCCGAGAGTGAGAGAGAGAGGGAGAGAGAGAGAGAGAGAGAGAGAGAGAGAGAGAGAGAGAGAGAGAGAGAGAGAGAGAGAGAGAGAGTCTAGGGCCTGCAGCGATTTTGAGTTGTGCAAGTGCCGCCTGATTGGCCACGGTAACACAGGATGCCCACAAGCGCGAGCGGATCGGGTCGGGTAGGGTTGGGTCGTCGAGTCGGGTCGTTTTCTGGTGGTTTCAGTGCCCACTACAACCCCGCCGCGATTGTACTTGACGACCTGGACGTTAAAGTAGAGACACCTTTCACCTCAATGGCTTTCAGGGCTCCTTTCGGCATTTCCCTCTTGCAGTGCTGCTGCAGCCTAGAATCCCATAAACATGGGTTACAATAACTTTCTATTATCAAAGATCGTTTATAACAAAATAGTTTACACGGCCCAAAACGTGTCAGCGGAAGTCAGCGCATTGGTTCAGATGGTGCTGCAGTCTTTGTTTTGAAGCTCTCTTTCGTTTTTCCAGAAGAATAGGAATAGCACAGTTTGTTAGTTTTGCTTTAATTGTTTTTCACACAAATAGGATAACTTTGTTTGCAAAGCCCACACTTTTTCGAAGAGGGCACCACCAGATTTTGAGTGTCAACACGGACACGTGACTCAGCCTTGTTGTGATTGGCTACAAACAACCCGATCGCGCGATTCGCAGGCTTGAAAATAAACGCGTTTGTTTTTGCAGGTCTCCGACCGAGTCGATCGGTTGGTGCCACGATGGCCGCTTTGCGCCCTCAACTTGGCTAGCCCCGACTACCAAATTGACCCGACCCGACCCGATCGCGCTAGTGGGCACTCCCCGTATAACGACTGTGCTGGGGGCGTTGAATATCAATAGTGGTAGCGTTTACAATTTGCTACGTGTGGGTGGGGTTCCTTCATACATTATGTAGATCACAGAAAGAGGAGTTCCGCTGAGGGCCGGCACTTACCGTAACAACGTCCACGGAGCAAAACTATACTCGAGTTAGGGTTAAGGTTAGGGTTAGGGTTAGGGTTAGGGTTAGGGTTAAGGTTAGGGTTAGGGTTAGGGTTAGGGTTAGGGTTAGGGTTAGGGTTAGGGTTAGGGTTAGGGCAGGGGCGGCTCGTAGGGCTAAAAAGTGGACGTGCACAATTAAGCTATCACATGCTGCAGATGGTCAAGGGCATAGTAAATGAGACGGGGTGTAATTGTAGGATCTTTCGGTTGGTGAGGGAGGACCTCGTGCTACTATTTTCATTCTTTTTACTTGTCGCTTTGATTTCTAGTACTAAATTTGTTTGTTAGCAAGTAACAAATTTCACCACTTCAATACAAAACCATTCAAAGGCACAACTCATAGGACGGTCACGTTCACCTCCCTCAGGTTCACGGTCACAGAGTCACTTAAAATAGTTTCAAGGCAGACAATGAACCAATCACAATTCACTTGAGCACTCAACTGGATTGCTCCGGGGTTCACATAATTTTTGCAAAGAATAGCGTCCGGTCTATCGCATTTATTTTTAGACTGCCTACTGTGGGCTATGTTTCGGCACTGTCCGACAGGAGCACATTTGAGATGTGCCGTCTTATTAATATTAATGTACCGCCAAACTCGCTACGAGTGTCGTCATCGCTTGGGTTGTCCCCAAGAGCGATTTATAGGTCAGATTACACTGTTGAATATCCTATTATGTTTAGCTAAAGCGCGTGGACTTTGGCATGGCATAGTAGATGTTTTACGGCGCTATAGACACAGAAATGACAGTTATAGCGCCAGTGAGGACCTTGTTTTGATATAGAATTTAATATTTTGATAGTGTTTGTTTCTGGCTTATTTTATTTTATTAATATGGGTGTTTTATGTAATAGAACATTAAAAAAATTTGGGCGGCACTGCACGACCGTGCTCTATGGACGAACAGCGCCTGGGTTAGGGTTAGGGCATATCCCCCTCAAAATATCCCCTCTTTTGTAAGTTGTTGGTCGACCGGCCTTTGGCGGAACTCCTTCCGTCACACAATTTTGCGGCAGTAAAGATTCTGATCGACAAGTAAGTCGCGACAGCAAGTGATCAGTTGGGACTATTACTCCCCCACCCATCCCAACCGACAAAACTACAATAACAAGAACAGTATTAATTTCATGGTAATTGACAGTCCCAGCTTGTATAAACGCTGGTTCTAGTTACAAGTCCTCCCTCAATACTCAGTTGACCGGCTAGGCAGTTAACCCAGCCAGAAACATTTCAGTAGACCTTCATCTAAACCAGCACCGATCTTTCTCCGTCACATAGGACAAACGCATAATGTGAACAGCTGCGAGAGCCACTGAAATGGTTCTCGTAAAATCCTCTTGTTTGTTTGGGCTCAGTGAGCCTCATCAGCCCTGACTGCTAATGTCAACGAGGTATACGCCCCCAAAAGTAGACAGGCTAGAACACCAGTCCTTGCAACAAGTCACCAGTGGCAGGGACCGCCCCCGACCTGACACTGAGCCTTTTTAATACCTGAGGCTTATTATACATTTGATTTTCAATAATTGAAGATAAAGATTTTAGGAAGGCATTATTGGGATCAACTCCCCGTAATCTCAACTGGTTATTGGAAGTCGACTGCCCATTTAATCAGTTGATATTATTGGGAGTCACAAAACGCAATTGTTTTTGTTTTTTTTAACTTGAAAGGTTTTTTCGAGGTTCCTTCGCACAAATACAGAAGCTGATTCGAACGGCTTTTTAAAAAAGTAACATTCTGAGTCCAGTCTACCTCATTTGCATAAAAGGAAGGACTTTCGTAGTTTGAGTTTGAGTTGCCACTATGGACAATCGCGGCTTCTTCCTTACCGTTCTTCCTTTGTTCAGTTTTGTTTTGTGCGCACGTGTCAGGGTAAGGGATTAAGAGAAGAAAAAAAAAGGAACAATTTCATTTCACACGTGTTTTTAGAAGGAAAAAAAAAAAAGGAAAACAAAAACCTAACCCAAAAGCTTCCCTTATTCAGAGGAGCAAGCCACTCTCCCTAAAAAAAGAAAGACTCCGACCGATCACGCGGGCACGCCCCCACCCAACCCCTAACTCTACCCCTAAACCCTGACCGAACCCTAACCCTACCCCCAACCTAACCCTAACGTTACCCCCTACCCCTACCCCTACCCCTACCCCTACCCCTACAAATGCGCAAACCACCGTATTTTTGTTTTGTTTTTGTAAAGTGTTTTACGGCGCTCGCAACTGCATAGGGACACACCTAATATTTTGAGTTGGTAGGAAATTTTGAATTTTGCCCGGGTGGCGGCCGAATCCTACTCTTATCGATTTTAGACCACCAAGGGATCTTTAACGTGCACAACTTGCACACGGGCTCTCCGAGATTTTTCGCCCTTGTGCGAGAAGGCTAGGTGTAGATCTTTCCTACCAGAAGATCAGGGGTGTGGCAGAAAGACAGCAGTAAGGAGGAGCTAAGGAGTAGCAGTAGAAAGGCTGCAGAAAGAGTCAGGAGCCCAGAGGAGGGGGCAAAGGAGGTGAGGGGGCAGGGGCAGAAAGTGGAAATGAAAGCAGACAACAGAACATTGCTAGAGAGCATGAAAGGAGGTGAAAGGGGACAATTTTTAGAGAAGAAAATTTTCGGTCGCTACCTGGATTCGAACCCGGGACCTTTG
>NW_004797316.1:2037349-2046854 GCF_000002075.1 Aplysia californica | reverse complement strand
CACACACACACAGGCTTCAGTGCTTCAGTGTAGCAGTAGTAATAATACACGTATTAAAAGGTTTATAATATATACATTAAATATAGATCTAGAGTCTCTTTCGCACACATTCGATCGTCAAGCGATCATTGAACCCACAACCACCAGACTGCCCGTCCCGCGTTCTTCTCGTGACCAACAAGGTTGGTTATTTATATCATCCTTTCTTCTCTACACACCAAGGACACACTAAAGCCGCACCACCTTGACCTATGAAGACCTATTTAAAAATATGCTGCCATTGTGTACGCAGTTTCAAAATCGCCGTTATCATACTGTTTCTTGTCCTCGCTTTTGCGCAGTGAGGTTTTTTATGTCTGTATATGTTTTATTGAAAGGAAAGCAGAGTGGGAGACTGGATCACCTACGAGTAGACGTGCGGTTGTAGTAGATGTGTTTTTGTACGAGCATTTTATGACTTCTTATCTGAGAAAAGTAATTACAGTTAAGAAAATGTCAGGAGTTGAAAGTAAGAATGCAAATCTGGGTATCGACACATACCTGGTGGATGCGTTCACGGACAAGATTTTCCTTGGAAATCCTGCAGCAGTGTGTCTTATGACAAAATACGAGGTGAGAATTAAGTTGTTTTTTTAAGTAGGTATTTTAGTAATAATAATCATCATCATCATAATCATAATCATAATCTTAATCAGGGGCGGCTCATGGGTTTAAAAGCACAATTTACTTAAAGCAGGTTGAAGATAATCAAGGTCATGGTAAATGACATGTATTCTTCACTCTACCTGTTAGGAGAGAATCTACTGGAAAAAAACAAGTCTACCCCTAGTTCTTTTGCTGCAGCAAAGGTATTCATTATTCTGATGACGACGTTGGGGATGCTCTCACTGATGTCCTTCTGGATCGACATAAATGTCAGTGCAATTTCTAGGATTTTGCATACTTCGCTAAATGTTGTGTCGAGTTTGCAGTCCTACAGAGTTGAATAAGGCCCTGGGTTGTACGATACTGAGCAGACTTAAAATGTTTCATTGCAATATAGATCTAGTATTTTTAATTCTGCTAGTAACTTGAATGCAAAATAGAGTAGTTTTCTGGTATACGAACCAAAAGAAATGTAGGAAACAACTTCTGACAATCTTGAAATTCAGAGGGGTCGACGATTGATAGTGTATTGATTTTATTTTGCTTCAAGAAACGGTTTAAAAAAACTGATTAACTGTTAAGCCGCATGCCTCTTTTGCAGCAATAATACAGTCCAGTAATTCGTATTGCATTATTTTAGAAGTATATTTTGCAACAGTAGCGTTTTGCAAATGATCAGACAGTACCCTGTCTGTGATAACGTCTGTGCAGTAAATAAAAAAAGATACCTCTGTTCCACAACAAATCACCTTTTTCATGACCATGAAGGGCGAGTTCGTGAGTTCCATAGAACAAAATACCCTCGATAACCTTACACAATACGTGCCTGTTCTTTCTCATCTGTTCGTTAATCTGGGCTATAGTGAGATGTTGCAATGTGAAGACCAACGTCTAGCTGCGCTGCTATGTCTACTGGTACAAAAGAGTGACATTTAATGGCATTGATAACGTGCGCTCTTGATGACTCATGTTTCTTAATGCGTTGTTTCACAAGGACATGGTCAGTAAAAACCTGTCTTAGACTACTATAACTGACGTCCCCAGTTTCTAAAAGCAGACAGTAGAAAAAGTACAATGAGTGTTTGCTAACGCTGACTGTAAGCCATTCCACTGTTTCGAAAATATCCGTCTTACAAACGCCATTGCACTTTTTTGTTGGTTGAATTATTCCGATATCTTTGTGTTGGTGAGGACCTAGTGCTTTCACTCTCTTCTTGTCACTCTGGTTTCGAGAACTGAATTTATTTGCAAACAAAAAATCAACTTCATTCTTCCTGCATTGGAATTACACTCTCAAGTAATAAAAGTTTCACCGCTACACCATTCCAGGTAAGGCTCTTCTAACACAGCGACCTAATTACGTCATGTTGACCTCGCTTAAGTTCAGGGTTACTGAGGTGGTGCTAGGTATTATAAATGGCAAGACAATGGACCAATCGCACTTCGCTGTGAGCACTCCGATGAATTGCTTCGAAGCTGTCATAATACGGGCATTGAACTGTGTAGGCTATCGTGAACTACAGATTTCAACATAAGCTAAGGACCACCTTGACAGACAGACCTGATTTTTTTTTATCGGAAAAAAAAGACCGCAAGGAATGTTTCAATTTTGTTTTTTGCTCTGAAAGTTTTAATGGGTGAACAATGCGTACTGCAGTGCCTCCCAAAGGGGCAAAACCACCCCACGCGCAGCACAGATATCCTAGGAAAATGTTAGCCAAATTTGCAAGTAGGTCCTTGTGCCACCTTATTAATATTTTATGTACTACGAAACGTGCTCTAAACATCATCGTTATTTCGGTCAGCCCATAGAGCATTTTACGAGTTAAATTACTGTACCACCACTAAACATGTC
Organism: Aplysia californica; assembly: GCF_000002075.1. Lineage (NCBI taxonomy): Eukaryota > Metazoa > Mollusca > Gastropoda > Aplysiida > Aplysiidae > Aplysia > Aplysia californica. The sequence goes on along the minus strand of NW_004797316.1, from coordinate 2,044,354 downwards.
GTTTATTACTTGGGTGAAGCACGAGAACTTGATATGGTCGGATATGACAAAATGGCATTGTAGATGTTGCAGAGTGCTACAGATACTCCAATGACTGATTAAGCTGTAGCGAGGAACTTGCATGAAAAATTGATTGGATAGTGGATGTTAGAGGTTCTTTTATTGTCTCTTTGTGTGTGTTGTGCGCATAAAAAAGTTTGGGCGGCAGTGCACGACCCTGCAGCTCTATGGGCGAGCCACCCCTGATAATAATAATCGTCATCACCATCATCATCATCATTATCATCATCACCATAACCCTAACCATAACCGTAATTAGGTGTTTTTTTAATGAATTTATTATAAAACACATATCCGCTCTCTACTGCATGCTGCATGCTCTATGTGCTTTATAACGACATGTAGTGTTATTTATCCCAATCAAACCCTGGAATACTCTGTTACGTTCTCGACTTCCCGGGACGCATACAATGCTAGCTGCGGGTTGCACGTACTCAAACACTAACAAACTGACAAGATCTTTCGCTGTCTATAGACGGGTACCCTTTCGCATCTGGGTAATGTGTGGACAATTCGTGTAAAAGGTATCTCTCAATGACACAGAGTCGGGTCCTTGATGGAATTCGAACCATACCATACGGCTGGGAGTCCACCCCATCCCCACAATTTAAATAATTTAGGAGGCGGGCTTTCGATCATGTCAATCAAGACCAACCCGAGAGGAATACAACATCCCAGCAGAAATACCGAGATACTCGATCCAATTTTTCTCCGCACTTGGGAATCAAACTCTGGTCTCCTGTGTGCGACAGGGAAGTGCCTAACTGCTACACCACAGTCGCCGATGAGAGAGTGAATGCCTCATCGGCTGAGGGTAGTAAGTAGAGCTATAAGAAAGTGCGAGATTCTGCCGCTTCTATGCCCATTGCTAGATCTACACAAATAACGTTCTTTAAGAGAAGAGACCTCCGAATTCACCGTCTATCTTTGATAAGACGGAGCCAGATTCGTGTTAACAACTGTCTTCTCCAAAGACAGCGTAGGACTGAGCTGAGCCTAGAACCCCTGATCTTGCTTTCGTTTTTGTTTGGTTTTTGTAAGTGTTTTACTGCGCTCGCAACTGCATATTATGGTCATTTGAGCGCGCGTGATGCATTAAACATATTTTTCAGTTTGGTAGGAAATAATTTCAATTTTGCCAGGGTGGCGGCCGAAGCCCTACTCAAATCGATGTTGGACTACCAAAGGATCTTTAATGTGCGCAGCTTGCACATGAGACCTTTGAGAATTTTTGTCCATATCCGAAAAGGCTAGGTGGTGGATATTACCTACCCTAAGATCAGATGTGTGGCTGAAAGACAGCAGTGAGAATGAGCCAAGTAGTAGCAGTAGAATGGCTGCAAAGAATCCGGAGCCCAGAGGTGGGGGCAAAGGAGGTGGGGTCGGATGGAGAAAATTTAAGACAAAAGCTGACGACAGAACATGGTTAGAGAACAGGATAAGGGATGAAAGGAGAAAAATTTAGAGAAGAAAATGTTCTGTCGCTGTCAGGTTCCGAACCCGGAACCTATAATTGATTGAGAGACGAACACTGTTACATCTAGACCACGAGAGCACCTTGCAGTCTTAGTAGCCTTGCCGCATGGCTACCAACGCCACCATGTGGGGCAAGAACGATACACAAGTGAATTGGACTGTATTTCATTAATGGGGTTTTTTCCCTTTCTTAGAGGCCTATTACACATTCTGTTAAAACTGACAGCTAGTCCGTCCTCTTTGTGATAAGAAAATCGGACTTAATGCAATCTTGGTGAAAATACTTTTTGTGATGTTCAAACCAGAAAGGAAAAAAATAGTCACTTTCAAGTCCGTTTGTTCATTATTTGACATGCTGGTTCTAAATGCGATACTTTTTTCCCCGAAAGGATGTAGTTTTTGCTTTTTTTTTTTTTTTTTACAAATGAAATGTGTATAATGAGCGGCCGCAAGCGTAGAAGACCGCCGGTCGGCCGCGGATAGTGTAATGGGCATAATAGACCCTTTACTTTTATATTATCACAGTTCATTGATACACACCTTCTTCCTTTTTGCTATAATAACATCCTTGTGTGCTTCTGCCATCATCATTCAGTGCTAGATCTGTGACAGACATGGGCGATCATGGTTCTCCATTCATTCCTTTGCTCGATGCTCTAATAAAAGCTACGTTTCCCCAATCTTTCCCTGTTACCCATTTGTTTAGGTTCCCCATGAAGATTGTTCTGGGCCTACCCCTGCCTCGTTTGCCTTCAATGTTTGCCAGTGAGAGCAAGATAGACCCTTATGTCTATTCAGGTGTCCCAAAAACTGCATTTGTCGTTTCCTAATTGTTTTTAACATTGAGCGTCCCACGTGGGCTTCACCAAGCACTACCCCATTTGATTTCTTTTCCTTCCACGATACTTTTAGCAGTCTCTTAAGAAACCACATTTCTGTTGCTTCTATTTTATTTTCACAGTCTTTAGTGATTGTCCAGCATTCACAGCCACATAGAAGGGTTGACCATGCATAGAATTTCAGAACTTTCAATTTGGTGGTCATTGAGATGTTCATATTTTTCAGGATTGGGCTCATTTTAGTGAAACTAGCCTTAGCCATTGTAACTCTCCATTTTATTTCTGTGGAACATTTGAAATTGGATGTTAGCACATATCATTGATATTTAAACTGTTGGACTTGTTTGATCTTTTCACCTTTGCTAATGAGATTACAACTAGGATTTGATGGGGGGGGGTTTATATTACCATGCATTCTGTTTTCTTTACATTCTCCACTAATCATTTACGTTCACTTTCTGTTACAACAGTATCTAGAAGCAATTGAAGGTCCTTTTCTGAGCCTGCTATTAAAACTGTGTCATCTGCATACTTGATGTTATTAATATTTTCTCCATTTACTTTGAGACCTGGACATTCGTTTATATTTCTAAGGATTGTTTCATTGTACATGTTAAAGAGGTCTGGTGACATAACACATCCTTGCCTCACTCCTCTCCTAATCTGCTTTTATTCACTGTATTCTGTGCCTCTGTACGCACAGCTATTAGTAATTTATTGGCCTGTTTGCACATTACATAATAATATACTGGTTTTGTCATCAGGACAGTATAACATTTTACCAAATTTGCCAAACACAGGAAAGAATAAGAGACAGCCTGTACAAGAACTACCTGTTGATTAAATCACATAGTACCAGTCTAAAATAGACTTTGGCGATCATGGTTCTCCGTTCATTTCTCTTCTCGGATGCTCTAAAAAATCCTGTATTATCCCGGTACTTCCTCGCGACCCACCTGTTCCGGTTTTCCAGATACGTTTCTCTGGGTCCACCACTGCCTCGTTTGCCTTCTATTGTTTCCAATGAGAGCAAGATGTTTAAAATCTTTATGTTAAATCAATATTGTCCGAGAAATTACATATTATGTGTCGCTTCCTAATTGTACTTATTATTGAGATGCCCACGTGGGCTTCTTTTAACCCTTCCTAGTTTTATTGTTGTTTTTTTTATGTTCTGTCTATGGAATTCATGGAAGTCTCCTTATAAACCAAATTACTTTTGCTTTCTAATTTATTCTCACTATTGATAATCGCCCCGCATTCACAGCTGTACATACTTATTATACTACTTACAATGTATTAATAACAATATTACATTGCCACTGTAATTCCTTCAATTTGTGAATCATTTAGAAATAACTCTATATTAATCTCTCTACATGTGCTTTGGAAATTTGGTAATTACTCCTATCAAAACTATATTCTTTTACTGAAATATTCTGTGGTTTCATTGATAGGACATTATAGCATTTTTTTCAACGTGATGCATTGTAAATTCGTAATAACAAAGTGTAAGCAATATATTGTGTTTCATTTGATTGGGTGTTAAGTACAGCAAATTATACTGATCGTTTAATCGTCTTTGTGACAGTACGTTGGTATGTTAAGATTTATTTTTGAATATCTTCAGGCGAAGAAGCTTAATGATAATGACTTTGTGATGATAGCGGCCGAGCTGAATCAACCAAATACGGCATTTGTTGTGTCAGAGAACAATGACTTTACAACAGGTAATTCTTTTTTTTTGGGGGGTGGGGTGTCAATGTTACGTTGACCTAATATCGGTAGTGGGCCTTATTTTCTTTTCTGGTCGTTTTTTTGTTTTTAATAATCTGTTTTGCGTACGTGTGGTTTGTTGGTTGTTGTTTTTTTTTTTGTTTTGTTGTGTTTGTTTGGGGAGTTGTTCATCTTTTTGTGGGGGGGTGGGGGTTGAGGGGGTTTGTTTGTTTGTTTGTTTGTTTGTTTGTTTGTTTGTTTGTTTGTTTGTTTGTTTGTTTTGAGTGATATGTAATTATCATACTATATAATGACTACAAATATGATTTATGTTATGCATGTCTGGAGGAAATGTGGCCAAGAAGTACAGTGCGAGCCGCTCATGCCAAAGGTACTGAGTTTGTTTTCCTCAGTACCGTACCGGCACTTCAAATGTTCTTTCCTCTGCGGCTTTTATATTTTCCTCATTGTACTCCCCTCTTCCTCTTCTCACTTCCTCTGCAGCAAAACAAAATGTCTCTCTCTCACTCAATCTCCTTCTCCCACCACAACTCAGATGTTTAAGACCTGTATCTGTGGTGCAGTAGTTGGGTGCTTCGCTGACGCAGGCTAAAGATCCACGTTTGATCCTCTAGAGGGGAGAAAATTTCTATCAAGTATCTCTGTCTTTCTGCTGGGATGTTGTATCCCTCTCAGCCTGGGTTGGCCCTGACAGACAGGATCGGAAGCCTGCCCCCTAAATAATCTAAATTGTGTCGGTGGGGGATGTAAAAACACGTACATTAAAAATTAGATTTCAAAGCATTCAGATCCACCCTTTAGCCTTCTCGTATAAAGACAAAAGATCTCAAAGAGCGTGAGTGCACGTTGCGCACGTTAAACATCCTGTGGTGGTTGAACATCTCAGAAGAGTTAAAGTAGGCCCTAAGGCCGCAACTGGGCAAAAATCTAAATTAAGAAAACAAGATATTCCCAACCATTTTAATAAGACATTTGTAAAAGTAAGACACTCTCTAAACATTTATTGATTCCATATGTATTGACCAAACCCCTCCTTTTTAACACATCAAGGAAGTCAATATCTAAGGAAATTGTCAGTCAAGATGCACAAAGGCCAAACATGTGTGTGTGTGTGTGTGTGTGTGTGTGTGTGTGTGTGTTTGTGTGTGTGTGTGTGTGAGAGAGAGAGAGAAAGAGAGAGAGTGTGTGTGTGTGTGTGTGTGTGTGTGTGTGAGAGAGAGAGAGAGAGAGAGTGTGTGTGTGTGTGTGTGTGTGTGTGTGTGAGAGAGAGAGAGAGTGTGTGTGTGTGTGTGTGTGTGTGTGTGTGTGTGTGTGTGTGTGTGTGTGATACGCATTCTTTACAATGACTGACATACACACTCTCTTTAAGAAATCTCTGCGACACAATAAGTCCGAGTTACTAGATCAACAACATAATAGTCTCATAATAGTTACGTCTTGTTGGTGGTGTTTTCACTTTCCCCAAGAACGTAACGCATGTATTTTGGTTTAGGTTCCCAGTTTGGACTGCGTTGGTGTACCCGTCTAAAAGAAGTTGATCTTTGTGGTCACGGCACTATGGCAGCTTCCGCTGTTCTTTTCTACACTTTAGGTATGTTGTGTGTTGTGCTGGGCTAATGACATAGTGAAGATAGAATGGCTGAATAAATTGATATATTTCATGTCATGGATATAATTTCTGTTACATGTAAGGTTAAGAGATTGCATAAATCAGAACTCATTTTCATATTTATTATATATGTATATGTTTATACACGTTTTTATGTTTCAGTGTTCCAATTAATATCTTGTCGTTATACCTAAGTTAAACCCAGTAATGTTGAAAAATTGGTCAAGTGAACAGTTGAAATATTTGGTATTATAAGAATGTTAGAACAAGTTCATTTCTTGTCTTTGTAGCGTTGTTGGTTTCTTTGGAATTATGATTACAACACTGTAAAACTGTAGCATTAAGAGAATATAACTGACTATATCTTGTACAGGAAATGATAATGAACAGTTGGAATTCTCAACAAAAAGTGGCCCGCTGTATGTGAAGAAAGCCAGCAACCGTGGGATCTCTATGAACCTTCCAATAAGTCCTCCAGAACCAATGGTATGATTGTATTATTATCAGAAGGTCAAGGATAATTAACTAGTTCTCGATTTGAGGGACTATTACAAGAAGATTTTTCAAGGCAGAAGTTATGTTCCTTTTGTTTGATAGATAGTGCAGACTACTCAGTTTTTCGGGCAGCCATAAAGTCGTGGGCTCGAATCGCGTCAATGACCCGAAATTGTTTTGTTTGGAAAAACAATTAACACAAAATTTTTCTCACTTCAGACAGATTGGAGTGGGTGCTCTGCCATTGACAGTGAAAGATCTTGTCATTTTGTTTATGTTTGAGCACGTGCAACTGACAGCTTGCTCAGTATCCTTCCAGGGAAGCCGAAGACGTTCAAAGTATTTTAGGGTCTGCTGGGGTGTTTATAGTTGTAAAGCGCATAGAGCATGTGGTAGAACGTAAGTACGCGCTATATATATATGCAATTGGTTTTATTGTTATTATCATTATTACAATACAGAGTGATAAAAAAAAAACTGTAAAACTTTTTTTCTGAATATCTCGCACGAAAATTGTTTTAGAACGCTGTAGTTTGGAATAGAGATAATTCATTCAAAAGGAATTAGTTTTACATAAAATCCACGAGGAAGAAACTTACTTTGAAGACGGAAATGGCTTAAATATAAAAAAAACCCCAAAAACGCAAAGTTCTCCTTTCTTTTAATCTTGAAAAGGAAGCAGTGAAAAGATTGGTTGACTATTTTGTTTATTTTCTCTTTGACATTTAATTTTCAATTCCTGTAACATTTAAACATTACTCTTGAATGTTTACATTGATCGCAGGTTTG